>NC_091282.1:1110038194-1110342638 GCF_032444005.1 Ranitomeya imitator
AAGGTTTCCTCTCCTAAATTTAAACCTCGTTTTATTGGTCCGTATAGGATTTCTGAGATTCTCAATCCGGTGTCTTTTCGTCTGACCCTCCCAGACTCCTTTTCCATACATAATGTATTCCATAGGTCGTTGTTGAGGAGATACGTGGCACCTATGGTTCCATCTGTGGAGCCTCCTGCCCCTGTTTTGGTGGAGGGGGAATTGGAGTATATTGTGGAGAAGATTTTGGATTCTCGTGTCTCTAGACGGAAACTCCAGTATCTGGTCAAATGGAAGGGTTATGCTCAGGAAGATAATTCCTGGGTTTTTGCCTCTGATGTCCATGCCCCAGATCTTGTTCGTGCCTTTCATGTGGCTCATCCTGGTCGGCCTGGGGGTTCTGGTGAGGGTTCGGTGACCCCTCCTCAAGGGGGGGGTACTGTTGTGAATTCTGTGGATGAGTTCACTTCTGTGGTCACAAGTGGTATTGCAGTCTCTGGGCTTCCTCCCTCAGGTGTTTTGGTGAGCTCGTTGGCTGCCTTGCTATTTAGCTCCACCTGAGTCTGTCTTCCTTGCTCCTTGTCAATGTTCCAGTGTTGGATCTGAGCTACTGCATCTTTCCTTGGGCCTGCTGCTCTGCTAGATAAGTGCTTCTAGTTTGTTTTCTGTTTTTTTCTGTCCAGCTTGCTATTGTCTTTTGCTGGAAGCTCTGAGAAGCAGAGGGGTGCACCGCCGTGCTGTTAGTTCGGCACGGTGGGTCTTTTTGCCCCTTTGCGTGGTTTTCGTTTTAGGGTTTTTTGTAGACTGCATAGTTCTCTTTGCTATCCTCGCTCTGTCTAGAATATCGGGCCTCACTTTGCTGAATCTATTTCATTCCTACGTTTGTCTTTTCATCTTGCTAACAGTCATTATATGTGGGGGGCTGCCTATTCCTTTGGGGTATTTCTCTGAGGTAAGTCAGGCTTGTATTTCTATCTTCAGGCTAGTCAGCTCCTCAGGCAGTGCCGAGTTGCATAGGTAGTTGTTAGGCGCAATCCACTGCTGCTTATAGTTGTGTGAGGATAGATCAGGTACTGCAGTCTACAGAGATTCCACGTCTCAGAGCTCGTCCTATTGTTTTTGGTTATTGCCAGATCTCTGTATGTGCGCTGATTACTGCACGCTGTGTTGCCTGATTGCCAGCCATAACAGAGAGGGTCTGAGAAAACTGTTCCAAAACTTTCCCCTACCTTAGCTGGAGTGTACTTCTGTCTCTCTAGATTGGACTCCTTGATTGTACAAGAAACTCTGATGTCAGCTGCCAGCATTCTCAGAATTTTTTAAGTAATTCTGCTACAAAGGCCCTCTGGTCCTGCAACATTTTAGTACACCTGTCTGCCTCTGGAAGAAGAGAATGAAAGTTCTCCTTGTATCGTGGGTCTAGAAGTGTTAATAACCAGTAATGAATTACCCAAAAATGTTAACAATGCGAGGGTCACGGGAAATGCAGGGTAACATAAAGTCAGCCATGTGTGACAGACTGCTAACAGGCAAGATTTCCGTGTCCTCACCAACAGGTCGACTGACCATACTGTCCTCTTCCTCGTCATCCTCCTCCTCCCTATCCTCAAGCCATCCACTCTGAACAAACGGTATGACAGCTGTGCTTGCAGTACCATCTATAGCGCATGAAAGTAGCTCCTGCTCTTCCTCCTCCTCCTGATTGTCTATCAATCCACGTTGGAACGACATGTGGCTGGGCAGAGTTTAATCACCTTGTATGGTTCCTTGCTCCAATGTCCTCGTGCTCTGCCTGCAATGCATCCGTTTTAATTGTGAGCATAGAGGTTTTCAAAATGCAGAGAAGCGGGATGGTGATGCTAATTATGGCATCATCGTCACTCACCATCTTGGTGCAGTCCTCAAAGTTTTGGAGGATGGAACATATATGTCTGACATCGATGTCTACTCCTGAGGTCTTATGTGTGGAGTCTGAACTGAATATCAACTGCCTTATTGATGCTGGTAGTCAACAACTGCCCTCTTGTGCTCACAAATCCTTTCCAACATATGCAGTGTAGAGTTCCAATGCGTGGGAACATTTCACACCAGTCGGTGAGCCGGAAGCTGCAAACGCTGCTGAAACACGGCAAGGGCGGCTGAAGCTGTCTTTCTAAAATGGGCAGACAGACGACGTACTTTAACTAGCAGATCCGGCAGCTCCGGGTAGCTTTTGAGAAAACATTGAACGACAAGGTTAAGCACATGGGCTAGGGAAGGTACGTGTCTGAGCTCACCTTGCCTCAGAGCCGCCACCAGGTTCCTACCATTGTCACACATGACCCTGCCTGGCTGCAGGTTCAGCAGTGTCATCCAAATATCTGACTGCTCCTTCAGCGCTGTCCACAACTCTTCAGCATTGTGCGGTTTGTCACTTAAGCAGATTAGCTTCAGCACAGCCTGTTGCTGCTTGGCTTAGGCAGTACTGCACTGGTTCCAGCTTCTTACTGATTTGTTCATTTCAGAGAAGGAGGCTGAAGAGGAGGAAGTGCAAGAGCTGTAGACTGTGGGGCAATCCTGATTGACGTAGGGCCTGCAATCCTCGGCATGGGGAGGATTTGTTCCATCCCAAGATCTGATTTGGTCCCGGCTTCCACTATGTTAGCCCAGTGTGCCATCAGTGAGCTGTACCATCCCTGCCCACAAGCACTTGTCCACGTGTCCGTGGTTAGGTGGACTTTCCCAGTAACAGCATTGTTGAGGGCACAGGTAATGTTGTGGGACACGTGCTGGTGTAATGCCGATATGGCACACCAGGTGAAATAGTGGCGACTGGGGACCAAGTACCTTGGGACGGCCGCCGCCATCAGGTTGTTGAAAGCTACTGTTTTAAAGAACCTAAAAGGCAACATTTTGAGCTCAAACAGATGAAAAATGTTAGACTTTAGTAATGTGGCCTGTGAGGCATTGACTAGGGTATAGACAACTGAAGGCTGCACTGGGAAAAGGACGTGGACGGGCTTGATGATGGGGCTGGTTGCCTGTGGGCAACAACAGCTGCAGGGCCCGAGGCATCTTCACAGGTACAGTGAACTAGGGATTGGCTTCTATGTAAAACAGTGGAAGAAGCAGTGGTGTCACCTGCAGACAGTGCTCCTGGAGCCTGGGGTTCGGCCCACAAAGTCAAGTGGTTTGCTGCCATGTGCCTGATCATGCTGGTGGTATTTCCATTTGCATTCCAAGGACTGAGGTATGGACAACTGAACGCTGCACTGGGAAAAGGACATGGACGTGCTTCTTAATGGTGCTAGTTGAGTTTTTGTGCAACTACAAATGCAGGGCAGGAGGCATCTTTGCATGCACCATGGACAGAGGATTGGCTTGCATGCACAACAGCGGAAGAAGCAGTGGTATCTCACACAGACAATGTTGATGGAGCCTGTTGTTTGGCCAAAAAACTCGGGTACTTTCCTGTCATGTACCTGGTGGTGGTTAGGCTGGTAGTTTTGCTACCCCTGCTGATGCGGGCATGACCGGTGCTGCAAATGGCCAGTTTGGGGTTATCATCAGAGTCTTTAAAATAAAACCAGACTCAGGAAGATCTAACAGTTGGAATGGCAACTTCCATCAAGTTTTTGCTACGGGGATTGGATTCACGCCTTCTGTCTGTGGCCACCATTCTGTTTCTTCCTGCCTGATGGGGTGATATGCCTCCTTCCCCATGTGTGCTGCTGTCCTCGCTCTGCATGTCCTCCTGCCAGGTAGGGTCAGTCACTATGTCACCCACCTCTTCATCTTCCACATCCGCACCCTGCTCCTCCACACCAGGCATCTGAAGGAGATAACAGATTGTATACATTTTTTAATGTTTTTTGAAAACACTAAATACTGAGTAGATTAAGGCTAACAGACAAACTAATGCAACGTATGCCTGCAAAGCTAGGATTTTGACACCACAGATACACTAGGCGTCAGCCAGAGATAACAGACAGATCAAAATTTGGCCTTGATTGTTTTGGGCACACGAAAATTGTGTCAACAAGTTGGCGATAACACTAAAAAAAAAAATTGGAGCACTAAAATTGTAAGATATTTAGCGCAGTGATATGCTATGCACGTGGCGTACAACTTGCAGTGATAAATATAAAATAAAAGAACTGTAGCTAAATATTTTTGGGTCTTCCATCAGCAGGGGCAATTTTTAGACCCAAACTAAAACTCTGTATTGTCAGCTGGTTAGATTATATAGCTAAAACTTAACCTTTAATAAACTCATTAAAAATGTCCTTTTAAAGTGCATATAAATAGTGAAAAAAAGTGCTGGTGCATAATATAGTGCAAATAAAAATTATTTGTACACACCATATATACCAAAATATGAGAGCAACTTCTATAAATCTTTATGTTTGTTTTTTCCCCCTTATTCTTCATAGGTATTCAATTGCAATACACATTCCCCAACTTACTGGTGGGTGACCTGTATTTTAACTTTACTTGGACTTATGTCACCTAAATGAGGTATTCATCATCTTTTGCCTCAAATCATCATGTGGCCATAATACCTCTCGTCATTCTTCAAATAGTGGCAACATCTGTTTGGCCATACCTAGGGAGGCAATTATTATCATTCCTTCCTCGTAATAATATAACCATCAAATATAATCTCCGTTATCTCATGCAATATATGGCGGTACAATATATGACAGCAAGCTCAAAATTGAACAAGGAAAGGAAAATTCAAATCCAATTCATACGATATGTCATTTAACTCATATAGCCACTTGAATACATATATGCCTCCCATCTAGGAGATACACTCATAGGCACATGTTCCATTTATGGTCCTAATGGGGTTTTCTTTTAAAACAAAGCTTAGTTTATACTCATCTACAGGGCCGGGTGATGCACTGGTTCTCTATCTGAGTTCTCAGGATCTCATCAGTGGCGGTGAACCATGTTCCCTTGCCCTTTGGTCTTTCTTATCATGTATGATGTCTCCCAACGGGTTTCATCGTCTTTAGAATCATCAGGGGAGTTATGACATCTGTTCTGTAAAGTGTGAGCTTTTTTCTCATCTTATTAATGATATTTAATTATATTGGTACTGTATTATAGGTTTATTGTTTGTACCCAATTTAGGGTATAATATTTGCACATGCATTTCATTACCTATCCTATGATCACTTTTCATTCCCTGTTATGGCTGGCAATCAGGCAACACAGCGTGCAGTAATCAGCGCACATACAGAGATCTGGCAAAAACCCAAAACAATAGGACG
The DNA here is from genome assembly GCF_032444005.1 of Ranitomeya imitator. Lineage (NCBI taxonomy): Eukaryota > Metazoa > Chordata > Amphibia > Anura > Dendrobatidae > Ranitomeya > Ranitomeya imitator. The sequence continues at coordinate 1,110,043,432 of NC_091282.1, forward strand.
AGCTCTGAGACGTGGAATCTCTGTAGACTGCAGTACCTGAACTGTCCTCACACAACTGGAAGCAGCAGTGGATTGCGCCTATCACTACCTATGCAACTCGGCACTGCCTGAGGAGCTGACTAGCCTGAAGATAGAAATACAAGCCTGACTTACCTCAGAGAAATACCCCAAAGGAATAGGCAGCCCCCACATATAATGACTGTTAGCAAGATGAAAAGACAAACGTAGGAATGAAATAGATTCAGCAAAGTGAGGCCCGATATTCTAGACAGAGCGAGGATAGCAAAGAGAACTATGCAGTCTACAAAAAACCCTAAAACGAAAACCACGCAAAGGGGCAAAAAAGACCCACCGTGCCGAACTAACAGCACGGCGGTGCACCCCTTTGCTTCTCAGAGCTTCCAGCAAAAGATAATAACAAGCTGGACAGAAAAAACAGAAAACAAACTAGAAGCACTTATCTAGCAGGGCAGCAGGCCCAAGGAAAGATGCAGTAGCTCAGATCCAACACTGGAACATTGACAAGGAGCAAGGAAGACAGACTCAGGTGGAGCTAAATAGCAAGGCAGCCAACGAGCTCACTAAAACACCTGAGGGAGGACGCCCAGAGACTGCAATACCACTTGTGACCACAGAATTCACAACAGTACCCCCCCCTTGAGGAGGGGTCACCGAACCCTCACCAGAACCCCCAGGCCGACCAGGATGAGCCACATGAAAGGCACGAACAAGATCTGGGGCATGGACATCAGAGGCAAAAACCCAGGAATTATCTTCCTGAGCATAACCCTTCCATTTGACCAGATACTGGAGTTTCCGTCTAGAGACACGAGAATCCAAAATCTTCTCCACAATATACTCCAATTCCCCCTCCACCAAAACAGGGGCAGGAGGCTCCACAGATGGAACCATAGGTGCCACGTATCTCCTCAACAACGACCTATGGAATACATTATGTATGGAAAAGGAGTCTGGGAGGGTCAGACGAAAAGACACCGGATTGAGAATCTCAGAAATCCTATACGGACCAATAAAACGAGGTTTAAATTTAGGAGAGGAAACCTTCATAGGTATATGACGAGAAGATAACCAAACCAGATCCCCAACACGAAGTCGGGGTCCCACACGGCGTCTGCGATTAGCGAAAAGCTGAGCCTTCTCCTGGGACAAGGTCAAATTGTCCACTACCTGAGTCCAGATCTGCTGCAACCTGTCCACCACATAATCCACACCAGGACAGTCCGAAGACTCAACCTGTCCTGAAGAGAAACGAGGATGGAACCCAGAATTGCAGAAAAATGGAGAGACCAAGGTAGCCGAGCTGGCCCGATTATTAAGGGCGAACTCAGCCAACGGCAAAAATGACACCCAATCATCCTGGTCAGCGGAAACAAAACATCTCAGATATGTTTCCAAGGTCTGATTGGTTCGTTCGGTCTGGCCATTAGTCTGAGGATGGAAGGCCGAGGAAAAAGATAGGTCAATGCCCATCCTACCACAAAAGGCTCGCCAGAACCTTGAGACAAACTGGGAACCTCTGTCAGAAACAATATTCTCAGGAATGCCATGTAAACGAACCACATGCTGGAAGAACAAAGGCACCAAATCAGAGGAGGAAGGCAATTTAACCAAGGGCACCAGATGGACCATTTTAGAAAAGCGATCACAGACCACCCAAATGACAGACATCTTTTGAGAAACGGGAAGGTCAGAAATGAAATCCATCGAAATATGTGTCCAAGGCCTCTTCGGGACCGGCAAGGGCAAAAGCAACCCACTGGCACGTGAACAGCAGGGCTTAGCCCTAGCACAAATTCCACAGGACTGCACAAAAGCACGCACATCCCGCGACAGAGACGGCCACCAAAAGGATCTAGCAACCAACTCCCTGGTACCAAAGATTCCTGGATGACCGGCCAGCACCGAACAATGAAGTTCAGAGATAACTTTACTAGTCCACCTATCAGGGACGAACAGTTTCTCGGCCGGACAACGATCAGGTTTATTAGCCTGAAATTTCTGCAACACTCTCCGCAAATCAGGGGAGATGGCAGACACAATGACTCCTTCCTTGAGGATACTCGCCGGCTCAGATAACCCCGGAGAGTCGGGCACAAAACTCCTAGACAGAGCATCCGCCTTCACATTTTTAGAGCCCGGAAGGTATGAAATCACAAAATCAAAACGAGCAAAAAATAACGACCAACGGGCCTGTCTAGGATTCAAGCGCTTGGCAGACTCAAGATAAGTAAGGTTCTTATGATCAGTCAAAACCACCACGCGATGCTTAGCACCCTCAAGCCAATGACGCCACTCCTCGAATGCCCACTTCATGGCCAGCAACTCTCGGTTGCCCACATCATAATTACGCTCAGCAGCAGAAAATTTCCTGGAAAAGAAAGCACATGGTTTGAACACTGAGCAACCAGAACCTCTCTGTGACAAAACCGCCCCTGCACCAATCTCAGAAGCATCAACCTCGACCTGGAACGGAAGAGAAACATCAGGTTGACACAACACAGGGGCACAGCAAAAACGACGCTTCAACTCCTGAAAAGCTTCCACGGCAGCAGAAGACCAATTAACCAAATCAGCACCCTTCTTGGTCAAATCGGTCAATGGTCTGGCAATGCTAGAAAAATTACAGATGAAGCGACGATAAAAATTAGCAAAGCCCAGGAATTTCTGCAAACTTTTTAGAGATGTCGGCTGAGTCCAATCCTGGATGGCCTGAACCTTAACCGGATCCATCTCGATAGTAGAAGGGGAAAAGATGAACCCCAAAAATGAAACTTTCTGCACACCGAAGAGACACTTTGATCCCTTCACAAACAAGGAATTAGCACGCAGTACCTGGAAAACCATTCTGACTTGCTTTACATGAGACTCCCAATCATCTGAGAAGATCAAAATGTCATCCAAGTAAACAATCAAGAATTTATCCAGATACTCACGAAAAATGTCATGCATAAAAGACTGAAAAACAGATGGAGCATTGGCAAGTCCGAACGGCATCACCAGATACTCAAAATGACCCTCGGGCGTATTAAATGCCGTTTTCCATTCATCTCCCTGCCTGATTCTCACCAGATTATACGCACCACGAAGATCAATCTTAGTAAACCAACTAGCCCCCTTAATCCGAGCAAACAAGTCAGAAATCAATGGCAAGGGATACTGAAACTTAACAGTGATCTTATTAAGAAGGCGGTAATCAATACACGGTCTTAGCGAACCATCCTTCTTGGCTACAAAAAAGAACCCTGCTCCCAATGGTGACGACGATGGGCGAATATGTCCCTTCTCCAGGGACTCCTTCACATAACTGCGCATAGCGGTGTGTTCAGGTACGGACAAATTAAATAAACGACCCTTAGGGAATTTACTACCAGGAATCAAATCGATAGCACAATCACAATTCCTATGCGGAGGAAGGGCATCAGACTTGGACTCTTCAAATACATCCTGAAAGTCCGACAAGAACTCTGGGATGTCAGAAGGAATGGATGACGAAATAGACAAAAATGGAACATCACCATGTACTCCCTGACAACCCCAGCTGGTTACCGACATAGAGTTCCAATCCAATACTGGATTATGGGTTTGTAGCCATGGCAACCCCAACACGACCACATCATGCAAATTATGCAGTACCAAAAAGCGAATAACTTCCTGATGTGCAGGAGCCATGCACATGGTCAGCTGGGCCCAGTACTGAGGCTTATTCTTGGCCAGAGGTGTAGCATCAATTCCTCTCAACGGAATAGGACACCGCAAAGGCTCCAAGAAAAATCCACAACGTTTAGCATAATCCAAATCCATCAGATTCAGGGCAGCGCCTGAATCCACAAACGCCATGACAGAATATGATGACAAAGAGCACATTAAGGTAATGGACAAAAGGAATTTGGACTGTACAGTACCAATAACGGCAGAGCTATCGAACCGTCTAGTGCGTTTAGGACAATTAGAAATAGCATGAGTAGAATCACCACAATAGAAACACAGTCTGTTCAGACGTCTGTGTTCGTGCCGTTCTACTTTAGTCATAGTCCTGTTGCACTGCATAGGCTCAGGCTTACTCTCAGACAATACCGCCAGATGGTGCACAGATTTACGCTCGCGCAAGCGACAACCGATCTGAATGGCCAAGGACATAGACTCATTCAAACCAGCAGGCATAGGAAATCCCACCATTACATCCTTAAGAGCTTCAGAGAGACCCTTTCTGAACAAAGCCGCTAGTGCAGATTCATTCCACAGAGTGAGTACTGACCATTTTCTAAATTTCTGACAATATAGTTCTACATCATCCTGACCCTGGCATAAAGCCAGCAGATTTTTCTCAGCTTGATCCACTGAATTAGGCTCATCGTAAAGCAATCCCAGCGCCTGGAAAAATGCATCAATATTACTCAATGCAGAATCTCCTGGTGCAAGAGAAAACGCCCAGTCCTGTGGGTCGCCGCGCAAAAAAGAAATAATAATCAAAACCTGTTGAATAGGATTACCAGAAGAATGAGGTTTCAAGGCCAAAAATAGCTTACAATTATTTCTGAAGCTCAGGAACTTAGTTCTGTCACCAAAAAACAAATCAGGAATCGGAATTCTTGGTTCTAGCATCGATTTCTGATCAATAGTATCTTGAATCTTTTGTACATTTACAACGAGATTATCCATTGAGGAGCACAGAGCCTGAATATCCATGTCCACAGCTGTGTCCTGAAGCACTCTAATGTCTAGGGGAAAAAAAAGACTGAAGACAGAGCTAAGAAAAAAAAATGATGTCAGGATTTCTTTTTTCCCTCTATTGGAAATCATTGAATTGGCTCCTTGTACTGTTATGGCTGGCAATCAGGCAACACAGCGTGCAGTAATCAGCGCACATACAGAGATCTGGCAAAAACCCAAAACAATAGGACGAGCTCTGAGACGTGGAATCTCTGTAGACTGCAGTACCTGAACTGTCCTCACACAACTGGAAGCAGCAGTGGATTGCGCCTATCACTACCTATGCAACTCGGCACTGCCTGAGGAGCTGACTAGCCTGAAGATAGAAATACAAGCCTGACTTACCTCAGAGAAATACCCCAAAGGAATAGGCAGCCCCCACATATAATGACTGTTAGCAAGATGAAAAGACAAACGTAGGAATGAAATAGATTCAGCAAAGTGAGGCCCGATATTCTAGACAGAGCGAGGATAGCAAAGAGAACTATGCAGTCTACAAAAAACCCTAAAACGAAAACCACGCAAAGGGGCAAAAAAGACCCACCGTGCCGAACTAACAGCACGGCGGTGCACCCCTTTGCTTCTCAGAGCTTCCAGCAAAAGATAATAACAAGCTGGACAGAAAAAACAGAAAACAAACTAGAAGCACTTATCTAGCAGAGCAGCAGGCCCAAGGAAAGATGCAGTAGCTCAGATCCAACACTGGAACATTGACAAGGAGCAAGGAAGACAGACTCAGGTGGAGCTAAATAGCAAGGCAGCCAACGAGCTCACTAAAACACCTGAGGGAGGACGCCCAGAGACTGCAATACCACTTGTGACCACAGAATTCACAACAATTCCCATTCCCTTCAATTCACCTTTTATGCTTTTTTCCTTTGAGGATCCATATTGTCCATTTAATACAATGATATGGTGGTATTAAAACCAGTAGATTCATATTAATATCAAACTTTAACTCATTTTGTGCTGCTACGATTTTTATCATAACATAACCTCACTCAGTTCCCATTGTATTGCGTCTCCTCCTTAGTCCCTGTGTATTTGCTTCCACCCTTACCTAACAATATATATTAATTAATTATTTTATATTTTATATCTTGTATCAATAAAGTATATCTCTTTTTTAACAAATAGGCTGTAAATTAGGTTATTTTCCTTCGTCTTTCATTTAGCTGAGTCCGAAGCAGAATGGGGCGAGCAGTGCGGCGCCAGGTCTCTTATAGACCTTGTGACGCAGTGCGGCCAGACAATCACTGTAATACCACAACAAAGATGGCTGCGGCATTACAGTGCATGGCAGACAAACCCTGCATGGTCATTGGCACTCAAAAGAGAGCCAAAGTTGCAGGGCGGAGACCTGAGCTCCTGATGAATAATCCCGGAAATACTTGGTGCTCGCCGAGTACACCGAGTATAGTAATACTCGGGCGAGTACTGAGTAGTGGCGAGCACGTTCGCTCATCACTAGTAAATATCACTTCCCCATCTAGCTAGAAGGGACACAGTTCTGAAGATTTATTGACCGAGCAATCCATAGCATCGCATGGACGTACATAGCATGAACTACATTGTTCCCAGCTACAGTCCAATGGCGCATTCGCTGCCACCACTTTTTTTGCCACTACACCTATTTGGGTTACTGCCCTATTGGGACTCCTCCCCTTTAGGGTCATCACCCCGCTATTGGGACTCCACCCCTTTTGGGCAACTATTCCCTTTTGGGATACCACCCCCTTTGGTGACCCCACCCCTTTTTTGGCAACCATCCCTGTTTGGGTTACCGTCCCCTTTTTTGGGACACCACCTCTTCCCTGGGGTACACCCCATGGACTCCCCATGGTACTCTCAGGCACCAGTGTGCACAGTACAAAAAAATCTCTTTATGTCAGCACTGGCCCTTTAACAGTCTGCACGATCTTGACCAATGTCCACTCCTGACATCTCAAAAGCTCCTGCTGGCACTAGCACAGCTCCTGCTGCAGTTACAAACCGCCAGCACCTCCGGGTGCTGATCACAAGCCACTGCTGCTGCAACTGCAACTCCTGCTGCTGCAGAACCTCTTGCTGAAACTGTAGCTCCTCTCTGCAAGGCTCTGCATGGCTCCACATCGCAGACTTCGTGGACTTGCTGATCCACAGCAACTCCTCGTTACCCCCGAGTTACAGGCAGACGCTTGTAAGTTTCGTGGACCTGCCGATCCACAGCAAACTTAGTAACCCTGCCGAGTTACAGCAATCACCTCTACACATGCCTCCTGGACCATTGCCTGCAGTCTAGCACCATATGTGAGATAGTGCTCCCTGAGAGCATTGGGGTCACTCGCTTGGCAAAGGGGTTAAATCACTCAGGCACAGTTTCTCACTAAAACAGTCTATTCTGGTTTATTTAGACTCATAAACCGGGTCACAAACAGTTTATTTTATACATCAACGGAACACATAATAATAATAAATAATAATAATAATAATAACACATTAACAACTGACAGCCTGTTCCAATGGCAGATACTTCTCTGCCCGTAACCCCATTTAACTGGGGTTACCTTACAGGAGCTCCTGCTCCACACACTGACTCCTGTCAGTCCTGATTCCCAGGGAAGTTGCCTAACTGGGATCATCGTCCTTGTGAACAGGGCACTTCAGACAGTCCAGTCCCACAGAAGGAACAGTAGCTTCCCCAACAGAGTAGCCATCACAGGCTCTGCAGACATGGCCTCTGTGTGCTAATCAGAAAGTCTAGTCCCAGGCACTTCCAACACAGGCCATCAGTCCATAGCGTCACCATGTGATTCCATGAATCCAGTCCACTCCAGGACATTCCAAAACACAGGTCATCCAGGACCTCACACTCTGACCATTCAGGTCCATACACTCTGAACATATGACCCAAATCATGGTCACATTATGTACCTGTAACCATCTCCATAGGTGGGAGGTGTGTGTGGTTAGTCAGTCCCACCCAGCTGTCCAACTAACCCTGTAAACCTCCCTTTAAAGCTACACAAATACTTGTGGGACTACAGTTCTCAGAACAATACTGGCTTACATGGCAGACTCCCTCTGCAACACATACCGGCCATTTGCAATCATTACGGACCCTGTTTAACAAACCTAGTTACGCCTCCATGCGTATCCTGAGGAGCCCACACAGCGCCCCCTGGCTGCATCATGAGTCACTGCATCACACTGCACTTACGTGTTAAATTGGATGTGCTCGACATCTCTAAATTCACTTGTTTTGATAGATAGGCTCCCTTAGTCAGAGTGTGGCTGTAAATATGCAAATCAAATGCTTGCACTCACAAGAATACACACTCTCATCGCCATTCACATGGAGTGAATGCTGACTTTTAGCAGAAGACTGAACAATTCCTGTAAAAATATATTACAGAAATCTACATTTATTTTTTGTTGCAAGAGAAATTACTATAAAAATCGCCTTGCATGCAGTACAGTAGGCCCTTAGGCATGTTTTCCAATATGTGCATAACATTCTTGTTATGGCACAAATTACAACAAAGGCTAATAATTTTGGTTTATTTTCTTTGTTTTGCTTTTTATTCAATATACTTTACTGCACTGAAACAATGTTGGAAATAAACATTCACGTGTATATAAACCCATGAATATAATTAGCAATTTTACATATGCAAGAAACATGTTTCCTCAAGTTTGCCTTCTCCACATAAAGAGACTGTTCAAAACTAATCCAAAAAATAGAATCATTATAAACATTCTGCCAACCTGTCAGCTGGAGTGCCAATCAGGTCATTAGAGCAAATGTGTGGGCAGTGAAAGCTGATAAATTGGACATGTGAGTAGAAGTCTCCTAGAAGAGCAATTCTGTTTGGAATGTAAATTGGCAGAATGCATGTATCATGCAAGAAGTTCTAATAAAATATCCCAGCCTGTTTCCATTGCATAGTATATGAACACCTAAGGTGCTGTATCTATTATTCACTTGTCTGCATTCATGATCTTTATGTCTTTATTCAGCATTCATGTATGCAGTAAGCAAATATCTGGTTATTTTTGTTGTATAAAATATTTCTTCTACAGGAAAACTCCATAAAAAGTCTACAAATAGCTCATTAAACACACCTCATTTACTTATGAAGAAATATTTACATGACTCCTATCATTTTAAAAGTATGGTTTAAATGAAAGAAACTCAGTAAAATTGTATCCTCTAGAGCTATGCTTGCCTTTTCTTAGTATATAATATATAATGGCATACATATTTATGCTGTTCTCTTAACATTTGTCATAGAGGTTGATAGCAGTTGTTAGCACTTGTAAATGTACAGACTTGCATATGGAACCATGATTACAAAGGAATTAGGCAATGAAAAAGGTGTATATATACAATAACCATGTTTGTAATCTAAATTTTGTACTGTTGGGTGTCATTTAGACCCTCAGTTCCAGAGTGGCCATCTGCCCACCTGGAGATAGACCGAGTGGGCCGTAGTCCTTTAGATTAAATTGGGCTGCTTACTCCTTCCAACTTTCCCAGCCTAAGATGTTTCTTTTGCCATTCGTAGTGGTCCTAGGTTCAGGTTCAAATGTGAGATTCTTAGCGATTCAGTAGTTATCCCCTATCCCAAGTATAGAGGACAAATACCAAACTTGACACACCTTTTTAAAGTGTTTGTGAGGGGCATGACCAAGTAAAGGAAAATGTGCTAAGCCTTTCATTGCACCATGTTCAATGGTGGGGTTATAGAATATGGGCTGTTGGGGTTAGTGAGCCAAGGCTGATTGTTTTAGTCCCAGCCCAGACATGTGTATACTTTTTTTTTAACATACAGCGATACATACATTTTAACATATCCGAAAGATAGTAAGTCACAAGAAAAAAACTAATTCCTCAAATGACTACAAATGATCAACATTGCAACTATTTATATATATCATGACAATATGTGATAATTGTTTCAGTAAAACATCAGAGCTATAGCACAGGAATACATGAAACCATGCTTTATATTAAAGTGGCTCAATTTGTTAGACAGTAATAGGAGTATATGCTTTTTCTATTTCAACTCAATGGAGTTTTTATTATTATTATTTATTGTTATAGCGCCATTTATTCCATGGCGCTTTACATGTGAGGAGGGGTATACATAAAAAAAAGTACAATAATCTTAAACAATACAAGTCATAACTGGTACAGGAGGAATGAGGACCCTGCCCGCGAAGGCTCACAATCTACAAGGGATGGGTGAGAATACAGTAGGTGAGGGTAGAGATGGTCATGCAGCGGTTTGGAGTTGCCTGCCTTGTTGAATTTTTCCTTACAATTTTAGTTTATGATGAGTAAATTTGCGACGAATCTCATCTCTAAATACTCTCTAATTGCCTGGAAAATATGTGTCTAACATTACTAGTTCCTTTTGGAGTCTATTAAGAGTGTTTTCAGCTCTGTAGTCCAAACACAGCCTTTTTAATGTCCAAGTGCCCTCAACCTATCTGGTTTTTGGAAGAGAGATGATAAACGGTGGTAACCAGAAGCCAATTTAACCGCATAGTGCAGTATCAGACTTTGTAGGCTACTTATATTGTATAAATAGTTTAAAAAATATCCTTTTGTGGGCCGATACATGACTTGCTATTGTATTTCAAGAGATTGAAATGTTGCTACATGGAGATGCTTTTTCACAAGCCAACTACAAATTATCCCTTTACTTAAAGAGAAAAATAGCTGTTCTGTTTTAAATGTGAAGATGTAATGGGCTCTAAATTAGGAAAAAAAGATCCTTTATTTGGGATGTGCAACAGATTTAACAATCACAAATGAGTAGTGATCCCAAGCTATAAAGTCTGGGGTCCTTACCGAACACCTATAGTCCATTCACGGACCCTAGAAACTAACTCCTCCAGAAAGGCAACCCAAACATCATCTGATTCTCATGCTGTTAACTGCATGACAGTGCAAGAAACACCATCAGCTCTGATCAGCGGTAAGTTCGTTGCCACCGGTCATAGAGCTGTGGTTCCCACGCTGTCATGCAGATGACTGCTTGTGAGCCAGCCGTTGTAACCGGTAGTAAAAAAAGTTACTACCAGTCACAGATGTTGGCTGATGAGACTACTACTCTCAACATCAAACTCCTGATCTCGCTGATAGCAGTGAGAATTGGAGTACGATGATGATAGTATTCACACCTGTGCAATAAATAAATTTAAAAAATGGCATGTTGATTACCAGAGCAGGTAAAGCTGACAGCTGCGGGTTGAATCCCAAAGTTGTCAGCTTTGTGTTGGCTGGTTATCAAGAATAAAAAATTAAATAAATAGCATGGGTTCCCCTCATTTTTTACAACCAGCCAAGCTAAAGCAGACAGCTGGGGGCTGATATTCTCCGGCTGGGAAGGGGCCATGGATATTGGTTAATAGGTTAGAAGTGGATGTCAGCTGTTTTATGGTTGCTGACATCAAGCCCAGGGGTTAGCAATGGAGAGGTGTCTGTAAGACGCCACCATTTCTAACCCCATAGTCAAATAGTAAAAAATACACAACCCGAATAAAGTCTTTTATTTGAAATAAAAACTCCCCACACTCTTTTACCCATTTATTCACAAAAAAAATTAAAAAGCAAAGTTACAGTCGCTAGTGATGGGCAATTGTGCTCGCCACTAGCTCAAGCATCAGTGTGCTTGGGATGTTTGTTACTCGCCGAATATTTTCTGAATGTTAGAGCATGAGCTTGAGTCCCAGCCTTGCATGTTAGGCAATTTTTTAGACAGCCAATGAACATGTGGGGATTTCCTTCCACTCACTGTAATGCTGTAGAAATCTTGGTTGTGAAATTACTGTGATTGGCTGAATACATAACATCATCAGGTCTGTAGGACCTGTGACGCTATGCTCGCCACATTGTACCCTGAACACAAGCAGCGCAGGAAGAGCTGCTGGTAAAAGAGGGAGATAATTGTAGTATTAGCCAGGAATTTGACCACATATACATATATTTCAAGTACAAGAACAGCTCTTCTTAGTGCTAATTATAATCAATAGTAACACTGCAGTTAGCAGCACTTAGGGAGAGATTTTGCTGAAGGGATCCCGTAGGACAGGATAGCGTGAATTTCACCTGAAACTCATACCAATACCCCTTCTCAGAGCTAATAATTTTTTTTTGCTCTTAATTTTGCAAATAGTTCTGAGCAGGGAAATATTATACACCATTTTTACTGCAGCAGCAGTGTGTCAAAAGCATACAGCCAGACTTGATTAGATCGCAATAGCATCGCTATGTTGCTCGTGCAATGTAACCAGTTTATCTGAGGTGTGCAAATTTCTTGCAATACTAATACTGCTATTTTTTTCAGTAGTTACATTTATTCGGCATTTATCGTGCTAGAATTATGCCTCAAAACACCCCCAAAAATTGCCCCTATATAAAATATGTGCCCTTACATAGCCTCCTAAATATACTATGAGCTTGCACATAACTCCCTATATACAATATAAGCCCTTAAATAGCCCCCTATATACACCATGTGCTTGCATATAGCCCTCTATTTACAGTATGATCACCTACATAGCCTCCTATGTACACTATGAGACCCCATATAGCCTCCTATATACAGTATGAACCCCACATATTTTTCTATATATATTATAAGCCCCCACATAGCCCCTATAAACAGTATGTGCCCTGCTCTGGTCCCTAAAGCTTCACTTCTACTTGCATCCAGCGCGTACCTGCTGGCATGGGGTAATGACGTCATCGCGCTGGCATGTAACTGGAGTGGCGAAGAGAGCTCTCCTGGAGCTGCGCTGCCATACTGTATCGCCAGCAGCAAAGCTCCAGGTAAGCCTCCCATCATGTTATGGCAGCACACAAAGCACTATATTGAGGGCAATCTAGCAAAGTGCCACCTGGAGCCTCAGGTCCCGGTTGGTAGCCCAGATTGCCCTCATTATAATCTGTCTATGATCCCATATGCTCATTAATGATAAAAAATTGGAACTGCACTGTGCCACTCATCTGAGAATTTACGGATGTATAGTTAATGGTTAATGAGTGAGAAAGGCTAACTGACAGAACATTGAGCATGAGTAGGCACATACCCAATAGAAGAAACTGCAGTAACAGCCACTAGAAGAGATTTCATAGATGTGTATCCATTTCAGGGGAGGAAGGGGATTAAGTAAAAGGGAGAAATTCACACAGCTAGCCCTTTGAATGGATGTAATTGATGATGTTTAGTGATGAGCGAGTAGACTCATTGCTCGGGTGGTCTCCGAGTATTTGTAATACTCGGAGATTTAGTTTTCCTCAGTGCAGCTGAATGATTTACAGCTGCTAGACGCTTTGAATACATGTGGGGATTCCCTAGCAACCAGGCAACCCCCACATGTACTCAAGCTGGCTAACAGCTGTAAATCATGCAGCTGTATTAACAAAAACGAAATCTCCGAGCACTTACAAATACTCGGAGATCACCCCAGCAACGAGTGTACTCACTCATCACTAATGATGTTCTGTTTGAAACTTCCTTTACATATGAAACATGATTTTTTTTTTCTGGACAACCTCTTTAATGATCAATATGGTGGTACTATTTAGTCACCACTTTATATGCTAATAGCATAGTATGGCAATACCATAGTCTTACATGGTAATATTTAGATATTATGTGGTAGTAATATATAGTCATGGGGTGGCAGGAATATTTTATTATATTTATTCTACCTTTGTATACTGGTATTATTTTTAATATTAGTTTAGGTATTGGGTTTAGCACAGCAATATTCACTACATACAGTCATGGCCACAAGTATTGACACTCCTGCAATTCTGTCTGATAATACTCATTTTCTTCCTGAAAATGATTGCAAACACAAATTATTTGGTATTATTATCTTCATTTAATTTGTCTTAAATGAAAAAACACAAAAGAGAATGAAGCAAAAAGCAAAACATTGATCATGTCAGACAAAACTCCAAAAATGGTGCAGACAAAAGTATTGGCACCCTCAGCCTAATACTTGGTTGCACAACCTTTAGCCAAAATAACTGCGACCAACCGCTTCCGGTAACCATCAATGAGTTTCTTACATTGCTCTGCTGGAATTTTAGACCATTCTTCTTTGGCAAACTGCTCCAGGTCCCTGATATTTGAAGGGTGCATTCTCCAAACTGCCATACTGCGATTTTTAAATCTCTCCACAGGTGTTCTATGGGATTCAGGTCTGGACTCATTGCTGGCCACCTTAGAAGTCTCCAGTGCTTTCTCTCAAACCATTTTCTAGTGCTTTTTGAAGTGTGTTTTGGGTCATTGTCCTGCTGGAAGACCCATGACCTCTGAGGGAGACCCAGCTTCCTCACACTGGGCCCTACATTATGCTGCAAAATTTGTTGGTAGTCTTCAGACTTCATAATGCCATGCACATGGTCAAGCAGTCCAGTGCCAGAGGAAGCAAAGCAACCCCAAAACATCAGGGAACCAACGCCATGTTTGACTGTAGGGACCATGTTCTTTGATTTGAATGCCTCTTTTTTTCTCCTGTAAACTCTATGTTGATGCCTTTGCCCAAAAAGCTCTACTTTTGTCTCATCTGACCAGAGAACATTATTCCAAAACATTTTAGGCTTTTTCAGGTAAGTTTTGGCAAACTCCAGCCTGGCTTTTTTATGTCTCGGGGTAAGAAGTGGGGTCTTCCTGGGTCTCCTACCATACAGTCCCTTTTCATTCAGACGCTGACGTATAGTACGGGTTGACACTGTTGTACCCTCGGACTGCAGGGCAGCTTGAACTTGTTTGGATGTTAGTCGAGGTTCTTTATCCAACATCCGCACAATCTTGTGTTGAAATCTCTTGTCAATTTTTCTTTTCCATCCACATCTAGGGAGGTTAGCCACAGTGCCATAGGCTTTAAACTTCTTGATGACACTGTGCAAGGTAGACACAGGAACATTCAGGTCTTTGGAGATGGACTTGTAGCCTTGAGATTGCTCATGCTTCCTCACAATTTGTTTCTCAAGTCCTCAGACAGTCCTTTGGTCTTCTTTCTTTTCTCCATGCTCAATGTGGTACACACAAGGACACAGGACAGAGGTTGAGTCAACTTTAATCCATGTCAACTGGCTGCAAGTGTGATTTAGTTATTTCCAACACCTGTTAGGTGCCACAGGTAAGTTACAGGTGCTCTTAATTACACAAATTAGAGAAGCATCACATGATTTTTCGAACAGTGCTAATACTTTTGTCCACCCCCTTTATTATGTTTGGTGTGGAATTATATCCAATTTGGCTTTAGGACAATTCTTTTTGTGTTTTTTCATTTAACACAAATTAAATGAAGATAATAATACCAAATAATTTGTGTTTGCAATCATTTTCAGGAAGAAAATGAGTATTATCTGACAGAATTGCAGGGGTGTCAATACTTTTGGCCATGACTGTATATAATCGCCAGTTGGGACTTCCGGCCGCTGTCCCTGAATCCCATAAAGCACAGTGGCAGTGTCACTTGCGCAGGCACAGTTCGTGTGAACTGTGCCTGTGCAAGTGACATACACATCTCTGCTATTCCCACGCAGGCCCAGTAACAGCCATGTTGTTACTACGCATGCACGGGAATAGTGGTGATGTGCTGCAATGCCACAAACTGCGCCTGCGCAAGTGACTTTCACGTCACCACTATTCTCATGCATGCGCAGTAACAACCACAATTGTAAGATATGTTGGAAAGCGCAAACGGTATGAGACATGTTCGCTGCTTCTGTCAGCACCACTAAGCATACACATGTGTTAATTTCACGTACTTCCGATGCAATAGCATCGGGCTATCGCTTCGGGCCTATTTCTAGTATTTTATGATATTTGAAGATTATTTCACAGTATTTAAAAGTACTAATTAGAAAATGATCTTATTGCTATCAAATATATATATTACATTCATTATTTTTTTTACTCAGCTGGCAAACATATGTCCTTATAGATTTCTGCAGCACCACTGGAGCTCACACATCTAAGAAACATGCTAGTTGTTGTGGTGGATCATTAGTCGAAATTTTGCCCTGGGGCTCATATGACTATAGTTATGTCACTAGACAAAAACAGTGAGTGAATGCATGTTAGTACTGGTGAATGGCTAGGGGTGAGAGACAGTAATATAACACATCATCTAATCAGGAACCAAATCAGATCTGAGATTTGACAGAAACAATGTACAATGTATAAGGTAGTGTGCCCATGTTACTTTTTTTAGCTTTTTTGCAGCAATTTTTCGCAGCGGAAATGCTTAAAAAACACTTACAAACAGCATCCCACTAATTTTGAATGCCTTCTGCAATTGATGTCCCATGCCCCTTTTTTTCTGCGGCAGAAATGCTTTGCGGTAAAAAATGCAGCATGTTCATTATTTTTGTGGAATCACGGCAATTCCGCACCCATAGACATGCATTAGAAAAACGCTTGAAAATCGCATGAAAGACGCATGAAAAACGCATCAAATAGGCATCAAAAACGCATATAAAACTCATCTAAATCCACATGCATTTTTCCTGCCAAGGGTGTGCAGATTTGCAGCAGAAAATTCTGCTTCAATTCTGCAATGTGGGCACATAGCCTAAAGCTAGTTAAAAAAAAGTATCAACTAGTTACTTGTCTGGTCAACAAATGCATTTTCTATGCCAACGTTAAGGCTATGTGCACATGTTACAGATTGTATGTGTTTTTGCTACATTTTTTTACCACAAAATCACGGTGAAAACGCATATACAACACAGCCATTAAATTCAATAGGATTCCACAATGCTGTGCTAATACTGCGTATTATTCAGCAGCGGAATCGCATCGTGGAAAAATATGCAGCATACTCATTCTTTCTGCGGAATCGTGGCGATTCCACACACATAGGAATGCATTGATATGCTTACTTCCTGCATGGGGCTATGCCCACCATGCGCAAAGTAAGCGGATCATGTGCGGATGGTACCCCAGTGTGGAGGAGAGGAGACTCTCCTCCCAGCCCTGGGTACCATATCCCTGTTAAAAAAAAGAATTGAAATAAAAAATAGTTATATACTCACCTTCCGGCGGCCCCTGGATCCAGCCCAGGCCTTAGCGATGCTCCCAGCAGCTCCCGTTCCCAGTGATGCTTTGCAACAATGACCTGTGATGGTGTAGCGGTCTCGCGTGATGCCACATCATCTGGAGTCATTGTCGTGAGGCATCACTGGGAACAGGAGTTGCTGGGAGCATCGCGAGGATCGGGAAGGCTTCGGGGGCCGCCGGAAGATGAGAATATCACGATTTTTTATTTTTTTAAATTATTTTTAACATTATATCTTTTTACTATTGATGCTGCATAGGCAGCATCAATAGTAAAAAGTTGGTCACACTTTTCAAACACTATCTTTGACAAGTGTGACCGTTTGGAAAACACTAGCATTCTGCAAGCTAATGAAGCTTGCAAAACGCTAGTGTTTAGCGGGAAAACGAATGCCAAGTCCTCATGCGTTTTACCTGCTGCAGGGAGTTGCCGAATTGCCGCAGAAATTTCCGCTGCAATTCAGCAACCTGTGCACATAGCCTAATTATTCTATTTTTTGTAAGACCTGTGTGAGCAGCCATATACAAAACTATGCAACAAGGAACAGCAATATATTCTAGAATATCTGGACTATTTCCATTACATACCAACATGCAGTATACAAAATGCACTGGCAAATTTTGATAGCAGTATCTGTTCGGTCAGGAATTTCCCAGATGAATTCAGGCAAATCTTGTTTTTACACCTGATACTATTTCCACATCCAAACACGAGCTCTTGTTTAGTCAGATGAAATACTTACCCAGTTTACATTGAATGTTTGTGGTGATAGACGTTCTTGGAGTTGATACAAGTGAAAGCTCCGCTTTTACTTTTTACTCTATGAAATGAATTGTACTAATATACAAAAAATATTTACATGTTCATTAATAAGATATATAAGAAAACATCATAGGAACAATGTCTACATTGTCTATATTGGGTGTTCATTGAAAATGAAGAGGGTTTTATTTCACTTCAATGTTGCTATAATGAAAGGGTGAATGTGCAGTGTTGTAGAATACAAGTTTAGTTCCACATCATCATAATCAGTATCTGGACAGTTGCATTGTTAGGGCTTAAAAGACATGACCTCTTTTCTATTGGGAAAAAATATTTGTACATGTCAGTGAATACCTTTAGTTAAAAAAAATTGTGCCCAATTTTGTAGACCAGCTAACTTGGTTACAGGTTCACGGTCCCTTTACATGGCTATATGTTGCTATGCTTTCTGTTCTGGTCATATTTCTCCTAACTAGGTTAAGGAGTCTGCCACAGAGAAAATGGTGGGATAATTGAAATGAATGCTTGTTAGAAAGTTATGAAAAATTGCATTAAGGAAGCAAGTGAGCAATGAAAATAAAGTTACAAAGATATACTACATAGTCCTTAATTATATCTGTGTAATACAGCTACATACAGAAGACACGTTAGAAGTGTAAAAATGGAACTGGATCATGGAATTCTACTGTATTAAAACATTTCTGATTTTTTTTAGAAGAAATATTTTTGTGGATTTTGCTGATAGTTCATAGTTACAAAATTCCTTTTCAATATTTTTTTCAAAACTTTTAAGCTGAAGGATTGACAAAAGGATGCTGAGTTGGCTTTGCTTAGCTTTTATAAACAAACATTAGAGGTAGGTTCCTGTTACAGCAAGCTGCTTTATACGATAACCCATGGTGATAAATCTATCACCTGAGCAATAATAAGGAAATCCTGAAAACATGATCTCTTGGTGGCTCTTGAGGACAGGAGTTGGGAAACATTGTCTTGAACACTTTGTGACACGTATGGAGAATGTCACACTCGCATTGATGGAACCGGCTGAGCACACTCCATGCAGGGCTGTGTTTTTCAACCATCACCAGAACGTTAGAATAGCGATCTTAGCTTGCTTTAATATATGCTGTTTTTTACCACTTTAATTCTACTGTTAATTTATATGTTGAGAGATTCAGGGGCTGGTGTTGTTCTGGTGCCCATCTCCCAACAATCGGCACAATGAAGGGGTACCAATGAGTTACCATTGCACTGAGCCAATATCCACCTCATGAGAACTTCTACTTTGAAATGGTTGGACTTCAAATGAGATTAATATTTTCAGTCTATACAGCAATGCAAATATGTTGGAGTTTATTATGTCAGACGTGTATGTAGGTTTACCAGCACCCGTGGCAAGAATTCAGTATGGAGCCCACTCCTCCACCACCAGCACATATGCAATTTGTACATTAAGGCCAGGGCACACTAGCGTTGAATACGGACGAGTGCTATGCGAGAAAACATTGCATAGCACTCGGTCCACTGTTAATCTATGGGGCAGCTCACATCACCGTGTTTTTTCTCAGGCGTATTCTACGTGAATGTGAAATTGCATCATGCTGAGATTTTACGAGTATATGGGCCGAGTCTCGCCAATGCAAGTCTATGGGTGCGAGAACAAATCAGACACCACACGAACTATCAGTGTGACTTGCGAGAAATACGCATACATTTTCCTCATTTCAGCCCATTGAGCCATTATATTCAATGGGGAAAGTCAGTGAGACATATAAAGCCATACACATGTCATACAGATACATAGGTGTGAAAAAATCGCATCATCGCATTGCAAACGCATTACACACGCATGATTACATGGAGAACAGTTCTGCAACTCTCGGAAGAAAGACTCGGACCTATACTTCATACGTTGAGTGTGACCCCGGCCTTAGTCACGTGCTAACTAACTATTCTTCCTTGGTCTCTCAATGTTCAGTGAAAAACTGAAAGAATCAGGAAGAAAAGTTAGTTGTCACGTGACGTGACCGTAAGTATAAAAATCGCATACGAGTGAAGTGGCCGAGTGATGACTGTTAGAACCTGCAAGCAGAGCTTAACCCTGACAGTGAGTATATTACACACTGTTAGTATTGGCATACTACACTGCTAACTTTTATAATTAAAGGGCTTGTACAGGTTTGAGATGAAAGTCTGCAGTCACTTTGTGTGACTGCATGCTTCTAAATTCTCACAGCACATGCACTGCACACTTTTAGTTTTCTACATTGCTGGAGGCAAGTGTAGATAGTCATGTCAATCTAAATATGCGATTTGAATGGTTTTGGCCACATTCTGACTAGACATGTCGGGCCTCTCTCAATTCATTTTCATTAAGTGAAGCCATGCATGTCTAGACGGCACATGACCACATGTATGCAAATCGCTGGCACCAGAGTAACCTGACAGCTAGCAGTGCACACTGTGAGAATTTAGAAGTCTGCAGTCACTTACAATGACTGCAGACTCATCACAATCTTGAACAATTCCTTTAATGCTCCTAACATAAATAAAAATTAATCAGTATCACAAAAAACAATTAGATCCAGGTCCCCATTAAACTAAATCTTTGGTGTCTTCAGCTCCACTGCAGCACTTACACCAATGTGCGCCTCTGCTGCGCCGGCGATGAACATCAGCAGCCTGATCACATGATCTAATCACGATGCTGACATCGTCCTGACCCAGTGGTCAGACCTTCAATTGTACTTGCGTCTGAAAGACACAAGTACAATTGTTCCCTTTTCAGTAAAGTGTAAGTTCTTATGGTCAGCAAGGTCTTCTCGCTCTTTCTCTCCTGTAGAGTTTATTAACCATTTCACCTCACTTGGAATTTCTCTCCTGGTTTTCAGTACATTATATGGAAAAATAATACTTTTGTATAAAGATCCAATTCCATCTGCAATAAAAGTCTTAATTTGAACGAAAAAAAATGGCTCCTGGAATAATAGAGGAAAAAATGAAAGCTCAAAACAAAATAATGTCCCAGTTCTTAGAGAGTTTGAATAACACAAGGTGAACATTTTTCATTTTTCCCTAACTCTATTGTCCATTTAGGGTATGTTTGCACTGTTTTTTCCTGCTGGGGGTTGAGCAGGCTTGCTAAAAAAAATGGTGTAAAAAAGTGCTAACAACATAATCATAAAAGATAATATTAACTTGTATGAGAAAACAACTTTTTGTTCATATGTTCAGACTTTTTTGAATATTTTTAAAACATATTAGTTTTTTTAAAGATGCCATGTCTTCAAAGCTAGTACATTCTAATGTTGTTTTACAATTAAAATCAATGGGAAGGCTCAAAGGATGCCCAAAAGATGTCCCGCTATCTTTTTGAGCTGTTGTTGTTTTTTTTAAAGCTTGTTTATTGTTTAGTGGATTTAAAAAATATGTTCAGAAAATGCAAAATAAACTTCTGGAAAAAGCAATGAAAACATACGCCAGTAGAAAAAAAAAAAAACACTGAAAAACAGAATGGGATAGGACCAAAAAAATTGCTATGAAAGATTTTTGGGTTTTCAAAGCTCTAGAGTAAAGGACTGATTCCTAAAGTGTATTCTTAGAAATGTAAGTTTTTGATTTTTGGAAAAAGTCAGTCTGAAGATACCCTTGAATGTAAAAACGGGTAGGCAAATTGAATGCTTCCAGGATAACATAGGAATTAGGTTAGGTTCCCACTATGAGCTTTTGGTAAGTTTGCGATGCTGCAGAATTTCTGCAGCATTCCTGCACCTATTATTTAAAATAGGTTACTTGTCATTTTCCATTGCGTTTTTGTGCCCTTTTTTAACAAGCGTTTTGACACAGTAATGCACAAAGAACGCATTCTTGCTTTTTACCTGTGGATTTTCTGCATCTAATGCAAGTGTATGCTGGAAATGTAAGACTGCAAAAATATGGAGGGTAAAAAAACGCACAAAAAGCTCATGATGGGAAAATGGCCTAATAGATGGATGAGAAGAAAGATTTAAAATATGTGGTAAGTTAAAAAGAAAAAAGTATTTTTTGTTATTTTTTTATGATTTATTGTTCGTTTAACAATTTTTAAAATTTCTTTTGTTTGAGTTTGTTTCTTTCCATAGCTGCGATTTTGACCTTTTTTTCTGTTTCTATTTATACTTTTACCTTTTGCTTGCTTTTCTGGCCTTATTTTTCAGAATTTCTATAGATTTTTCCACTCAACAAAGGCGTAGATTAGATGTGTTCAAAGTTCTATAAAATGTATAACAATATGCTGCAAGAAAAATGGATTTACATTCTCAATTGTATGTTAAAAGTACTCATGCACTTTGGGTTATGGCTTCTCCTGAATGTACATTATAGAGTATAATTAATCTTTAAAACGCTAATTTATTCCAAATCCAGAGAACATGACATTCATGATTTAACAGACTCTCACTTCGCTCTCATCATAACCCATTTATATAAGTCTCTTCTATAATGAAATCCCATTCTAATCTATTTTGCACTTCAAAAATAAGCCCTTTTCTTTGGAAACTTTCTTAGAGCAATTTTTAAGGCAGGATCAAAGCAAAATGTAGATACCCTACATTTTACATCCTCTATTGTCAATACAACCTCTCAATAAAAATTTAAAGAAAAAAGAAAGAAAGTGCATCTTTTGGCAATCCACGCTGTCAAATAGTAACACTTCACTTCTTTAAATCGTCTCAAAAACACATCTTTTCATTTGTTTCCATATAATTCTAAAATTTTATATGTCAACAAATGTCTTAAAGAGAGTTCATCACTAGAGATGAGCGAACATGTTCAGAAAACATTCACCAATCTCAAATTCGGCACGAAGGTCGCACTTTCGGAATCGTCTTAACTTTCATAAGTAATTTTACTCAAAGTCGGCAAAAATCGTTCACAGTTCAGTAAATCATCGCGTTTCCACTAATGATGTTATTACTTGGCTAGGATAGTGGTACTGTATGATGAGCTGGAGTTACGGGGGATGTGTTTGACGAGGGAAGTTGATGTGGAGAGGTTAGAGGAGCGTGTAAAGATGTTATTTTCCCCTTAAATTTATGTGTGTTGATTCCGGCAACCAATCATGGCACAGAAACCATCCACAATGTCATGGCAATAGATCTTCTGTGATTGTCTGACGAAGTCACTTGTCCCTTGCCATATAAAAAGCAGACATCTTGTTTTGCTGGTGCCATTTGCTCAGTGTGACAGTGTAGAAAGGTCGCTCCTGCGCTAAAGCTGGTGCTGCTGAAAGTGAACTTGTCAGTCAGTTAAATAGATAGGATCCTGTCCTGTGTGAAATTGATCTTCCAGCGTCGAAGTAGATTATGCAAAACTATGTGGCAGACTCTGGAAGCCCCATTTGCTTCTCCAAATTGTTTGTCCTAAAACTCTGCTTCAGTGGCAAATCTCAGAAGGCCAGATTTACATTTTAAAATCATTAGGCCTAATATAGTGGTGCAGCCACCATGCCCAATTACCTACTCCAAATCATTTGTACTAAAACTGTGTTTCAGTGGCAATTCAGAAGGTGAGATTTCATTTAATATTGTGGAGCAGCCACGAGGCCCAATTAGCTACTCCAGATAGTTTGTACTAAAACTGTGTTTCTGAGACAAATCAGAAGGCCAGATTTCTAGTTAAAAATCATTAGGCCTTTTCTTTGGTGCGTCCACGAGGCCCAATTAGCTACTTCAAATCGTTTCTGATAAAACTGTGTTTCAGTGGCAAATCAGAAGGCCAGATTTTCACCTAACCTTTTGTCGGGAACAACTGATCTGACAGGCGCAGATCTTTTAGTTTCATTTCTCCCTCCTAACTAGATTGTCAGGAAATTTTCCTGACTCTCGATGCTTTGTGAAACCTGATATCACAGGTGCACTGCAGAGACTCAGGCGAGCAGATGTAACTGTGCTGGCTTCTCGGACACATTGTTCCCGAACACATCACACTATTTAAGGTTGGTATTTTATGTTTTTAGTCATCACAATTGTTAATTTAGCTTGTTTTATGAATGGATGGTGCAAAGTTTGTGGATGTTTCATAGAAATAAGCAACATTTTCCTACAAATGAAAGGGTTTTTCTCAGGCACATTGTTTCCTAACACATATTCTTACTCTTGCTTCACATTATCTCCTGCAATGGAGAGGAAAATGTGCGATTTGTCAAAACCCCTTCATGGTGGCGAAGTGAACATTCTGTTAGATGATGATGATGATGATGATGATGCAGATCCCACACTGCATGAGAATTTAGGAGAAGAAAGTGAGATTGATTCTGTGGAAGTAGAATTATGTGAAATTGATTCTGAGAAAGAGCAAGATAGTGAGAGAGATGAGGATGAAGAAGACATAGAAACATATTATATGGGAAGAGTTTTGAAAAAATGGAGCAATAAGCCATCAATGCAAACTAAACGTAGGGAACCTCAAAACATTCTCACTCACCTTCCTGCAGTTAAAGGAACAGCAAGGAATGCTAAAACTGCAGCTGAATGCTGGAACAGTTTATTCACAGATGACATTCTGGACTCTATTGTCACATACACAAATCCATATATAGACATTTTAAAGGACAAGTTCATCTGCAACAGAATCATCAAGCCCACAGATGAAATAGAGCTCAGGACTTTTTTTGGATTGTTGCAGGAGCTGACAGGGCAAATCGCCAACATTTGGAGGAACTTTGGGGTGTAGATGGTGATGGAGAAGAAAATTTTGGCCTTGTTATGTGTTTAAAAGGATTCAAGATTCTAATTTGTTGCTTTCGGTTTGACAACAGAACTACCCGAACCCAATGTAAAACATATGACCATAAATCATAAGAAATTGAAAGAATTGGAGCTATCACCCAGATCCTCCTTGATGTGCAATTTTATTGTATAGTAAAATAAGACATCAAACCATATTAATGTGCAGAGTGCAGGTTGCTGAGGAGCTATGCAGATGAGGGAGCCTGATGGATTACGGCCTTTTTCGCTTGCTTTAGTGCTTCTACGGGTCCATCCCGTGCTACCTGCACCCCTCACTTTAATATGGTATGATGTCATGTTTTGGAATAAAATTGCACATCAAGAAGGATCTGAGTGAGTGCTCCAATTCTTTCAATTTCTTATGATTTACCTTGATGTTACCTATGTGAATGCACCACGCTAAAGAAATCCTAAGGATGCATATTGAAGTATGAACCAGTGAACATTGCTTATTTTCAGCAACTGGTGCCAAATTTTTTTTTTGTAAAACATATGACCGGCTTGCTCCGATTCACGATTTATTCCAAAAATGTATTGAAAACTGTAAAAAACGTTATAGCCAGTGTGAACATGCTGTTACATCATGCATCATGCATCAAGTCATACTCCGACTCAGGTTTCTGTTTTTCCTCAGTATTTTTGTTTTCAGTACAAATAGTGTGTGCCCCCCTTTTCACTGAGCTGGGCAGTTTATATATATTCCCTCCAAAGCTGGGTGTCCGGTTGGGACCCAGTCACTCTGCCACGGTTCACACAAGGTAGGTTTTAATATTAGAGTGTGTAGTTACTGACCCAATTGGGTACACCTTGTCGCGGTGGGACAGCTTTATGCTTTTTTTTAATCAAAAACAGTGTTTACTAAGTACCCTATGTTAATTATGTAATGCACTTGCTTTTTTACTTATTTATTTTCATTAGGATATATGCACACATTGTCTTTTCTTTGGTTTTGTTTAGAAATCCTAAGGATGCATATGTTAAGAGTCGAGTTTCTGCCGCTGCACAGGGGGAATGTCGAACCATGTCTGCTGCGGTCTCGCATTCTGCATTAGCCTTTCCAGGCTCTGCTATTGTACCCTTTACTGGTTTGCAGCAAGCAGGCTTTTCTGGGACTAAGTCCTGCTTTGCACACACTGAGCATGCCCACAGGAAGACCTCTCATTGGAGGTCGGGGTCACATGCTCAGGCCCTGTAGCAGTTCCCATTGGTCTTCCAGGAAGGTCCTGGTTAGCTGCAACTATAAAACATCCGCACAGCCATGCGCTAGTGTCAATTTATGTATGAGCTCAGCACCAGTGTGGTCGTGTTTGTATGCTGAAATAAGCCCATAGAATGCTGGCACATCCGGCAAGGAGTTTTGTGTGTGTGTATTCAGGGACCCGGCTGAAATAAGCCCCTAGAATGCTGGCACCTCCGAAGAGGAGTTTCATGTGAGTGGATTCAGGGCTGGGGTATAGCCATTAGAATTCTGGTTCCACCGGAGAGGAGCTGCGTGTTTGCATTTGACTGCATGACCACTATCTGGTCTACTAAGTAGCTGTGTTCCTCTGTGAGCTAAACAGGGCACAGCGTTCTCTTTGCTAACAGACTCTGTGAAATAACAGAGTTTGTTTGTACTACTATATTGTACCGCCATATCTAGCAGCAGGTTTTTGCCTGCATGGTGGATCCCGGGTTGCGAACGCACCTACTACTTCTAATAAATATATATTCAGTGCGTTCCGCCAACCCTAACAGTACACTAGCGCCAGGATCTGGCTAAGTTATGGCGGATGAACAGCGATTGCTGGGGTACATCCAGTTGCTGGTGGGCAGGTTGGCGTCTCTCGAGTGTGCAACCTCGGTGGTGGATGTTAATGCAAATGCTCTTCAGGCTGCTAGCATGACTGCAGCAGCTTTACCCACTGCCTCCTCTGTTCCGACCTTATCTCACCTCCCACTGCCTGAAAAATTCTCTGGTGATAGTAAATCGTGTAGGGGTTTCGTTAGCCAGTGTAGTATGTCTCAGTACATCCAAGAGAATCTGGCAAGAGAATTCATTAGGAAGTCAGTGTCACCTGCTGGGGCTGGGTTTTTCTTTGTGCAGAAGAAGAGTGGTGAACTACGTTCATTGATAGACTACAGGGGTCTTAACGCCATCACCGTTAAGAACAAGTACCCACTATCCATGATATCTGAGCTCTTTGATAGGCTACGGGGAGCAAGGATATTTACTAAATTAGATCTGCGGGGTGCTTACAACCTGATTTGCATCCGTGAGGGGGACGAATGGAAGACGGCTTTGAACACCAGGGATGGGCACTATGAATATCTGGTGATGCCCTTCGGGCTTTGTAATGCCCCAGCCGTTTTCCAAGACTTTATGAACGACATCTTCCGGGATATGCTCACCACCTTGGTCATAGTCTATCTGGATGATATTTTCATCTGCTCTCCAGATATTGACTCCCATCGGAGAGATGTTCTCAAAGTCTTTGACCTCTTACGGGCAAATTCCCTCTATGCAAAGTTGGAGAAGTGTGTCTTTGAGCAGGAGTCCTTGCCTTTCCTTGGTTATATCATCTCTGCCCAGGGTTTGGCTATGGACCTGCCAAGCTACAGGCTGTGATGGACTGGCAGGAACCTTATTCTCTTAAAGCAGTGCAGAGTTTTATGGGGTTCATTAATTACTATCGCCAGTTCATTCCACACTTCTGAACTTTGGTAGCTCCCTTGGTTGCCCTCATCAAGAAGGGAGCAAATCCCAAGTTGTTGTCAGAGGTGGTCTCCAAGGCCTTTCTCTCGATTAAGTCACACTTTGCTAGCGCTCCCATCCTACGTCGTCCCAATGTAGATAAGCAATTTATCATGGAGGTGGATGCCTCATCCGTTGGTGCTGGAGCAGTCCTTTTCCAAAAGGATGCTCAAGGTCGGAAGCATCCTTGCTTCTTCTTCTCCAAGACCTTCACACCGGCAGAGAGGAATTATTCCATCGGGGACAGGGAGTTGCTAGCCATGAAATTGGCTTTCACAGAGTGGAGACACACCTTGGAGGGAGCTCACTTTCCCTTCCAAGTGTTCACTGACCACAAGAACTTGGTGTATCTACAGACGGCCCAGCAGCTAAATTCTACCAAGGTTAGATGGTCCCTGTTCTTCTTCTGGTTTCATTTTACTCTCCATTTTCTTCCCGGGGAGAAGAACACTCGTTCTGTAGCTCCGGTTTCACTCAAGTCCGTGCCCCGGGCAAGACTTTTGTACCAGCAAATTTGCGACCGGAGGTTCTCTCTTGGGTTCACTCGTCCAGGGTGGGTGGACATTTTGGGACCAAGAGGACATCTGAGCTTTTGGCAAGGACGTACTGGTGGCCGCATACGGCTCGTGATGTCGGGGACTATATTAGGGCGTGTGTCTCCTGCGCCAAGATCCGGTCTCCTCGGCAATGGCCTGCTGGGCTACTTTACCCCCTGCCGGTGGCAGACAGGCCATGGGAGATGGTCAGGATGGACTTCGTGGGGGGCTTACCCAAGTCTCGTAACTGCACCATTATCTGCGTAGTCACCGATCATTTCTCTAAGATGGTGCACTTGGTGCCGCTTCTGTGGTTACCTTCTGCACGGGCCTTGGCGGCGTTGTTCGTAAAACATATTTTCCGTTTACATGGAATACCTGATAAATTTGTCAGCGACTGGAGTCCCCAGTTCGCATCTCGATTTTGGAGAGAGCTCTTTCATTTACTCTGCATAGAACTAAATCTCTCCTCTGCATATCATCCAGAGACGAATGGGTTGGTAGAGAGGGCCAACCAGACTCTGATGACATACCTGCGACATTTTGTCTTTGCTCGGCAGGATGACTGGGCATCTTTGCTACCTTGGGCGGAAATTGCCTTGAACAACGTCATCGCCGATTCCACTGGGCAGACTCCTTTTCTCCTTAATTACAGCCAGCATCCGTGTGTCCCTGTGCCCATGCCCGTATCATCCACCGATTCTAGGGTGGCAGACTGAGTGGTGGAGGCATGTGACATTTGGAACCGCACACAGGATGCCATCCGGGTCTCCATGGAGAGAATGAGGGTTTCTGCTGATGCACACTGGTACACCGCTCCGGCCTTTGCTCCTGGCGACTTAGTGTGGCTCTCCACCCATAACATCAGGCTGCGAGTTGAGTCCACTAAGCTTGCGCCTTGCTACATTGGTCCTTTCAAGGTTCTGGAACAGGTCAACCCTGTGGTCTACCGCTATTCCTCCGCGCCTTGCTATCACCGGCACTGTCATGATCCCAATGGCAGGGGATCACTAAAGGACAAGCACAGATACAAACAAGCTCTAGGGCGATGGAACCTGAGCTGACCGCGACCCTGAACCTAACACACAAATAAAAGTAGCCGGGGAACGTGCCTACGATGATCCTAGACGTCTCGCTCCAGCCGAAGATCTAACTTCCCCTATTAGAAGAAACACAGACCTCTCTTGCCTCCAGAGAAATCCCCCACAGAAATAGCAGCCCCCCACATATAATGACGGTGAAATGAGAGGAAAGCACATACGCAGTATGAAAACAGTTTCAGCAAAATGAGGCCCGCTAAAGCTAGATAGCAGAGGATACAAAAATGAACTGCGCGGTCAGCGAAAAACCCTTCAAAAAACCATCCTGAAATTACTTGAACTCATGTGCCAACTCATGGTACATGAGGAGCAATTTCAGCCCACTAGAGCAACCAGCAGCAAGAATCACATATCTGCAGGCTGGACTAAAAACCAAATAAAGCAAAACACCAAAACAGGAAAATCCAAACTTAGCTTGACCAGAAGGTTCTAGGAGCAGGGAGCAGAGGTAACAAGACACACTGGATACATTGATAACCGGCGAGGAAATGCCAGCAAAGCCAGGTTAAATAGGAAACTCCCATATCCTGATGGAACAGGTGGAACCCAGAGACCCAGGAAAGACAAGTCACCCAGTACCATCAGTAACCACCAGAGGGAGCCCAAAAACAGAACTCACAACAGTACCCCCCCCTTGAGGAGGGGTCACCGAACCCTCACGAGAACCACCAGGGCGACCAGGATGAGCCCTATGAAAAGCGCGAACCAAATCATCAGCATGAACATCCGAGGCAACCACCCAAGAATTATCCTCCTGACCATAACCCTTCCACTTGACCAAATACTGGAGTTTCCGTCTGGAAACACGAGAATCCAAGATCTTCTCCACAACATACTCCAATTCTCCCTCCACCAGCACTGGAGCAGGAGGCTCAAGCGAAGGAACAACAGGTACCTCATACTTCCGCAACAACGACCGATGGAACACATTATGAATAGCAAACGATGCCGGGAGATCCAAACGAAACGACACAGGGTTAAGAATTTCCAAGATCCTATAGGGACCGATGAACCGAGGCTTGAACTTAGGAGAAGAGACCTTCATAGGAACAAAACGAGAAGACAACCACACCAAGTCACCAACAAGAAGTCGAGGACCCACGCGGCGACGGCGATTAGCAAACTGCTGAGCCTTCTCCTGGGACAACTTCAAATTGTCCACCACATGACTCCAAATCCGATGCAACCTATCCACCACCATGTCCACTCCAGGACAATCAGAAGGTTCCACCTGACCAGAGGAAAAACGAGGATGAAACCCCGAATTACAAAAGAAAGGAGAAACCAAGGTAGCAGAACTAGCCCGATTATTAAGGGCAAACTCGGCCAGCGGCAAAAAGGTAACCCAGTCATCCTGATCAGCAGAAACAAAACACCTTAAATAAGTTTCCAAGGTCTGATTAGTTCGTTCAGTCTGGCCATTCGTCTGAGGATGGAATGCAGACGAAAAGGACAAATCAATGCCCATCTTAGCACAGAACGTCCGCCAAAATCTAGACACAAACTGGGATCCCCTGTCAGAAACAATGTTCTCAGGAATCCCATGCAAACGAACCACATTCTGAAAAAACAGAGGGACCAACTCAGAGGAGGAAGGCAACTTAGGCAAGGGTACCAGATGAACCATTTTAGAAAAGCGATCACACACAACCCAGATGACGGACATTTTTTGAGAGACAGGGAGATCCGAAATAAAGTCCATGGAAATGTGCGTCCAAGGCCTCTTCGGGATAGGCAAAGGTGACAACAATCCACTGGCCCGAGAACAGCAAGGCTTAGCCCGAGCACAAACCTCACAAGACTGCACAAAAGAACGCACATCCCTCGACAAGGAAGGCCACCAAAAAGACCTGGCCACCAAGTCTCTAGTACCAAATATTCCAGGATGACCTGCCAACGCAGAAGAATGGACCTCGGAGATGACTCTACTGGTCCAATTATCCGGAACAAACAGTCTCTCAGGCGGACAACGATCAGGTTTACCCGCCTGAAACTCCTGCAAAGCACGTCGCAAGTCTGGGGAGACAGCAGACAAAATCACCCCATCCCTAAGGATACCAGAGGGCTCAGAATTTCCAAGGGAGTCAGGCACAAAACTCCTAGAAAGAGCATTCGCCTTCACATTCTTTGAACCTGGCAGGTATGAAACCACAAAATTGAAACGAGAGAAAAACAGTGACCAACGAGCCTGTCTAGGATTCAGACGCCTGGCAGACTCAAGGTAAATCAAATTTTTGTGATCAGTCAAGACCACCACACGATGTCTAGCACCCTCTAGCCAATGACGCCACTCCTCAAATGCCCACTTCATGGCCAAAAGTTCCCGATTACCAACATCATAATTCCGCTCAGCCGGCGAAAACTTTCTAGAAAAAAACGCGCATGGCTTCATCACTGAGCCATCGGAGCTTCTCTGTGACAAAACCGCCCCCGCTCCAATCTCGGAAGCATCAACCTCAACCTGAAAAGGGAGCGAAACATCTGGCTGACGCAACACAGGAGCAGAAGAAAACCGGCGCTTAAGTTCCTGAAAGGCCTCCACAGCCGCAGGAGACCAATTAGCAACATCAGCACCCTTCTTAGTCAAATCCGTCAAAGGCTTAACAACACTAGAAAAATTAGTTATAAAACGACGATAGAAATTAGCAAAGCCCAAGAACTTCTGTAGGCTCTTAAGAGATGTAGGCTGCGTCCAGTCACAAATAGCCTGAACCTTGACGGGATCCATCTCAATAGTAGAAGGGGAAAAAATATACATCAAGAAAGAAATCTTCTGGACTCCAAAGAGACACTTTGAGCCTTTTACAAACAAGGAATTGGCCCGCAGGACCTGAAACACCTTCCTGACCTGCTGAACATGAGACTCCCAGTCATCAGAAAAAACCAAAATATCATCCAAATACACAATCATAAATTTATCCAGATATTCACGGAAAATATCGTGCATAAAGGACTGGAAGACTGAAGGAGCATTAGAAAGTCCGAAAGGCATTACCAAATACTCAAAATGGCCCTCAGGCGTATTAAATGCGGTTTTCCACTCATCACCTTGCTTTATTCGTATAAGATTATACGCACCCCGAAGATCAATCTTAGTGAACCATTTAGCCCCCTTAATGCGAGCAAACAAATCAGTCAACAATGGCAAAGGATACTGATATTTTACGGTAATCTTATTCAAAAGACGATAATCTATACAAGGCCTCAAGGAACCATCTTTTTTGGCCACGAAAAAAAAACCTGCTCCCAAAGGGGACAAAGATGGACGGATATGTCCCTTTTCCAAGGACTCCTTAACATAATCCCGCATAGCAGTATGCTCTGGCACTGACAGATTGAACAAACGACCTTTAGGAAATTTACTGCCTGGAATTAAATTTATAGCACAATCGCAATCCCTGTGAGGAGGAAGCGAACTGAGCTTAGGCTTCTCAAAAACATCCCGATAGTCAGACAAAAACACAGGAATCTCAGAAGGAGTAGATGAAGCGATAGAAATCGGAGGTGCATCATCATGAACCCCCTGACAACCCCAGCTTAACACAGACATTGATTTCCAGTCAAGGACTGGATTATGAGTTTGTAACCATGGCAGACCAAGTACTAGAACATCATGCAAATTATACAGTACCAGGAAGCGAATCACCTCCTGATGAACGGGAGTCATACGCATGGTCACCTGTGTCCAGTACTGAGGTTTATTCATAGCCAAAGGTGTAGAGTCAATTCCCTTCAAAGGAATAGGGACTTCCAGAGGCTCCAGACTAAACCCACAGCGATTGGCAAATGACCAATCCATAAGACTCAGGGCAGCGCCTGAATCCACATAGGCATCGACGGAAATGGATGATAATGAACAAATCAGAGTCACAGACAGAATGAACTTAGACTGTAAAGTACTAATGGCAACAGACTTATCAACCTTTTTTGTGCGTTTAGAGCATGCTGATATAACATGAGCTGAATCACCACAATAAAAGCACAACCCTTTTTTCCGCCTATACTCTTGCCGTTCACTTCTGGACTGAATTCTATCACATTGCATTATCTCAGGTGACGGTTCAGACGACACCGCCAAATGATGCACAGGTTTACGCTCCCGTAAACGCCGATCAATCTGAACAGCCATAGTCATAGACTCATTCAGACCAGCAGGCGCAGGGAACCCCACCATAACATCTTTAATGGCCTCAGAAAGGCCATCTCTGAACTTTGCAGCCAGAGCGCACTCATTCCACTGAGTAAGCACCGACCACTTCCGAAATTTTTGACAATAAATTTCTGCTTCATCTTGCCCCTGAGAGAGGGCCAACAAAGCTTTTTCAGCCTGAATCTCTTGGTTAGGTTCCTCATAGAGCAAACCCAATGCCAGAAAAAACGCATCCGCATTAAGCAACGCAGGGTCCCCTGGTGCCAATGCAAATGCCCAATCCTGAGGGTCACCCCGCAGGAAAGATATAATTATCTTGACTTGCTGAGCAGGGTCTCCAGAGGAGCGAGATTTCAAAGAAAGAAACAACTTGCAATTGTTCCTAAAATTCAGAAAACGAGATCTATCTCCAGAAAAAAACTCTGGGACAGGAATTCTAGGTTCAGACATAGGAGCATGTACAACAAAATCCTGTATATTTTGAACCTTAGTGGCAAGATTATTCAGGCTGGAAGCCAAACTCTGGACGTCCATGATAAACAGCTGGGATCAGAGCCATTCAAAGATTAAGAGGAGGAGGAAGTAGCCAGACTGCAATAAGGCTAAGCAGCAAACTCTGAGGGAAAGAGAAAGAAAAAAAAAAAAAAAAAAACTTCCTCAGACTACTTATCCTCCTACTTCAGCCAATACAATTAACACTTTGTGGGCCGGTTATACTGTCATGATCCCAATGGCAGGGGATCACTAAAGGACAAGCACAGATACAAACAAGCTCTAGGGCGATGGAACCTGAGCTGACCGCGACCCTGAACCTAACACACAAATAAAAGTAGCCGGGGAACGTGCCTACGATGATCCTAGACGTCTCGCTCCAGCCGAAGATCTAACTTCCCCTATTAGAAGAAACACAGACCTCTCTTGCCTCCAGAGAAATCCCCCACAGAAATAGCAGCCCCCCACATATAATGACGGTGAAATGAGAGGAAAGCACATACGCAGTATGAAAACAGTTTCAGCAAAATGAGGCCCGCTAAAGCTAGATAGCAGAGGATACAAAAATGAACTGCGCGGTCAGCGAAAAACCCTTCAAAAAACCATCCTGAAATTACTTGAACTCATGTGCCAACTCATGGTACATGAGGAGCAATTTCAGCCCACTAGAGCAACCAGCAGCAAGAATCACATATCTGCAGGCTGGACTAAAAACCAAATAAAGCAAAACACCAAAACAGGAAAATCCAAACTTAGCTTGACCAGAAGGTTCTAGGAGCAGGGAGCAGAGGTAACAGGACACACTGGATACATTGATAACCGGCGAGGAAATGCCAGCAAAGCCAGGTTAAATAGGAAACTCCCATATCCTGATGGAACAGGTGGAACCCAGAGACCCAGGAAAGACAAGTCACCCAGTACCATCAGTAACCACCAGAGGGAGCCCAAAAACAGAACTCACAACACGGCACCTTTCACGTTTTTCTCTTAAAGCCTGTCCATTTGTCCTGGTTTTCTGAGTCATCTGCCGGGACATCCACGGATAAGTTTGAGGTGAATGCTATCGTGGGATGCAAGGTGGTATGTGGCAAGAAATATTATCTGGTGGACGGGAAGGGCCACGGTCCAGAGGATAGAATCTGGGAACCTGTGGAGCACATTCGGGCTCCACTGCTCATTGCAGCTTTTGAGCATAGCGAGGCTCAAGGAGGAGGGTGTTGTGAATTCTGGGGGGGTAATGTTAGGAGTCGAGTTCCCGCCGCTGCATAGGGGGAATCTCGAACCATGTCTGCTGCAGTCTCCCATTCTGCATCAGCCACGGTGGAGCCTGCTCAGTGTAGACGTCGGTCACAGCGTCTCGCTCAGTCTGATATTGTACAAAGGGTTACTGCTGCCTTTCTAGGCTCTGCTATTGTACCCTTTACTGGTTTGCGGCAAGCAGGCTTTTCTGGGACTAAGTCCTGCTTAGTCATTGATCGCAGATGGGATGATCGAGCATCAGACTTACAGAATATGGTGATAAAAAGAACTAAATTGTGGTGGAACCGCACATTTTTGGAGAAATATCTCTCCAAAGAAATTATACCTAGGGGCCTGCGGGTCCATGTGGTGCTCACCTTTCCTGTGGATGATGGGGACTTTGTGGCCAGGTGGGAGGAAGTGTGTAGTGGTTGTTCTAAAACACTGATGCGCCTCTTGAGTGATTTTAATAACCCCAAAATTATACAACTTGATGCGTCCATTAAGGTGGCGGAGGAGGAACTTAAAGTTGGTGGTACCCCTGAAAAACTATCTAATTTTAATAATCAGATGGAGAAAACATTGGAAGGTGTTGTTAAAAAGATCAATGAAGCCTAACGAAAGAAATTAAACAGAGATTTACGGGACAACAGATTAGACGTACACCATCACAATCCTCGGTCTCGTCAGTAAGTGATCATTCTGAGATGTCAGGTCCGTCTATGACTACTAGGTCAGGAATATCCCTGAGGAGACAAAAGGACCATAATTTCCATCCATATAGACGACATCAATACCGTTCACCTGATTACCAGAGACGTGATAATAAGGTAATTAACCTAAGCAAACATAGATTCACCGATACTGATTTGGCCCTTTTAGAAAAGGGTTTATCTTTCTCACCAGCTGCACCATTTGATGCCTTTATGGCTGTAAAGGATCTACATATGTTTGCACGCTCATTGATTTTTAATTTTTTTTTTTTTATAGTAAAATTGTTGAATTATTCCCCACAGAGGAAGAACAAATAGCACTACGCTTTGGAGGAATTGGCCATTGAACATAATACTCCAGAGGGAGGTAAGGTGCTATTGACAATTCACCCAAAATTTAGGAAGTTTCCTCCCCTATCATCGTGTCCAAACATGGATTTGTTTGTTCAGATTGTGACTAAGGAGTTCTTGGAAATTCCACATTACATCCATTGTGACAATCTGTCCAAAAAGGAGAGGGGGCGTCTGCGCCCTTCAGGAGTTATCTGATGTGGAATTTAAACCAGTGGACAAGAAGGGTAACATTGTGGTGTGGCCAAAGGCTCTTTATGAGAAAGAGGCCTTTCGCCAGTTAAACAACTCCACTTGTTATGAGAAACTTACGTTTAACCCTTTGTCCGCCTATTCCACACAATTACAGACTATTATAAGGCTAGGGAGGTGGGGACAATTACCAAGGAACAGGCTACGGCATTGGTAGTGATGGAACCCACGATCCCCACCTTCTATTTGCTACCAAAAATCCACAAGGATGCGCAGACACCCCCTGGTCATCCTATTATTTCAAGTGGGGGGGCTTCCTGGAGAACATCAATAAATGGATTGATTCCAAACTACAGCCCCTGGTTGAGGGTTTTCCATTTTTTCTGAAGGATTCCAGTGATCTGTTAAGACAGGTGGACGGTATATGTCTTGACAATGACATGATGCTGGTTACAGCGGACATTGAGTCCCTATATACCAGCATCAGACATGAGGACGGCCTACGGGCAGTGATGTTTTTCTTGGGTTCTTCCAATTTTCCAAAAGAGCTCATTGATTTGGTGATTGAGTTACTTGGTTTCACTTTGACACATCATTTTTTTGTTTTTAAGGGGTCCTTTTTCCTGCAGCTCCAGGGAACAGCTATGGGGGCTTCCTTTGCTCTGGCTTATGCCAATCTGTTCCTGGGACTGTGGGAGAGGGACCTCTCCCTGTCAGATCAGTTGTCGCCTATGGGCTGTATCCTTTCTTGGACGCGGTACATTGACGACATCATGGTGATCTGGCAGGGGTCTGAAATGGACCTCCGGGACATCATGGTGTCACTGAATGACAATACATTGAACATCTATGTTACCTACAAGTATGATAGTGACACCGTGGAATTTCTTGATGTCACACTCAAAAAGGACAGATATGGGGAGATACAAACAGATATCTTCCGTAAACCTACATTCACCTCCTCCCATCCTGGCCACATAGTTCAGTCCATCCGCACTGGGCAATTTTTACACCTTCGTAGGCTTTGTTCAACTGATGACGATTTTTTAGACAGGCGGAAGATCTTAAGGGTCGGCTAATTGAGCGGGGCTCTAGCAATCGTAAGATAGAAAAAGCCTTCAATAGGGCAAGACTTTCATCTCGACAGACATTGCTATATGAAAAGAAGACTGGCAGAAACAGTAGGGATGTTGTCCGTTTCATAACCAAATTTAATTCCCATTTCCCTCACAAGAGAAGGGCATTGGATAGATCTTGGCACATCCTTAAAGCTAATCCAATAATCTCCAGATTCCTCCCTGAGAGGGCATCCGTCACAGCAAGGC
This sequence comes from Ranitomeya imitator, assembly GCF_032444005.1. NCBI lineage: Eukaryota > Metazoa > Chordata > Amphibia > Anura > Dendrobatidae > Ranitomeya > Ranitomeya imitator. The sequence goes on from NC_091282.1 coordinate 1,110,080,599, forward strand.
ACCCCAAAAACTTACGGGACCATTTGGTCCATAGTAGGGTTGAGTGACCTTGACCTTTTTAGAGTCGAGCCGTGTTTCGCGAAACCCGACTATCTTAGAAGTCGAGTCGAGTGGAATCGGCCGATTATCGCGAAAAGTCGGGTATCGCCCGAAAAAACGAAACCCAATGCAAGTCAATGGGGGAGCATAGTCGGCAGTGAGTGGAGGCCAGGAAAACACCTACACTGCCCATTTTAATGGTAAAAACATCCATTCTTCTTAATGATGCTTGTCAAGCGTAATTTACCTTATAATAATTGGAAGGCATTTGAAATTGGGGGTCATTTGGCTAAAGTTGTGGGGGGTAGGGCTGGTTCAAGTAATTAGTGGGCCCAGTAAATCTGGACCACGTCACGGCAGTGGAGCAGGGAGAGGTAAGTATTTCAACTTTGCAAGTGCTGTGATCCTGAGCAAGCAGGGGGGCCCACTCGTTGGCATTGGCACTGGCACAGGGCCCCTCAAAGTACAGCGGTGTGTTTGCATGGCGGGGGCGCCTCCCACCGGCAGCAACACTTTTGCGTACTATGAGAGGCCCTGTGCCAGTGACGTCGCCAACTAGTATTCCTCCCCCCCCACCTGATGAAGGAACCTGCACTTTCATCTGCACCTTCTTCTTTGTCCCCGTGTAAGGTGGTATGGTATGCGGGAAGAGGAACCTGACTTTCAGCAGGGTCACAATCTTGCTATGTAGCGTGCACGGGGAATTTTGCGTTATGGGTCAATGTACCAGCAGACTCATCTATCACTGGCTGGGCAATGGGCAGGATGAGGAGGAAACACAGATATAGGCCCAAAGAATAAAGTTGGCTAAATGCAGTTCAAAATTGGTAACACAGGACTAACCAGGGGGCATTGCAGTGGAGGACAACTGGAATGAGAGGCTGACACAGAGAGTAGGCCCAAATCAGTAAGTAGTCGAAATGCAGTTCAAAATTGGCAACCGTAGTAAACAGGCGGCACAGCTTTGTTCAGTGGAGGAGAACAGCAAGGAGTGGCAGACACTGATAGTAGGCCCCAACCCAACTAGTAGGCCAAATGCAGTCTAACATTAACAACTACTTAACGAGAGCCTGAAAATGGAATTTCAGGACAGGAAACCAGGAGAACAGCAAGGAGTGGCAGACACCGATAGTAGGCCCCAAACCAACTAGTACGCCAAATGCAGTTGTTCCGTTTAACCACAATTTAATGAGAGCCTGAAGATAGAAGTTCAGGAAAGGCAACCTGGAGAACACCTTGGAGTGTAACACACCATCTCTCTACACCCCATACCCAATTTGTAGGCCTAATGCAGCGTAGTTTCCAACAACTACTAAACGAGAGCCGGAGGATCGAAGCTCAGGAAAGGCAACCTGGAGAACACCTTGGAGTGGAACACACCATCTCTCTACACCCCATACCCAATTTGTAGGCCTAATGCAGTGTAGTTTCCAACAACTACTAAACGAGAGCATGAAGATCGAAGCATTGGCGAGGAAACCTGGGGAACACCTTGGAGTGGAACACACCATCTCTCTACATCCCATACCCAATTTGTAGGCCTAATGCAGCGTAGTTTCCAACAACTACTAAACGAGAGCCGGAAGATCGAAGCTCAGGAAAGGCAACCTGGAGAACACCTTGGAGTGGAACACACCATCTCTCTACACCCCATACCCAATTTGTAGGCCTAATGCAGTGTAGTTTCCAACAACTACTAAACGAGAGCATGAAGATCGAAGCATTGGCGAGGAAACCTGGGGAACACCTTGGAGTGGAACACACCATCTCTCTACACCCCATACCCAATTTGTAGGCCTAATGCAGTGTAGTTTCCAAGAACTACTAAACGAGAGCCGGAAGATCGAAGCTCAGGAAAGGCAACCTGGAGAACACCTTGGAGTGGAACACACCATCTCTCTACACCCCATACCCAATTTGTAGGCCTAATGCAGTGTAGTTTCCAAGAACTACTAAACGAGAGCCGGAAGATCGGAGCTCAGGAAAGGTAACCTGGAGAACACCTTGGAGTGGAACACACCATCTCTCTACACCCCATACCCAATTTGTAGGCCTAATGCAGCGTAGTTTCCAACAACTGCTAAACGAGAGCCGGAAGATCGAAGCTCAGGAAAGGCAACCTGGAGAACACCTTGGAGTGGAACACACCATCTCTCTACACCCCATACCCAATTTGTAGGCCTAATGCAGTGTAGTTTCCAAGAACTACTAAACGAGAGCCGGAAGATCGAAGCTCAGGAAAGGCAACCTGGAGAACACCTTGGAGTGAAACACACCATCTCTCTACACCCCATACCCAATTTGTAGGCCTAATGCAGTGTAGTTTCCAACAACTACTAAACGAGAGCATGAAGATCGAAGCATTGGCGAGGAAACCTGGGGAACACCTTGGAGTGGAACACACCATCTCTCTACACCCCATACCCAATTTGTAGGCCTAATGCAGCGTAGTTTCCAACAACTACTAAACGAGAGCCGGAAGATCGAAGCTCAGGAAAGGCAACCTGGAGAACACCTTGGAGTGGAACACACCATCTCTCTACACCCCATACCCAATTTGTAGGCCTAATGCAGTGTAGTTTCCAAGAACTACTAAACGAGAGCCGGAAGATCGGAGCTCAGGAAAGGTAACCTGGAGAACACCTTGGAGTGGAACACACCATCCCTCTACACCCCATACCCAATTTGTAGGCCTAATGCAGTGTAGTTTCCAACCACTACTAAACGAGAGCATTAAGATCGAAGCAATGGCGAGGAAACCTGGGGCACACCTTGGGGAGGCAGACACCGTTAGTAGGCCCTACCAAAGTTGTACCCCCAATGCAGTTTTAAAATTCCTAGAGGCTGAAAACAAGACTATTGACGCTCAGCTTTTTTCAAAGGAACACAGCTGAATTGAGTGGCGCAGACAGACACAGGTAGTAGGACTTAACCCAAAAATGTGGCTCACTGCAGCTTAAAAAAGTTACAGGGGTACACAAGCAGCAGTGCTCTGGGCAGTGGAGGACAATTTCAATAGTGGACCGCAGACAGACTTTGTACGCCTACTATTAAAAAAAGGATGCTCTATGCAATTAAAAATAGGTTACAGGGGTCCACGGGCAGCAGTGGTGTGGTCAGTGGACGAGTATTGGAAGGAGGGACCGCAGACAGGCGTAGTAGGCCTAACATAACAAAATTAGGCTGTAGACACTGTAAAATTGGTTCCAGGGGTACACGGGCAGCAGTGGTGTGGTCAGCGGAGGAAAATTGGAATTAGGGACTGCAGACAGACTTTGTAGGCTGTCCCCTGTGGACCATGCATCCAACACATTAACCCAGTGCGCCGTAATGGACACGTAACTTTTTGTGGACATGCCTACTGGTCCATGCGTCTCTTGTCAGGTGCACCTTTCTACTGTTTGATTGCCTGAGTGCTATGACAATGCAGACTTTTTCATGCCGGTGGAGGGCTGGGATGGCTTTTCTCGCAAAAGAAATGTCGACTGGGTAGCTTGAACCGTTGCACAGCGTAGTTCATCTGGGCTTTCTAAATATAAAACAAAGAAAAAAAGGAGGCTACATGCACTTTCAGCTGGGTTCCAGGGGTACACGGCCAGCATTGGTCTGGTCAGTGGAGAACTATTGGAAGGAGTGACCGCAAACAGGCATCGAAGGCCTAACATAATAACACATTGCTGTTGGCAATTTTAAATTGGTTCCAGGGGAACACGGGCAGCAGTGGCCTGGTCAGTGTAGTAGTAGTAGAAAGAACGGACCGCAGACAGGCATCGAAGGCCTAAAATAAAAAAATTGGGCTGGCTGTAGGCAATTTTAAATTGGTTCCAGGGGTACACGGGCAGCAGTGGTGTGGTCAGTGGAGGCATATTGTAAGGAGTGACCGCAGACAGGCATCGAAGGTCTAAAATAATAACACATGGCTGTAGGCAATTTTAAATTGGTTCCAGGGGTACACGGGCAGCAGTGGTGTGGTCAGTGGAGGCCTAGTGGAAGGAGTGACCGCAGACAGGCATCGAAGGCCTAAAATAATAACACATGGCTGTAGGCAATTTTAAATTGGTTCCAGGGGTACACGGGCAGCAGTGGTGTGGTCAGTGGAGGCCTAGTGGAAGGAGTGACCGCAGGCAGGCATCGAAGGCCTAAAATAATAACACATGGCTGTAGGCAATTTTAAATTGGTTCCAGGGGTACACGGGCAGCAGTGGCCTGGTCAGTGTAGTAGTAGTAGAAAGAATGGACCGCAGACAGGCATCGAAGGCCTAAAATAAAAAAATTGGGCTGGCTGTAGGCAATTTTAAATTGGTTCCAGGGGTACACGGGCAGCAGTGGCCTGGTCAGTGTAGTAGTAGTAGAAAGAACGGACCGCAGACAGGCATCGAAGGCCTAAAATAAAAAAATTGGGCTGGCTGTAGGCAATTTTAAATTGGTTCCAGGGGTACACGGGCAGCAGTGGTGTGGTCAGTGGAGGCATATTGTAAGGAGTGACCGCAGACAGGCATCGAAGGCCTAAAATAATAACACATGGCTGTAGGCAATTTTAAATTGGTTCCAGGGGTACACGGGCAGCAGTGGTGTGGTCAGTGGAGGCCTAGTGAAAGGAGTGACCGCAGACAGGCATCGAAGGCCTAAAATAAAAAAATTGGGCTGGCTGTAGGCAATTTTAAATTGGTTCCAGGGGTACACGGGCAGCAGTGGTGTGGTCAGTGGAGGCCTAGTGGAAGGAGTGACCGCAGACAGGCATTGAAGGCCTAAAATAATAACACATGGCTGTAGGCAATTTTAAATTGGTTCCAGGGGTACACGGGCAGCAGTGGTGTGGTCAGTGGAGGCATAGTGGAAGGAGTGACCGCAGACAGGCTTCGAAGGCCTAACATAACAAAAATGTCAATACAATGGTATTGTCAGTGGCAGGCATTGAAGGATGTCAGTGCATAGACTAAACATTGGTGGAGCTGTGAGATAATTTTGCAAGTGGTAGAGCACTGTTTGAGCTGGGGTGGGGGGAAACTGTCTTGTGGCCGGCGGTACAGGCCCAGGGCCCCTCATATTACAACGGTGTGTCTGACGTTGGGTGCGCACCACCACCGTCAGAGACACTTTATTGTACTAGGAGGGACCCAGTGGCAGTGCCTTCGACCAAAAGCGGGCACACCCACCTCTTCAGACAAACAGCACTCTCACGGGTGCTGTCGCCAAGTGTCGATACCACGGCCCCGTGTGGGGAGTTTGGCCATTTAGTGAGGTGTAAACATGTCGTATGCTGGACAATCAGGTGCAGAAAATTACGAGATTGGAAAAGGCATTCAGAATAGTCCACAGGCAAGACCTTTTCATAGGAAAGCTAGGTGTCAGCCGGGCAAGGTGGGGCAAAAGATTTCGAAATCCAGTTGTGGTTCATTTTAATGAAGGTTAGATCATCTACATTTTGGGTAGCCAGACGAGTCCTTTTTTCTGTTAGTATTGAACCTGCAGCACTGAATACTCTTTCTGATAGGACACTAGCTGCCGGGCAAGCAAGCTCCTGCAATGCATATTCTGCCAATTCTGGCCAGGTGTATAATTTTGATGCCCAGTAATCAAATGGGAATGACGGTTGAGGGAGAACATCGATAAGGGATGAAAAATAGTTTGTAACCATACTGGACAAATGTTGTCTCCTGTCACTTTGAATTGATGCTGCAGTACCTGTCCTGTCTGCGGTCATAGCAAAATCACTCCACAACCTGGTCAGAAAACCCCTCTGGCCAACACCACTTCTGATTTCTGCCCCGCTAACTCCTCTGGTCTGCTGGCCCCTGCAGCTCGTGTGAGAACGATCACGGGCGCTGTGTGCAGGGAATGCCAGAAGCAAACGGTCAACAAGAGTTGATTGTTTGGTTGCTAATATTAGTTCCAAGTTCTCATGTGGCATTATATTTTGCAATTTTAAATTGGTTCCAGGGGTACACGGGCAGCAGTGGTGTGGTCAGTGGAGGCCTAGTGAAAGGAGTGACCGCAGACAGGCATCGAAGGCCTAAAATAAAAAAATTGGGCTGGCTGTAGGCAATTTTAAATTGGTTCCAGGGGTACACGGGCAGCAGTGGTGTGGTCAGTGGAGGCCTAGTGGAAGGAGTGACCGCAGACAGGCATTGAAGGCCTAAAATAATAACACATGGCTGTAGGCAATTTTAAATTGGTTCCAGGGGTACACGGGCAGCAGTGGTGTGGTCAGTGGAGGCATAGTGGAAGGAGTGACCGCAGACAGGCTTCGAAGGCCTAACATAACAAAAATGTCAATACAATGGTATTGTCAGTGGCAGGCATTGAAGGATGTCAGTGCATAGACTAAACATTGGTGGAGCTGTGAGATAATTTTGCAAGTGGTAGAGCACTGTTTGAGCTGGGGTGGGGGGAAACTGTCTTGTGGCCGGCGGTACAGGCCCAGGGCCCCTCATATTACAACGGTGTGTCTGACGTTGGGTGCGCACCACCACCGTCAGAGACACTTTATTGTACTAGGAGGGACCCAGTGGCAGTGCCTTCGACCAAAAGCGGGCACACCCACCTCTTCAGACAAACAGCACTCTCACGGGTGCTGTCGCCAAGTGTCGATACCACGGCCCCGTGTGGGGAGTTTGGCCATTTAGTGAGGTGTAAACATGTCGTATGCTGGACAATCAGGTGCAGAAAATTACGAGATTGGAAAAGGCATTCAGAATAGTCCACAGGCAAGACCTTTTCATAGGAAAGCTAGGTGTCAGCCGGGCAAGGTGGGGCAAAAGATTTCGAAATCCAGTTGTGGTTCATTTTAATGAAGGTTAGATCATCTACATTTTGGGTAGCCAGACGAGTCCTTTTTTCTGTTAGTATTGAACCTGCAGCACTGAATACTCTTTCTGATAGGACACTAGCTGCCGGGCAAGCAAGCTCCTGCAATGCATATTCTGCCAATTCTGGCCAGGTGTATAATTTTGATGCCCAGTAATCAAATGGGAATGACGGTTGAGGGAGAACATCGATAAGGGATGAAAAATAGTTTGTAACCATACTGGACAAATGTTGTCTCCTGTCACTTTGAATTGATGCTGCAGTACCTGTCCTGTCTGCGGTCATAGCAAAATCACTCCACAACCTGGTCAGAAAACCCCTCTGGCCAACACCACTTCTGATTTCTGCCCCGCTAACTCCTCTGGTCTGCTGGCCCCTGCAGCTCGTGTGAGAACGATCACGGGCGCTGTGTGCAGGGAATGCCAGAAGCAAACGGTCAACAAGAGTTGATTGTTTGGTTGCTAATATTAGTTCCAAGTTCTCATGTGGCATTATATTTTGCAATTTGCCTTTATAGCGAGGATCAAGGAGGCAGGCCAACCAGTAATCGTCATCGTTCATCATTTTAGTTATGCGTGTGTCCCTTTTGAGGATACGTAAGGCATAATCCGCCATGTGGGCCAAAGTTCCAGTTCTCAAATCTGCGGTTGTGCTTGGTTGAGGGGCAGTTTCAGGCAAATCCACGTCACTTGTGTCCCTCCAAAAACCAGAACCCGGCCTTGCCGCGCCACCAATTTCCAGTGGCCCCGGAAAAGCTTCCTCATTAAAAATATAATCATCCCCATCATCCTCCTCGTCCTCCTCCTCCTCCTCTTCGCCCGCTAACTCGTCCTGTACACTGCCCTGGCCAGACAATGGCTGACTGTCATCAAGGCTTTCCTCTTCCTCAGCTGCAGACGCCTGATCCTTTATGTGCGTCAAACTTTGCATCAGCAGACGCATTAGGGGGATGCTCATGCTTATTATGGCGTTGTCTGCACTAACCAGCCGTGTGCATTCCTCAAAACACTGAAGGACTTGACACATGTCTTGAATCTTCGACCACTGCACACCTGACAACTCCATGTCTGCCATCCTACTGCCTGCCCGTGTATGTGTATCCTCCCACAAAAACATAACAGCCCGCCTCTGTTCGCACAGTCTCTGAAGCATGTGCAGTGTTGAGTTCCACCTTGTTGCAACATCTATGATTAGGCGATGCTGGGGAAGGTTCAAAGAACGCTGATAGGTCTGCATAAGGCTGGAGTGTACGGGCGAACGGCGGATATGTGAGCAAAGTCCACGCACTTTGAGGAGCAGGTCGGATAACCCCGGATAACTTTTCAGGAAGCACTGCACCACCAGGTTTAAGGTGTGAGCCAGGCAAGGAATGTGTTTCAGTTGGGAAAGGGAGATGGCAGCCATGAAATTCCTTCCGTTATCACTCACTACCTTGCCTGCCTCAAGATCTACAGTGCCCAGCCACGACTGCGTTTCTTTCTGCAAGAACTCGGACAGAACTTCCGCGGTGTGTCTGTTGTCGCCCAAACACTTCATAGCCAATACAGCCTGCTGACGTTTGCCAGTAGCTGCCCCATAATGGGAGACCTGGTGTGCAACAGTGGCAGCTGCGGATGGAGTGGTTGTGCGACTGCGGTCTGTGGACGAGCTCTCGCTTCTGCAGGAGGACGAAGAGGAGGAGGAGGGGGTGCGAACGGCTACAGCCAACTGTTTCCTAGACCGTGGGCTAGGCAGAACTGTCCCAAACTTGCTGTCCCCTGTGGACCCTGCATCCACAACATTCACCCAGTGTGCCGTGATGGACACGTAACGTCCCTGGCCATGCCTACTGGTCCATGCATCTGTTGTCAGGTGCACCTTTGTGCTCACAGATTGCCTGAGTGCATGGACGATGCGCTCTTTAACATGCTGGTGGAGGGCTGGGATGGCTTTTCTGGAAAAAAAGTGTCGACTGGGTAGCTCGTAGCGTGGTACAGCGTAGTCCATCAGGGCTTTGAAAGCTTCGCTTTCAACTAACCGGTAGGGCATCATCTCTAACGAGATTAGTCTAGCTATGTGGGCGTTCAAACCCTGTGTACGCGGATGCGAGGCTAAGTACTTCCTTTTTCTAACCATAGTCTCATGTAGGGTGAGCTGGATTGGAGAGCTGGAGATCGTGGAACTAGCGGGGGTGCCGGTGGACATGGCAGACTGAGAGACGGTGGGAGATGGTATTGTTGCCACCGGTGCCCTAGATGCAGTGTTTCCTACTACAAAACTGGTGATTCCCTGACCCTGACTGCTTTGGCCTGGCAAAGAAACCTGCACAGATACTGCCGGTGGTGCGGAAAATGGTGGCCCTACACTGCCGGAAGGGATGTTGCGTTGCTGACTAGCTTTATTGGCCGAGGGTGCTACAACCTTAAGGGACGTTTGGTAGTTAGTCCAGGCTTGCAAATGCATGGTGGTTAAATGTCTATGCATGCAACTTGTATTGAGACTTTTCAGATTCTGTCCTCTGCTTAAGGTAGTTGAACATTTTTGACAGATGACTTTGCGCTGATCAATTGGATGTTGTTTAAAAAAATGCCAGACTGCACTCTTTCTAGCATCGGATACCTTTTCAGGCATTGCAGACTGAGCTTTAACCGGATGGCCACGCTGTCCTCCAATAGGTTTTGGCTTTGCCACGCGTTTTGGGCAAGATACGGGCCCGGCAGATGGAACCTGTTGCGATGTTGATGCCTGCTGCGGCCCCTCCTCCTCCGCTTCAGAACTGCTGCCGCCTGCACCCTGTTCCCCCAATGGCTGCCAATCGGGGTCAAGAACTGGGTCATCTATTACCTCTTCTTGTAGCTCGTGTGCAACTTCGTCTGTGTCACCGTGTCGGTCGGTGGTATAGCGTTCGTGATGGGGCAACATAGTCTCATCAGGGTCTGATTCTTGATCATTACCCTGCGAGGGCAATGTTGTGGTCTGAGTCAAAGGACCAGCATAGTAGTCTGGCTGTGGCTGTGCATCAGTGCACTCCATGTCAGATTCAACTTGTAATGGGCATGGACTGTAACTGCTTCACTTTCTAAGCCAGGGACGGTATGTGTAAAGAGCTCCATGGAGTAACCCGTTGTGTCGCCTGCTGCATTCTTCTCTGTTGTTGTTTTTGCTGAAGAGGACAAGGAAGCGACTTGTCCCTGACCGTGAACATCCACTAACGACGCGCTGCTTTGACATTTACCAGTTTCACGAGAGGAGGCAAAAGAGCTAGAGGCTGAGTCAGCAAGATAAGCCAAAACTTGCTCTTGCTGCTCCGGCTTTAAAAGCGGTTTTCCTACTCCCAGAAAAGGGAGCGTTCGAGGCCTTGTGTAGCCAGACGACGAACCTGGCTCCACAGCTCCAGACTTAGGTGCAATATTTTTTTTCCCACGACCAGCTGATGCTCCACCACTACCACTAACCTCATTACCAGCTGACAATGAACGCCCCCGGCCACGACCTCTTCCACCAGACTTCCTCATTGTTTTAAAAACGTAAACAAACTAACGGTATTTGTTGCTGTCACACAACTTACACGGTGAGCTATAACTTCAGTATGATTTAGCTACCCCTTTACAGGTGAGTGAGACCACAACGAAAATCAGGCACAATGTTACACACTCTGTTGTTGGTGGCAACAAATGAGAGAGATGCCACACACGCAGGACTGTCACTGAAGCACAAATGTAAATATTAATCTCCCACTGATTTGATTTTTTTTTTTTTTCAGGGAGACTTTAGGAAAAAAAAATAATAGAATAAAATGATTTTTTCAGGAAGAATTTAGAAACCAAATAAAATAAAATGATTTTTTCAGGGAGAATTTAGAAAACAAATAAAACAAAAAAAGGCTTTCTATGGCCCACTGAGTGAGAGATGACGCACACAGGAGTCAGGAGTGGCACACAAGCCCAGAGGCCAATATTTATCTCCCACTGATTGATGTAGTGATTTTTTCAGGTAGATTTTGGAACCCAAATCAAGCTAAAAAAATAATAGGCTTTCTATGGCCCACAATTGGAGAGAGAGAGAGAGATGGCACACCCAGGAGTCAAGACTGGCACACAAGCAGAAAGGGCAATATTAATCTCCCACTGATTTGTTTTTTTGTTTTTTTTTCAGGGAGACTTTAGGAAAAAAAAATAATAGAATAAAATGATTTTTTCAGGAAGAATTTAGAAACCAAATAAAATAAAATGATTTTTTCAGGAAGAATTTAGAAAACAAATAAAACAAAAAAAGGCTTTCTATGGCCCACTGAGTGAGAGATGACGCACAAAGGAGTCAGGAGTGGCACACAAGCCCAGAGGCCAATATTTATCTCCCACTGATTGATGTAGTGATTTTTTCAGGTAGATTTTGGAACCCAAATCAAGCTAAAAAAAATAATAGGCTTTCTATGGCCCACAATTGGAGAGAGAGAGAGAGATGGCACACCCAGGAGTCAAGACTGGCACACAAGCAGAAAGGGCAATATTAATCTCCCACTGATTTGTTTTTTGTTTTTTTCAGGGAGACTTTAGGAAAAAAAAATAATAGAATAAAATGATTTTTTCAGGAAGAATTTAGAAACCAAATAAAATAAAATGATTTTTTCAGGGAGAATTTAGAAAACAAATAAAACAAAAAAAGGCTTTCTATGGCCCACTGAGTGAGAGATGACGCACACAGGAGTCAGGAGTGGCACACAAGCCCAGAGGCCAATATTTATCTCCCACTGATTGATTTATTGATTTTTTCAGGTAGAATTTAGAACCCAAATCAACCAAAAACATAAATAGGCTTTCTATGGCCCACTATTTGTGAGAGAGATGGCACGCTCAGGACTGGCACACAAGCCCAGAGGCCAATATTAATCTCCCACTTTTTATTTTTTTTCAGGGAAAATTTATAAACCCAATAAAAAAATAAATAAATAGGCTTTCTATGGCCCACTATCTGAGAGAGAGAGATGGCACGCTTAGGACTGGCACACAAGCCCAAAGGCCAATATTAATCTCCCTTTTTTTTTTCAGGGAGAATTTATAAAACCAAAAAAAAATAAATAAATAGGCTTTCTATGGCCCACTATCTGAGAGAGAGAGTTGGCACGCTTAGGACTGGCACACAAGCCCAAAGGCCAATATTAATCTCCCTTTTTTTTTCAGGGAGAATTTATAAAACCAAAAAAAAAAAAATAAATAGGCTTTCTATGGCCCACTATTTGTGAGAGAGATGGCACGCTCAGGACTGGCACACAAGCCCAGAGGCCAATATTAATCTCCCACTTTTTTTTTTTTGTTCCAGGGAAAATTTATAAACCCAATAAAAAAAATAATAAATAGGCTTTCTATGGCCCACTATCTGAGAGAGAGAGATGGCACGCTTAGGACTGGCACACAAGCCCAAAGGCCAATATTAATCTCCCTTTTTTTTTTCAGGGAGAATTTATGAAACCAAAAAAAAATAAATAAATAGGCTTTCTATGGCCCACTATTTGTGAGGGAGATGGCACGCTCAGGACTGGCACACAAGCCCAGAGGCCAATATTAATCTCCCACTTTTTTTTTTTTGTTCCAGGGAAAATTTATAAACCCAATAAAAAAAATAATAAATAGGCTTTCTATGGCCCACTATCTGAGAGAGAGAGATGGCACGCTTAGGACTGGCACACAAGCCCAAAGGCCAATATTAATCTCCCACTGATTGATTTATTGATTTTTTCAGGTAGAATTTAGAACCCAAATAAAGCAAAAAAAAAAAAAAAATGGGCTTTCTATGGCCCACTGAGTGAGTGATGATGCACACAGGAGTCAGGAGTGGCACACAAGCCCTGAGGCCAATATTTTTCTCCCACTGATTGATGTAGTGATTTTTTCAGGTAGATTTTAGAACCCAAATCAAGCAAAAAAATAAATAGGCTTTCTATGGCCCACTATTTGTGAGAGAGATGGCACGCTCAGGACTGGCACACAAGCCCAGAGGCCAATATTAATCTCCCACTTTTTTTTTTGTTCCAGGGAAAATTTATAAACCCAATAAAAAAATAAATAAATAGGCTTTCTATGGCCCACTATCTGAGAGAGAGAGATGGCACGCTTAGGACTGGCACACAAGCCCAAAGGCCAATATTAATCTCCCACTGATTGATTTATTGATTTTCTCAGGTTGAATTTAGAACCCAAATAAAGCAAAAAAAAAAAAATGGGCTTTCTATGGCCCACTGAGTGAGTGATGATGCACACAGGAGTCAGGAGTGGCACACAAGCCCTGAGGCCAATATTTTTCTCCCACTGATTGATGTAGTGATTTTTTCAGGTAGATTTTAGAACCCAAATCAAGCAAAAAAATAAATAGGCTTTCTATGGCCCACTGACTGAGAGATGGCACACACAGGAGTCAAGAGTTTCACACAAGCCCTGAGGCCAATATTTTTCTCCCACTGATTGATGTAGTGATTTTTTCAGGTAGATTTTATAACCCAAATCAAGCAAAAAAATAAATAGGCTTTCTATGGCCCACTGAGTGAGAGATGGCACACACAGGGATGGCACTCTAGCAGAAATGTCAATCTTAATCTCCCACAAAAAAAAAAAAAAAACAGGGAGTGTCCAACAATTACTATCTCCCTGCAGTAATCTCAGCCAGGTATGGCAGGCAGCAATAAGGAGTGGACTGATGCACAAATTAAATAAAAAGTGTGGACAAACAAAAAAGATAGCTGTGCAGAAAGGAAGGAACAAGAGGATTTGTGCTTTGAAAAAAGCAGTTGGTTTGCACAGCGGCGTACACACAGCAATGCAGCTATCAGGGAGCCTTCTAGGGCAGCCCAATGAGCTACAGCGCTGAGGGGAAAAAAAAAAAATGTAGCTTCCACTGTCCCTGCACACCGAAGGTGGTGTTGGGCAGTGGAAATCGCTACAGCACAAGCGGTTTGGTGGTTAATGGACCCTGCCTAACGCTATCCCTGCTTCTGACGAAGCGGCAGCAACCTCTCCCTAAGCTCAGATCAGCAGCAGTAACATGGCGGTTGGCGGGAACGCCCCTTTATAGCCCCTGTGACGCCGCAGACAGCAAGCCAATCACTGCAATGCCCTTCTCTAAGATGGTGGGGACCAGGACCTATGTCATCACGCTGCCCACACTCTGCGTTTACCTTCATTGGCTGAGAAATGGCGCTTTTCGCGTCATTGAAACGCGACTTTGGCGCGAAAGTCGCGTACCGCATGGCCGACCCCACACAGGGGTCGGATCGGGTTTCATGAAACCCGACTTTGCCAAAAGTCGGCGACTTTTGAAAATGAACGACCCGTTTCGCTCAACCCTAGTCCATAGTCATTATGTAAGTGAAACAGCAACCACTTTTTTGGACAACATGAAGGGGAAACATGGCTGTGCCCCCTATGGCCACTGTGTCGCTTGCTCTAATATCGACCATTGCAATACATTTAGTAATCCTGATAGCTCACGGCAATTTGAAATCAAAAAATGGATTACTTGTATTGATAAAAATGTGATATACTATGCCGTATGCCCCTGCAGAAAAATATACGTGGGTCTGACCACACGGCAATTCAAGATACGGATCAGGGAACATGTACGCGGCATTATTGCCGCTGCAACAGAATTGGACACATCCATGTTAAAAACACTTCCCCGCCATTTTAAGGAGTACCATAACTGTGACGGTGCCCTCCTTAGATTCCGCAGCATTGATAAAATTGATGCTGGTATCCACGGTGGTGGGGTTTCTAAGCGATTGGCTCAGCTGGAGTCCAGATGGATTTGTACACTTAATACGGTCCATCCATCTGGACTCAATGAAAATGTTAGCTTTGCCCCGTTTTTGTGATAATTTACCTGCCTATATCATGACTGTCGTACTTGGCCTATTAGGATATTGTACCTGTTACCCTGCGTTTTTTATATTTTAATATGTTTTTAAATTTCTTATTATAGTTTCGTGTATATGTTATCTCCGCATCAATATGTGACTGGTGATCGAGCGTCCATATGCTGAAATAAGAAATAAGTGATGAAGAAGATAATAATAATGAATTTTTGAAAATGAAAACACAATGAAGACAAAATGGTGTCATCTCTATCCTAATTGCGTTCTATGTTTTCAGCATGTAATTGATACTTTTGATATTGTTTGTACTGCTGTTTTTTGTGTATTTTATACATGTGCATGTTTACATTTATACTAATTGTTGTTGGTACGGTTACACTCCCTTTGTTTGGTTTCCCTTTTGGGTGGCAATTTTGTAGTTATATGTGTATATTATGCTGCTGCAGTTGGGTGAAGCTTTGTGTTCTCTACCCGCACGCGCGTGTTCCTTTCTCTCTGCGCCCCTGGGTGGCTTTCTGCGTCTTATCGTGTTGAGCGGTGTCCTTCAGGACTTGCCGTCATGTGACACCGATGCCGGCCGGCACTGCTGTTTCCTTAGGAACGCGCGTGTCACTTCCGGTCGGGCCCACAGCTTCCGGTCTCGCGGCGACGCTCAGCTTAGCCCACATTGTTGCGGTAAAGTATAAAAGATGGGATATCTTGTGGCAAGGCAGGCCCCCTTGGAAGAAGGAAGGTCCGAAACGCGCGTCGGGTTGGACACGCTGGGTCATTGGTGTGCTCATGCCCTGGAACACCCCTGTGTACGGGTAATTACGGATCTATATTGATTATGAGGCGGTCACTTTATACTATAGATGATGCTGTAGGTATATTATGGCACTTCTATCGGGCACATATAGGGGTCTAATTACAAATTACCCCTTTTGGTATTGTACCTATATGGCAGAAGACATCTTTTGCTCATTAGTGTGGTAATTTTATTTGCCTCACTTCCATACAAATGTCCTTGGCTCTTCCATACTTTTGCAATGTTCTATATTGTATGTTTAATCTTACATATCTCTCCTTTGCACTTTAATATTTGCCTATTTGGCTATTTTAAAAGAATAAAATTAGCTATTTTCTACATACTATGGACCCTTCTGTCATTTTGTTGTGTAGATCTCATTTGCACACACTGAGCATGCCCACGGGAGGACCTCTCATTGGAGGTCGGGGGTCACATGCTCAGGCCCTGTAGCAGCTCCCATTGGTCCTCAAGGAAGGTCCTGTAGAGCTGCAACTATAAAACATCCGCAGGTCCACACTGCCATGCGCTAGGGTCAATTTATGTATGAGCTCAGCGCCAGTGTGGTCGTGTTTGTATGCAGTCAGGGACCGGGCTGAAATAAGCCCCTAGAATGCTGGCACATCCGGCAAGGAGTTTTGTGTGTGTGTATTCAGGGACCCGGCTGAAATAAGCCCCTAGAATGCTGGCACCTCCGAAGAGGAGCTTCATGTGAGTGGATTCAGGGCTGGGGTATAGCCATTAGAATTCTGGCTCCACCGGAGAGGAGCTGCGTGTTTGTATTTGACTGCATGACCACCATCTGGTCTACTAAGTAGCTGTGTTCCTCTGTGAGCTAAACAGGGCACAGCGTTCTCTTTGCTAACAGACTCTGTGAAATAACAGAGTTTGTTTGTACTACTATATTGTACCACCATATCTAGCAGCAGGTTCTTGCCTGCACGGTGGATCCCGGGTTGAGAACGCACCTACTACTTCTAATAAATATATATTCAGTGCGTTCCGCCAACCCTAACAGTACACTAGCGCCAGGATCTGGCTAAGTTATGGCGGATGAACAGCGATTGCAGGGGTACATCCAGTTGCTGGTGGGCAGGTTGGCGTCTCTCAAGTGTGCAACCTCGGTGGTGGATGTTAATGCAAATGCTCTTCAGGCTGCTAGCATGACTGCAGCAGCTTTACCCACTGCCTCCTCTGTTCCGACCTTATCTCACCTCCCACTGCCTGAAAAATTCTCTGGTGATAGTAAATCGTGTAGGGGTTTCGTTAGCCAGTGTAGTATACATCTCGAGCTCCTGGCTTCATGTTTTCCCACAGAGCGGGCAAAGGTGGTATTCATAATCTCTCTCCTGTCAGACAGAGCTTTGGAGTGGGCTACACCGCTGTGGGAGCGCAATTATCATGTGGTGCAGAGTCTTCCTCGGTTTCTGGGCAATCTGAAACAGGTCTTTTTGGGACCCCAAGTCACCCATGATACAGCGCTCCAACTATTGGCATTTACTCAGGGTTCGACCATGGTCAGCCATTTTGCCGTCCATTTCTGGACATAGCGTCTGAGCTGGAGTGGTTGGATAAAACCCTCATCCTGGTATTTTGGAGGGGGCTGGCTGACCATCTGAAGGACGCTTTGGCCACTAGGGAGATTCCCGCCACACAGGAGGAGCTCATAGCTATATCAACTCGCATCAACCTTCGTTTTCATGAGTGAGGGTTGGAGCGAGCCCAGTGTAGGCAGAGGTTTCAGCTAGCTCCCACCTTCACCAAACCTTTGGAATCTCCAGTCCAGGCATCCGAGTCACATGAGGCCATGGAGGTGTCATGAGCAGGATCCAAGTCCCGGTCCGCTTGTGCACTTAAGGTTTGTCATGTTTGCCGGCAGTCAGGACACCTTGCCTCCAGGTGTCCTCAGCAGTCAGGGAAACGTCAGCGTCCAGTGGAAGTTGGAGGAGGTACACTAGACACGGCGACGTTTACCTCTAAGTTGCCCTTCAAGTGGACAATTACTATAGGCCCATCCACTCTTATGGCAGAGCTTTGCGTGGACTCTGGGCAGAGGGTAATTTTATGTCATCCGTTTTCTCCCAGCAACACGCAATACCCCTGGTGATGCTCACCAAACTAGTTACCGTTCGAGTGGTAAATGGGTCGACACTACACTCACAGATTACACACCAAACCATTCCTTTCACTCTTTCTATGTCTCCATCACATCAGGAGATTATATCTCTGCTCGTCATTCCTGAGAGAATTGCTGAGGTCCTGTTAGGGATACCATGGCTACGCTACCATTCTCCTCATATAGAGTGGTCCTCAGGGAGATTTTTGGGATGGAGTAAATCCTGTGAGGGTAGATGTTAGAGGGAGTGCGTTCAGGTTGCTACAACCGAGGTACCTGCAGATCTTTCCTCCCTCCCCAAGCACAATTGGCCCTATGCCGACATGTTCTCCAAAAGGGCTACGGAGACCCTTCCTCCCCACCGCCCCTATGACTGTCCTATTGACCTCTTGCCTGGTGCAGAGCCTCCCTGGGGTCGAATCTATCCGTTATCTCTCCTGGAGATGGAGGCAATGTCTCAGTACATCCAAGAGAATCTGGCAAGAGGATTCATTAGGAAGTCAGTGTCACCTGCTGGGGCTGGGTTTTTCTTTGTGCAGAAGAAGAGTGGTGAACTACGTTCATTGATAGACTACAGGGGTCTTAACGCCATCACCGTTAAGAACAAGTACCCACTATCCATGATATCTGAGCTCTTTGATAGGCTACGGGGAGCAAGGATATTTACTAAATTAGATCTGCGGGGTGCTTACAACCTGATTTGCATCCGTGAGGGGGACGAATGGATGACGGCTTTGAACACCAGGGATGGGCACTATGAATATCTGGTGATGCCCTTCGGGCTCTGTAATGCCCCAGCCGTTTTCCAAGACTTTGTGAACGACATCTTCCGGGATATGCTCACCACCTTGGTCATAGTCTATCTGGATGATATTTTCATCTGCTCGCCAGATATTGACTCCCATCGGAGAGATGTTCGCAAAGTCTTCGACCTCTTACGGGCAAATTCCCTCTATGCAAAGTTGGAGAAGTGTGTCTTTGAGCAGGAGTCCTTGCCTTTCCTTGGTTATATCATCTCTGCCCAGGGTTTGGCTATGGACCTGCCAAGCTACAGGCTGTGATGGACTGGCAGGAACCTTATTCTCTTAAAGCAGTGCAGAGCTTTATGGGGTTCATTAATTACTATCGCCAGTTCATTCCACACTTCTGAACTTTGGTAGCTCCCTTGGTTGCCCTCACCAAGAAGGGAGCAAATCGCAAGTTGTTGTCAGAGGTGGTCTCCAAGCCCTTTCTCTCGATTAAGTCACACTTTGCTAGCGCTCCCATCCTACATCGTCCCAATGTAGATAAGCAATTTATCATGGAGGTGGATGCCTCATCCGTTGGTGCTGGATCAGTCCTTTTCCAAAAGGATGCTCAAGGTCGGAAGCATCCTTGCTTCTTCTTCTCCAAGACCTTCACACCGGCTGAGAGGAATTATTCCATCGGGGACAGGGAGTTGCTAGCCATGAAATTGGCTTTCGCAGAGTGGAGACACCTCTTGGAGGGAGCCTACTTTCCCTTCCAAGTGTTCACTGACCACAAGAACTTGGTGTATCTACAGACGGCACAGCAGCTAAATTCTCGCCAGGTTAGATGGTCCCTGTTCTTCTCCTGGTTTCATTTTACTCTCCATTTTCTTCTAGGGGAGAAGAACACTCGTTCTGTAGCTCCGGTTTCACTCAAGTCCGTGCCCCGGGCAAGACTTTTGTACCAGCAAATTTGCGACCGGAGGTTCTCTCTTGGGCTCACTCGTCCAGGGTGGGTGGACATTTTGGGACCAAGAGGACATCTGAGCTTTGGCAAGGACATACTGGTGGCCGCATATGGCTCGTGATGTCGGGGACTATATTAGGGTGTGTGTCTCCTGCACCAAGAACCGGTCTCCTCGGCAATGGCCTGCTGGGCTACTTTACCCCCTGCCGGTGGCAGACAGGCCATGGGAGATGGTCAGGATGGACTTCGTGGGGGGCTTACCCAAGTCTCGTAACTGCACCATTATCTGCGTAGTCACCGATCATTTCTCTAAGATGGTGCACTTGGTGCCGCTTCTGTGGTTACCTTCTGCACGGGCCTTGGCGGCGTTGTTCGTAAAACATTTTCCGTTTACATGGAATGCCTGATAAAATTGTCAGCGACTGGAGTCCCCAGTTCGCATCTCAATTTTGGAGAGAGCTCTTTCATTTACTCTGCATAGAGCTAAATCTCTCCTCTGCATATCATCCAGAGACGAATGGGTTGGTAGAGAGGGCCAAGACATTTTGTCTTTGCTAGGCAGGATGACTGGGCATCTTTGCTACCTTGGGCGGAAATTGCCTTGAACAACGTCATAGCCGATTCCACTGGGCAGACTCCTTTTCTCCTTAATTATAGCCAGCATCCGTGTGTCCCTGTGCCCATGCCCGTATCATCCACCGATTCTAGGGTGGCAGACTGAGTGGTGGAGGCATGTGACATTTGGAACTGCACACAGGATGCCATCCAAGTCTCCAAGGAGAGAATGAGAGTTTCTGCTGATGCACACTGGTGCACCGCTCCGGCCTTTGCTCCTGGCGACTTAGTGTGGCTCTCCACCCATAACATCAGGCTGCGAGTTGAGTCCACTAAGCTTGTGCCTTGCTACATTGGTCCTTTCAAGGTTCTGGAATAGGTCAACCCTGTGGTCTACCGCTATTCCTCCGCGCCTTGGTATCACCGAAACCTTTCACGTTTTTCTCTTAAAGCCCGTCCATTTGTCCTGGTTTTCCGAGTCATCTGCCAGGACATCCGGTTCATCCACGGATGAGTTTGAGGTGAATGCTATCGTGGGATGCAAGGTGGTATGTGGCAAGAAATATTATCTGGTGGACTGGAAGGGCCACGGTCCAGAGGATAGAATCTGGGAACCTGTGGAGCACATTCGGGCTCCGCTGCTCATTGCAGCTTTTGAGCATAGCGAGGCTCAAGGAGGAGGGTGTTGTGAATTCTGGGGGGGTAATGTTAGGAGTCGAGTTCCCGCCGCTGCATAGGGGGAATCTCGAACCATGTCTGCTGCAGTCTCCCATTCTGCATCAGCCACGGTGGAGCCAGCTCAGCGTAGACGTCGGTCACAGCGTGTCGCTCAGTCTGATATTGTACAAGGGGTTACTGCTGCCTTTCTAGGCTCTGCTATTGTACCCTTTACTGGTTTCCGGCAAGCAGGCTTTTCTGGGACTAAGTCCTGCTTAGTCATTGATCGCAGATGGGATGATCAAGCATCAGACTTACAGAATATGGTGATAAAAAGAACTAAATTGTGGTGGAACCGCACATTTTTGGAGAAATATCTCTCCAAAGAAATTATACCTAGGGGCCTGCGGGTCCATGTGGTGCTCACCTTTCCTGTGGATGATGGGGACTTTGTGGCCAGGTGGGAGGAAGTGTGTAGTGGTTGTTCTAAAACACTGATGCGCCTCTTGAGTGATTTTAATAACCCCAAAATTATACAACTTGATGCGTCCATTAAGGTGGCGGAGGAGGAACTTAAAGTTGGTGGTACCCCTGAAAAACTATCTAATTTTAATAATCAGATGGAGAAAACATTGGAAGGTGTTGTTAAAAAGATCAATGAAGCCTAACGAAAGAAATTAAACAGAGATTTACGGGACAACAGATTAGACGTACACCATCACAATCCTTGGTCAGGAATATCCCTGAGGAGACAAAAGGACCATAATTTCCATCCATATAGACGACATCAATACCGTTCACCTGATTACCAGAGACGTGATAATAAGGTAATTAACCTACGTAAACATAGATTCACCGATACTGATTTGGCCCTTTTAGAAAAGGGTTTATCCTTCTCACCAGCTGCACCATTTGATGCCTTTATGGCTGTAAAGGATCTACATATGTTTGCACGTTCATTGATTTTTAAAAAATATTTTTTTGATAGTAAAATTGTTGAATTATTCCCCACAGAGGAAGAACAAATAGCACTACGCTTTGGAGGAATTGACCATTGAACATAATACTCCAGAGGGAGGTAAGGTGCTATTGACAATTCACCCAAAATTTAGGAAGTTTCCTCCCCTATCATCGTGTCCAAACATGGATTTGTTTGTTCAGATTGTGACTAAGGAGTTCTTGGAAATTCCACATTACATCCATTGTGACAATCTGTCCAAAAAGGAGAGGGGGCGTCTGCGCCCTTCAGGAGTTATCTGATGTGGAATTTAAACCAGCGGACAAGAAGGGTAACATTGTGGTGTGGCCAAAGGCTCTTTATGAGAAAGAGGCCTTTCGCCAGTTAAACAACTCCACTTGTTATGAGAAACTTACGTTTAACCCCTTGTCCGCCTATTCCACACAATTACAGACTATTATAAGGCTAGGGAGGTGGGGACAATTACCAAGGAACAGGCTACGGCATTGGTAGTGATGGAACCCACGATCCCCACCTTCTATTTGCTACCAAAAATCCACAAGGATGCGCAGACACCCCCTGGTCATCCTATTATTTCAAGTGGGGGGGCTTCCTGGAGAACATCAATAAATGGATTGATTCCAAACTACAGCCCCTGGTTGAGGGTTTGCCATTTTTCCTGAAGGATACCAGTGATCTGTTAAGACAGGTGGACGGTATATGTCTTGACAATGACATGATGCTGGTTACAGCGGACATTGAGTTCCTATATACCAGCATCAGACATGAGGACGGCCTACGGGCAGTGATGTTTTTCTTGGGTACTTCCACTTTTCCAAAAGAGCTCATTGATTTGGTGATTGAGTTACTTGGTTTCACTTTGACACATCATTTTTTTGTTTTTAAGGGGTCCTTTTTCCTGCATCTCCAGGGAACAGCTATGGGGGCTTCCTTTGCCCTGGCTTATGCTAATCTGTTCCTGGGGCTGTGGGAGAGGGACCTCTCCCTGCCAGATCAGTTGTCGCCTATGGGCTGCATCCTTTCTTGGACGCGGTACATTGACGACATCATGGTGATCTGGCAGGGGTCTGAAATGGACCTCCGGGACTTCATGGTGTCACTGAATGACAATACATTGAACATCTATGTTACCTACAAGTATGATAGTGACACCGTGGAATTTCTTGATGTTACACTCAAAAAGGACAGTTATGGGGAGATACAAACAGATATCTTCCGTAAACCTACATTCACTAACTTGCTCCTGCACGCTACCTCCTCCCATCCTGGCCACATAGTTCAGTCCATCCGCACTGGGCAATTTTTACACCTTCGTAGGCTTTGTTCAACTGATGACGATTTTTTAGACAGGCGGAAGATCTTAAGGGTCGGCTAATTGAGCGGGGCTCTAGCAATCGTAAGATAGAAAAAGCCTTCAATAGGGCAAGACTTTCATCTCGACAGACATTGCTATATGAAAAGAAGACTGGCAGAAACAGTAGGGATGTTGTCTGTTTCATAACCAAATTTCATTCCCATTTCCCTCACAAGAGAAGGGCATTGGATAGATCTTGGCACATCCTTAAAGCTAATCCAATAATCTCCAGATTCCTCCCTGAGAGGGCATCCGTCACAGCGAGGCACCCCAAAAACTTACGGGACCATTTGGTCCATAGTCATTATGTAAGTGAAACAGCAACCACTTTTTTGGACAACATGAAGGGGAAACATGGCTGTGCCCCCTGTGGCCACTGTGTCGCTTGCTCTAATATCGACCATTGCAATACATTTAGTAATGCTGATACCTCACGGCAATTTGAAATAAAAAAATGGATTACTTGTATTGATAAAAATGTGATATACTATGCCGTATGCCCCTGAGGAAAAATATACGTGGGTCTGACCACATGGCAATTCAAGATACGGATCAGGGAACATGTACGCGGCATTATTGCCGCTGCAACAGAATTGGACACATCCATGTTAAAAACCCTTCCCCGCCATTTTAAGGAGTACCATAACTGTGACGGTGCCCTCCTTAGATTCCGCAGCATTGATAAAATTGATGCTGGTATCCGCGGTGGTGGGGTTTCTAAGCGATTGGCTCAGTTGGAGTCCAGATGGATTTGTACACTTAATACGGTCCATCCATCTGGACTCAATGAAAATGTTAGCTTTGCCCCGTTTTTGTGATAATTTACCTGCCTATATCATGACTGTCGTACTTGGCTTATTAGGATATTGTACCTGTTACCCTGCGTTTTTTATATTTTAATATGTTTTTAAATTTCTTATTATAGTTTCGTGTATATGTTATCTCCACATCAATATGTGACTGGTGATCGAGCGTCAATATGCTGAAATAAGAAATAAGTGATGAAGAAGATAATAATAATGAATTTTTGAAAATGAAAACACAATGAAGACAAAATGGTGTAATCTCTATCCTAATTGCGTTCTATGTTTTCAGAATGTAATTGATACTTTTGATATAGTTTGCATTGCTGTTTTTTGTGTTTTTTATACATGTGCATGTTTACACTTATACTAATTGTTGTTGTTACGGTTTCACTCCCTTTGTTTGGTTTCCCTTTTGGGTGGCAATTTTGTAGTTATATGTGTGTATTATGCTGCTGCACTTGGGTGAAGCTGTGTGTTCCCTACCCGCACGCGCGTGTTCCTTTCTCTCTGCGCCCCTGGGTGGCTTTCTGCGTCTTATCGTGTTGAGCGGTGTCCTTCAGGACCTGCCGTCACGTGACACCGACGCCGGCCGGCGCTGCTGTTGCCTTAGGAACGCGCGTGTCACTTCCGGTCGGGCCCACAGCTTCCGGTCTCGCGGCGACGCTCAGCTTAGCCCACATTGTTGCGGTAAAGTATAAAAGATGGGATATCTTGTGGCAAGGCAGGCCCCCTTGGAAGAAGGAAGGTCCGAAACGCGCGTCGGGTTGGACACGCTGGGTCACCCTGGATCACCCCTGTGTACGGGTAATTACGGATCTATATTGATTATGAGGCGGTCACTTTATACTATAGATGATGCTGTAGGTATATTATGGCACTTCTATCGGGCACATATAGGGGTCTAATTACAAATTACCCCTTTTGGTATTGTACTTATATGGCAGAAGACATGTTTTGCTCATTAGTGTGGTAATTTTATTTGCCTCACTTCCATACAAATGTCCTTGGCTCTTCCATACTTTTGCAATGTTCTATATTGTATGTTTAATCTTACATATCTCTCCTTTGCACTTTAATATTTGCCTATTTGGCTATTTTAAAAGAATAAAATTAGCTATTTTCTACATACTATGGACCCTTCTGTCATTTTGTTGTGTAGATCTCATTTGCACACACTGAGCATGCCCACGGGAGGACCTCTCACTGGAGGTCGGGGGTCACATGCTCAGGCCCTGTAGCAGCTCCCATTGGTCCTCAAGGAAGGTCCTGTAGAGCTGCAACTATAAAACATCCGCAGGTCCACACTGCCATGCGCTAGGGTCAATTTATGTATGAGCTCAGCGCCAGTGTGGTCGTGTTTGTATGTGTGATGCCCAAGAGACCGGGATACCCAGCACCGGACCAATGGGGTCTGTCTCTTGAAGGGGATGTCACGGGTGGCTTGACCCGGTGCTGTGGCCTCAGGCAATGCACAGTGTAAGGGGTATCGTGAGGGGACAGGCACTTACTTGATCAGCAGCAGGTTCTCCCAGCGGCGATGATCCCAATCCTGGATAGATGGCTATTGTCCAAATGAAAGACTGAGGCACTGAAACGTTTAACCAGTTTACTTTAACATAAAAGGATTTACAACCAGTCCTATCACCGGAGTCTGTATGGGAACTCTGAGTTACTTTGACCCTGCCGGGGTCTTCGCCTCTTATTGTGCGCAATTTCTGTGTGGCCCTGCTGCTGTATGTGAACTGGCTGCCGGCCCAATCTGTCCCCTCCGGGTCCTGGTTCGACGGGCAACCCGAGTCCTTTTATCGGCTTACCCCCTCCGGGAGTACCGCTGAACTCTGTGTCTGTTGCTGCGTCCGGCCCTAGTGAAGCTGATATCACCTCACGTTTTTCCGGTTGCTGTATTATATATAATGAATACAGCCACGGATCCGGTATCCGTCTTTGCGCCTGTTCTGGGTAGTGAATAATGCTACCCGGTTCTCACAATGTCCCTTTTCTCTGTCTCTCTTCTCCTCAGGCCGGTGATTTGGGCCTGGTAACAGTCACAGGGCTGTTAGAAATTCAGCTGTATGACCTCTCACTATCAGCTCCTTAGCCCAACTGCCAGTTCTTCTCTCAGACCAGAATGGATTAAGGGGAGTCTCTGGAGCTCCCCCTTCTGGCCGGAGGTGGTAGTGCAGTTTTGCTATTTTAGTATACTTGTGTCTAGTGTCAGTAACTATTTTTGTGGCAAATACCCCTAGGGGTGCCACATTCCCCCTTAGTTAAGAACAGTACTCCGGGACTGTGGGACGATAACATTTTGAAATAACAATTAATATGTACAGAGTCTTAAAAATGAAAAGTTACAAAAACCACTCAAGGAAACAAAAATAATGTTCTGTAAAAAGTCACTTCAAATAGCGTCCATTAATACAGTTCTACCCTTGAAGGTACTCAATATAAAGTCTAAAGAAAGTTCAAAAAGAGCAAAAAGCAAAGTTCAAAAAGCAGTCTTTCCGGAGCTTTGATTTAGTGCCTCCGGTCTGATAACAAGTTCAAGAATATGCAAGAAGTTCATACAGACAAGTCACTGTAGGTACTGGGCTTAAACGTTGCAGACTGATAACAATGACTATACTACATTTTTTGTTTAACTATATACGGCATAACATATATACAATTCACATTATGAGCTTTATAGTTGGTAATCTGCATACCTGGCCGGTAATTGACCCTGGGTACTACACTGTGATCTACGTAATAGCGGTATCTCTTCATGTGGAGTACTACTGTCTACTGCGGATGTAGTATCTGCCCGCTCTGCTAAAGATAATTCCATAACTATGGAGTTGGCAAGTCCACCGTGAATGGGATTACTCTTTTCAGGAATTTGTTCTTCCTGGCCTGATACCTCCTGTCTTGGGACTTCTGGTATTGGGTTCGTTGTTGGATAAAAGGCCACCATGGGAACCACTACTGCACCATGGTATGTTAGTAGGGTTTTGGGAAAGTCTCCTATACAGGTGTGATACACTTCCTCTTCTTTTTCCTTTACTGGTTGAACCTGTATGGGTTGAATAACTTCTGGTTCTGGCTGGACAACGTCTGGCTCTTTTAATGCTTCCGGACATAATTTAAGATTGTCTCTTGACACTAGTACAGATGTTAAGCCTCCGTTTTTGCTAATGAGACACATTTTAGGATTATCCACTCTTGTTGGTAAAACTGTGTAGGGTACGGCTTCCCACTGATTGTCCAGTTTATTGGTTCGACGATTTCTCTTGAGCACTTGGTCACCCGGTCTTAATGGGGTCGCTAGAGCATTCTGGTTGAAAGTTCGCTCTTGTCTTTCTCTAGTTTGCTGAAGGCTTCTTTCCACACTCTCTTGCACTTGGCGATACTGCTTTTGCCGTATGATATCCCAATTGGAGTCTTGAACTTCTGCATCTGGTTTCAGAATTCCCATTTCTAGATCGATTGGTAATTGGCCGGGTCTTGCACGCATAAGATAAGCTGGGGTGCAGTTGGTGGAGCTCACCGGGACATGATTATACAGATCCACCAAGTCAGGCAATTTCTCTGGCCATTGATTCCTTTCTGTCTCAGGTAAAGTCTTTAGTAGGTCTATTACAATATGGTTCATCTTCTCGCATAAGCCGTTTGTTTGTGGATGATAGGCCGTCGTCCTGATCTTTTTGCAACCATACATATTACAGAATTCTCTGAAGATCTCTGATTCAAAGGCTGTACCTTGGTCGGTGAGAACCTGTTCCGGATATCCATGGGGTCTACAAAAGTACGTTTGGAACGCTTTGGCTGCCGTTTTTACTGTCAGATCTTTTACGGGTACTACTACCAAGAAGCGTGAATAATGGTCCACGATGGTCAAGGCATAGACATAGCCGGACCGGCTTGGTATTAACTTCACGTGGTCTATGGCTACAAGTTCAAGTGGTTGTTTGGTGATTATGGGCTGCAGTGGTGCTCTTTGGTTCTTTTGATCGTTTCTTCTGAGGTTGCACGGGCCACAATTTCTGCACCACTGTTCGATTGATTTTCTCATCCCGACCCAATAAAATCTTTCTCTTAGAAGTACTTCTAACTTTTTCCAACCAAAGTGACCAGCACCATTATGGTAAGCTTCGAGGACCATCTTGACATCTTGTTTAGGCATGATAATCTGCCAAACCAATTCATGTGTTTTCGGATTGGTGTACCTTCTACAGAGCTTCCCTTGATACAGGAACATTTTGCCTCTCCCTTTCCAGAGTTGATGCGTCTCTTCGGGGGCATCCTCATCGGGATATGCACTTTGCTCAGTTAACAGTTCCTTCACCAACTTCACAGTTTCTTCTTCTACATCTCTCAAGTGTGGCATCCGGGATAGGGCATCGGCATTTCCATTCTTGCGACCTGCTCGATACTTGATCTTGAAGTTGTAATTAGATAACCGGGCTATCCATCGCTGTTCTAACGCACCTAATTTGGCTGTGTCCAGGTGGGTCAACGGATTGTTGTCAGTATAGACAATAAATTCTGCAGCGGCCAGATAGTGTTTGAAACGTTCCATCACAGCCCAAACTACTGCCAGTAGTTCCAATTAGAAGGAGCTATAATTTTCTGGATTTCTTTCAGTAGGCCGGAGCTTTCTACTTGCAAAGGCGATGACTTTCTCCCGACCTTCTTGCTTTTTTGACAGCACCGCTCCTAGTCCCACATTACTGGCATCGGTGTAGAGGATGAAAGGTTGATGGTAATCTGGGTATGCCAGAACCTCTTCTCCGGTTAGTGCCTTCTTTAGTTGTTCAAAGGAGTCTTCCCTTTCGTCGTTCCACTGGAAAGGAGGGTTTCGGTTTGAAGGTTTCTTCGTCTGCCCTACCAAGGCGTCTTGCAAGGGTGCTGCCAACTTGGTAAATCCTTTTATAAATCTGCGATAGTAACCCACCAATCCCAGGAATTGCCTCACTTCTTTTGCGCTGGTAGGTCTCGGCCAATCCCTTATGGCGGTTATTTTCTCGGGATCCGGTGCTACTCCCTCCGAACTCACGATGTGTCCCAGGTACTGTACCTTTGGCTTGAGAAGGTGACATTTGGATGGCTTGATTTTCATGCCATACCTGGATAAGGCTTCGAACACTTCTGCCAAGTCTTTTAAGTGTTGTTCGTAAGTCTTTGAGTAGACGATCACATCATCTAGGTACAGGAGGACGGTCTCGAAGTTCTTGTGTCCGAGGCAGCATTCCATCAGCCGCTGGAAGGTACCGGATGCATTGCAGAGTCCGAACGGCATGCGATTAAATTCACTTAGACCCATTAGTGTGGTGAATGCCGTCTTTTCCTTATCTCTCTCAGCCACAGGGACTTGCCAATACCCGCTTGTTAAGTCTAAGGTGGAAAAATAATTAGCAGATTTCAAAGCAGTCAAGGACTCTTCTATCCTAGGCAAAGGGTAGGCATCTTTATGGGTGATGTTATTAATCTGCCGGTAGTCTACGCACATTCTCATAGTTCCATCTTTTTTTTTGACAATCACTAGAGGGGCCACCCAGGGGCTACAGCTGTCTCTTATTACCCCGGCCTGTTTCATTTCCCTCAGCATATCTTTTGCACATTGATAGTGAGCGGGCGGTATGGGTCTATATCTTTCTTTTATTGGGGGATGGTCACCTGTGGGGATTGTGTGTTCTACCCCTTCTATCCGTCCGAAGTCCAATGGGTGTTTACTGAAGACTTGTTCATATTCCGTCACTAGCCTATACACCCCTTGTTTTTGATGGGTAGGTGTTGAATTTATGCCCACGTGTAGCTGTTGGCACCAATCCTCCATTTCTCCATCTGAGCCATTGCCTTCCACCTGACAGGTTGGTTCTAAGGGCTCAATGGTTGTGATGGCATTGTTGTCAACAGTATATAGCTTTGCCATTGTAGCATACCTTGGCAAAGTGACCTCTTCCTCTCCACAGTTCAAAAGTCGTACCGGCACTCGTCCCCGGTGTACCTCGACTATCCCTCGTGCTGTGAGTATAGTGGGCCTGCTGTCGGCGTACACTGGTTCTATTAAGGCTTGATAATCTCGTCCCTTAGTACCAATGGCTGCTCTACACCATACCAGCATTTCTGTTTTTGGTGGGATTACAATAGACGTTGAATCACTTACCCTCACACTGCCGATTTCTCCACCTGCAACTTCTACCTGTTGCCTTAACATCAATACTTTTATTTCCCTCCGGAGAACTCTCTGCTGGCAGGATTGGGCAGTTTCAGCAATTTGCTGTAAGACAGAAATGACTTCGGAAAAGCAGTTCTCTAACACATTCATTCCTATCAATACAGTTGGTTCACAGTTCCGCTGGTCAACATCAACAACAATTATACCCTGTTTCTTCAATTCTACTTTACCAATCTTTATGGTCATCTCCCTGAATCCTAGTTTCGGTACCAACTTACCATTACTGGCCCATATATCTAGTTCAACATCAGAGGGCCCTTTATCAATATCTGCATCAGCCCAGTACCTCTTATAAAGGATATACGGTATAGATGAAATCTGGGAACCTGTGTCCAGCAAAGCGTTGAGGGGCATTCCGTCCAGCACGATAGGGATAATGGGTCGTCCTCCGATGTACCTGTCGTGCCAGGGTGTTGGGCCTTGAAAGTTCATTCCTGCGAAGCGGCCCGCATTCCTAGGGGATTCCCGTTTAAATCACAATCTCGTGCAAAGTGGCCTGGCTGCTGGCAACGGCGGCAAATGGGCTGTCCATCCGGTTGGTAGCGGTCGCGGGGTCGTCCTCTCCATGTCGGGTATCTCCGGGGTCTCATCCATGGAACACCTTCTCTACGGTTTGACAACTCCATCTTGGGTCCTCTCATCTCCTGCATGGTTTTAGCCATTGAAGCAACAACATCAGTTAAAGAGTCAAGCTTTTGTTGAAGAGCCTCATTAGTACTGGGCCCCAGGGGATTAGCAATGGCCCCGGACATAGCTGATGTCACTGGTACTCCATGTTGTTGAGGAGCCTCTGCCATGAGTTGCGCAGGCTCCTGATCCCGAGGTGCCTCTGCCAGCTGGAGACGTATAGCGCTCTCCTTTAATTGGGCAAATGTCAATTCAGGGTTCTTAAAAACAAGCATGCTCACATGCCCCCGGTGAGAAGGGGTGTAGAGTCCCTCAATAAATTGATCTCTTAGCAGTTTATCCGCTCCGGTGTTAAAAATGGGTTCAGCCAGTGTAAGTGATTTAAGGGCTTCCTGCAGGTTTAAGGCAAAGTCTCTCACGCCCTCATTAACTTTTTGTTTGCAATTAAAGAATCGTACTTTAGCTTTGCTGCTGGCAGTGGTTTCAAATGTAGCTTTTAATCCAGCAAATATGCGTTCAACAGTGCCTTTTAGATCAGCTGCCCATGCTGTGACTTCTCGCTTAGCATGGCCACTTAACTGCATCATCAGGAGACTAACACGCTGAACTTCACCCACAGGGAACATGTCAAAATGGGCCAGCATCTTTTCTCTGAAATCGTCAAGGGTATTAGGCTCACCTTCATACATTGGAAGCCATGGGCCACCCGGGGTATATGGCATCAGCACCGGCATGATGGGCGCCACTCCTTGCACCGCTGCGCTACCGGACTCTCTATCGACACTCTGTCTTTCAGCTGCATTAGCGTCGCCGGGTGCTGCGGCGTCTCCGTGCTGCGACATACTGTGCCCCCTTAGTTAATCCGGACCCTTCCGGTCCTCCGCTTCCGTCGGGATAGTGTAGATTCATTCCGCTGTGCAGCAGGATCGATTTTCCCCTTGCTCTGATGTCAGAGCGCTCAGCTTGGTGCCGCCCACAATGACACGCCCCCTGCTGCTCCCACCCACCGCGCTCTGTAATGGCGGATTCTGAAGTTTCAGTTAGACTGGGGCTCAGGTGATGGCGTAGCTCAATTAACAGTCTCGTGCCTAACGGTTATAAAGTGATTACCTCAGGGGATGGTGGCCATCTTTACTCCATTATAACCAATGGGGAAAAGTCACTTTCAATAGTTTTCAATGGGGAATGGATTTTTCTTTAATAAAGTCAATTTTCAAGATTTTTCATCCAAGTTTTCACAGTTTTGGGCTCCAATCACGGCACACAATACCCGGTATACGGGCTGGCTAGATCCTGTTCGTGACGCCAATTGTGATGCCCAAGAGACCGGGATACCCAGAACCGGACCAATGGGGTCTGTCTCTTGAAGGGGATGTCACGGGTGGCTTGACCCAGTGCTGTGGCCTCAGGCAATGCACAGTGTAAGGGGTATCGTGAGGGGACAGGCACTTACTTGATCAGCAGCAGGTTCTTCCAGCGGCGATGATCCCAATCCTGGATAGATGGCTATTGTACAAATGAAAGACTGAGGCACTGAAACGTTTAACCATTTTTTTTTAACATAAAAGGATTTACAACCAGTCCTATCACCGGAGTCTGTATGGGAACTCTGAGTTACTTTGACCCTGCCGGGGTCTTCGCCTCTTATTGTGCGCAATTCCTGTGTGGCCCTGCTGCTGTATGTGAACTGGCTGCCGGCCCAATCTGTCCCCTCCGGGTCCTGGTTCGACGGGCAACCCGAGTCCTTTTATCGGCTTACCCCCTCCGGGAGTACCGCTGAACTCTGTGTCTGTTGCTGCGTCCGGCCCTAGTGAAGCTGATATCACCTCACGTTTTTCCGGTTGCTGTATTATATATAATGAATACAGCCACGGATCCGGTATCCGTCTTTGCACCTGTTCTGGGTAGTGAATAATGCTACCCGGTTCTCACAATGTCCCTTTTCTCTGTCTCTCTTCTCCTCAGGCCGGTGATTTGGGCCTGGAAACCGTCATAGGGCTGTTAGAAATTCAGCTGTATGACCTCTCACTATCAGCTCCTTAGCCCAACTGCCATTTCTTCTCTCAGACCAGAATGGATTAAGGGGAGTCTCTGGAGCTCCCCCTTCTGGCCGGAGGTGGTAGTGCAGTTTTGCTATTTTAGTATTTGTGTCTAGTGTCAGTAACTATTTTTGTGGCAAATACCCCTAGGGGTGCCACATATGCAGTCAGGGACCCGGCTGAAATAAGCCCCTAGAATGCTGGCACCTCCGGCAAGGAGTTTTGTGTGTGTGTATTCAGGGACCTGGCTGAAATAAACCCATAGAATGCGAGCACCTCCGGCGAGGAGTTTCATGTGACTGGATTCAGGGCTGGCGTATAGCCATTAGAATTCTGGCTCCACCGGAGAGGAGCTGCGTGTTTGCATTTGACTGCATGACCACTATCTGCTCTACTAAGTAGCTGTGTTCCTCTGTGAGCTAAGCAGGGCACAGTGTTATCTTTGCTAACAGACTCTGTGAAATAACAGAGTCTGTTTATACTACTATATTGTACCGCCATATCTAGCAGCAGGTTCTTTCCTGCACGGTGGATCCCGGGTTGCGAACGCACCTAGTACTTCTAATAAATATATATTTGGTGCGTTCTGCCAACCCTAACAGCATATTGAAGTATGAACCAGTGAACATTGCCTATTTTCAGCAACTGGTGCATAATGCTCTTTTTGTTAAACATACAGTATGACTGACTTGCTCGATTCGCGATGTATTCCAAAAATGTGTTGAAAACTGTAAGAAAAGCTATTACCCTTGAGAAAACATCACTATTGACGAAATGCTCCCAGCTTTTCGTGGCAGATGTGCATTTTATCATTACATTCCATCAAAGACTAGCAAATATGGAATTCAAATTTATGCCCTTGTAAATGCCAGGAAGACCTACACATACAAGCTTGAAATGTATGCAGGAAAACAGCCAGAAGGTCTATACCATGTCAGTGACAAATCCAGTGATGTAGTGAAAAGAATGGCTGAGCCCTTATTTGGATCGGGTTGCAATATAACAGCTAATAATTGGTTTTCAAATTGTGATCTGATTGATTATCTAAAAATGTAGAAACTTTCATATGTAGGTACAGTAATAAAATATAAAAAAAGAATTGCCGCCACAGTTTGTATATGTGAAAGGGAGAAAAGAGTACAGCAGTAAATTTGCATTCAATAAGAAAGGCTTTGGTTTCCTATGTACCGCGCAAAAAGAAAAATGTAATTGTGTCTCAACGCTTCATGATGATGATGCGAACGATACTGGGCCTGAAGCATAAAAAAAGTGGAAATAATTACATTTTATAATTCAGTCAAAGGGGTTGTTGATACAGCTGTTCAGATGTGCTAAACTTTTATTGTCAACAGAAACTCCAGGCGCTGGACAATGGTAATATTTTTGCTGAATTTGGGTGATGTAAATTCACAAGTGATTTACTTTGAAAACCAGCTTGAACCATGCCGTAGAAGAGCCTATGTGAAAAAATTGGCCCATGAACTTGGGGAGCTACGCAGAATGAGTATGAAAACTATCGGTTTAAGATTCTGTCCAGAAGATGATAGTGAAAATCCACCACTTTGACCACCTCATGCATTGTTTCATCCAGCACAGAATCAGGAGGGATCAATTCTCGTGCTTCTATATTTGGTGTTATAATGGGCTAATAAACAGCTGAAATTTTGAGAGCTAAGTAAACTTTTCTTGCTATCAGTGCCACTCTAATAATCTTCACTCTCGATGAACCTGAAATAGGGACTCATCAAGTGTTCTTAGAGTGTCTATGTTTGTCCTCCTAATGACTATAGAATTTATTATCAATACTGAGAAACTTTTTAGCAGTAGTCAATAAACACATTTTGGGAGATAACAAGAGTGTCTGCAAACAACTTTCACCATCTGTCTGCAAGCTACTATTATTATTTTTTGTAACACTGATGGTTATAACACATTAATAGGTTGCAAATGATCTATTTCTCCTTCCGCTTTTGTTGACATTTGGCATAATGCACTGCTCAAAAAAATAAAGGGAACACTAAAGTCCCACATCCTAGATATCATTGAATGAAATATTCCATTTGTAAATCTTTATTCATTACATAGTGGAATGCATTGAGAACAATAAAACCTAAAAATAATCAATGTAAATCACAACTAATATCCCACGGAGGTCTGGAGTTGTAATGATGCTTAAAATTAAAGTGGAAAATTAAGTTACAGGCTGATCAATCTTCAGTGGAAATGCCTCAAGACAAGGAAATGATGCTCAGTAGTGTGTGGGGCCTCCATGTGCCTCTATGACCTCCCTACAATGCCTGGGCATGCTCATGTTGAGGCGGCAGATGGTCTCCTGAGGGATCTCCTTCCAGACCTGGACTAAAGCATCTGCCAAATCCTGGACAGTCTGGTGCAACATGACATTGGTGGATAGTGCGAGACATGATGTCCCAGATGTGTTCAATCGGATTCAGGTCTGGGGAACAGGCGGGCCAGTTCATAGCTTCAATGCCTTCATCCTGCAGGAACTGCTGACACACTCCAGCCACATTAGTAGGTCTGGCATTGTCTTGCATTAGGAGGAACCCAGGGCCAACTGCACCAGCATATGGTCTCACAAGGGGTCTCAGGATCTCATCTCAGTACCTAATGGCAGTCAGGCTACCTCTGGCGAGCGCATGGAGAGCTGTGTAGCCTTCCAAATAAATGTCATCCCACACGATTACTGACCCACTGCCAAAGCGGTCATGCTGAAGGATGTTGCAGGCAGCAGATCACTCTCCACGGCGTCTCCAGACTCTGTCATGTCTGTTACATGTGCTCAATGTGAACCTGCTTTCATCTGTGAAGAGCACAGGATGCCAGAGGTGAATTTGCCAATCCTGGTGTTCTGTGGAAAATGCCAAGTGTCCTGCATGGTGTTGGGCTGTGAGCACAACCCCCATCTGTGGACGTCGGGCTCTCAGGCCATCCTCATGGAGTCAGTTTCTAACCGATTGAGCAGAAATATGCACATTTGTGGCCTGCTGGAGGTCATTTTGCAGGGTTCTGGCAGCACTCCTCCTGTTCCTCCTTACAAAAAGGCTAAGGTAGTGGTCCTGCTGCTGGGTTTATGCCCTCCTATGGCCCCCTCCACATCTCCTGGTGTACTGACCTGCCTCCTGGTAGTGCCTCCAGCATCTGGACACTACACTGACAGACACAGCAAACCTTCTTGCCACAGCTCACACTGCTGTGCCATCCTGGATGAGCTGCACTACCTGAGCCATTTGTGTGGGTTGTAGAGTCCGTCTCATGCTATCACGAGTGTGAAAGCACAACCAGCATTCAAAAGTGACCAAAACATCAGCCAGAAAGCATTGGTACTGAGATGTGGTCTGTGGTCCCCACCTGCAGAACCACTCCTTTATTGAGTGTGTCTTGATAATTGCCAATAATTTCCATCTGTTGTCTATTCCATTTGCACAACAGCATGTGAAATTGATTGTCAATCAGTGTTGCTTCCTAAGTGGACAGTTTGATTTCACAGAAGTTTGATTTACTAGGAGTTATATTCTGTTGTTTATGTGTTCCCTTTATTTTTTTGAGCAGTGTATATTCCTAAATGTTTATTTGTAGTATCAATAGTGATAGAAGAGACAGCCATCGAGAGGGGGGGCGCCAATTGCGCAGGTTCATAGGGCGCCAACCCCCACTGACAGGTAGGGCACATCAAGGATAAATCTCACCAATTATTGAAGCCATTTTTTTCACTCCTGCTATAACACCCTAAGCACACATACACTTTTTAAACAATTTAGTGCAATATTATGGTCTGGGCTAACAGTAATACAAAAACTGCTTTTATTGTATTACATCAAATCTTTGGCCTGTCGACTACAGATTATATCACATATACACATCGTCTTGCCTTTCTCTTCCCTCTGATCCCAATAGGGTCAAGCAGGGTTGGAAAGGACAGCTACTAACGAGCGGGGGCACCAATGCGCAGGTTTTATGGTACCAACCTCTGCAGCAAGGCAGGAAAAGTACAGCAATCTTATAGGATCAGGCACACGGAAATGCTGCCTTTACACCTGGTGGATACACAAGGTTTCTTAAAGTTGATGGCCATCACAGTCCCCCAGTCGCAGACAGCATGAACCATTCCTTGAAAATGTCTATGTCTGCCAGGGTGCATTTCATCACTGACACCTGGACGAGCAAACATGGGCAGGGGTGTTACATCTCACTGACTGGGCACTGGTTGACTATGGTGGCTGTGGGGCAGGCAGTCACGGGGCTATTCAACATGTCTTGGAATCCCCAAGGCTCACAGGACAAACCTCTGTATCTAACAGTCCATGTAACGGCTTATACCTCCTCCACCTCATCTATGGCCTCCACCTGTGCCCTCAACCTTTCCCTTAATCAGACACATATTACAACAGTGCAGATAGTATCTCCCCCACCTCCGTTCTTCTTAATAAAGCCTCACAGCAATCAGGCAGTGTTTAAATTAATATGCCTTGGTGATCGCATTCGCACAGCTCAAGAGTTGTGGACAGGTATCCAGGCCAAGTTAGAGCAATGGCTGTCTCCACTAAACCTGGAGCCAGGATATACCATGTGTGGTAATGGTACAAACCTGGTGGCAGCTTTACACCATGGAAATCTCACACACGTGCCTTGCATAGCTCAATTCCTCAAACTGAGGGTACAGCAATTTCTCTGCCGCTATCCCGGCCTGGATGCACTGCTGCAGAAAGCTCTGTGGCTGTGTACTCACTTCCAGCATTGGCAACTGGCAGGTCATCAACTTGCAACACTACAGAGGTCTTTCAGCCTACTGGTTAACCATTTAAATAGCAATGTTCCAACCTGGTGGAATTCCACTCTGCTTATGTAGTTTCGGCTGTGGCAGCAGTGACGAGCCCTGGTGCAGTATGTCCTTTAACATAAAGTGGGCCAATGCAGTCCAGACATAATGCAAACCATGCTTGCAGAGTGGGCACAGGAGAAGGATCTATGCACCATTCTGCACAGTTTTGAAATGGCTACTAAGATGGTTAACGCTGATGATGCAATCATCAGCATTACTATTCCGGTCTTCTACATGCTGGAGCACACTTTGAATAGTCTGCGTGAGAAGATGATGGTCCCAGAGGAAGAGTTGGAAGCAGGGGAGGATACAGAAGGGATAACAATATTTCAAATTTCTGGACTGTCGTAGCACCGGTGGGACCCATGGGAGAGTGACTTACAGCAATCAAGGGGTGCTCATTGTACCAGAAAAACTGTTAGTGAAGATGCAGGAGAAAAACTTACAGAAAACGTTTGACCTCTTTCATTGCCAACAAAGGATATATAACAAAATATTGAGATGAACTTTTGTTAATGACCAAATACTTATTTTCCACCATAATATGCAAAATAAATCTTGCCATATTAAAGTGATTTTCTGGATTTGTTTTCTCATTTTGACTCTCATACTTGTGGTCTACCTATGATGTCAATTACAAGCCTCACTCATCTTTTTAAGTAGGAGAACCTGAACAATTGGTGGCTGACTAAATACTGTTTTCCCCACTGTATATATATATATATATATATATATATATATATATATACTAGATGGTGGCCCGATTCTAACGCATCGGGTATTCTAGAATATGTATGTATATAGCAGCCACATAGTATATAGCACAGGCCACGACATATTCTTGAATACCGATACGTTAATACAGGCCACGCAGTATATAACAGTGGCCAAGCAGTATATAACACAGCCCAAACAGTATATAACATTGCCCACATAGTATATAACACTGGCCATGCAGTATATAGCAACCATGTAGTATATAACGCAGCCCACACAGTATATATAACAGAAACCATGGAAAGTCTACTTCTAAAGCAGATAGATGAAGCTGCAACCCATAATGAGGTCCTGGTTATGGGGGACTTTAACTACCCGGATATTAACTGGGAAACAGAAACCTGTGAAACCCATAAAGGCAACAGGTTTCTGCTAATAACCAAGAAAAATTATCTTTCACAATTGGTGCAGAATCCAACCAGAGGAGCAGCACTTTTAGACCTAATACTATCTAATAGACCTGACAGAATAACAAATCTGCAGGTGGTCGGGCATCTAGGAAATAGCGACCACAATATTGTAGAGTTTCACCTGTCTTTCACTAGGGGGACTTGTCAGGGAGTCACAAAAACACTGAACTTTAGGAAGGCAAAGTTTGACCAGCTTAGAGATGCCCTTAATCTGGTAGACTGGGACAATATCCTCAGAAATAAGAATACAGATAATAAATGGAAAATGTTTAAGAACATCATAAATAGGCAGTATAAGCGGTTTATACCTTGTGGGAATAAAAGGACTAGAAATAGGAAAAACCCAATGTGGCTAAACAAAGAAGTAAGACAGGCAATTAACAGTAAAAAGAAAGCATTTGCACTACTAAAGCAGGATGGCACCATTGAAGCTCTAAAAAACTATAGGGAGAAAAATACTTTATCTAAAAAACTAATTAAAGCTGCCAAAAAGGAAACAGAGAAGCACATTGCTAAGGGGAGTAAAACTAATCCCAAACTGTTCTTCAACTATATCAATAGTAAAAGAATAAAAACTGAAAATGTAGACCCCTTAAAAAATAGTGAGGAAAGAATGGTTGTAGATGACGAGGAAAAAGCTAACATATTAAACACCTTCTTCTCCATGGTATTCACAGTGGAAAACGAAATGCTAGGTGAAATCCCAAGAAACAATGAAAACCCTATATTAAGGGTCACCAATCTAACCCAAGAAGAGGTGCGAAACCGGCTAAATAAGATTAAAATAGATAAATCTCCGGGTCCGGATGGCATACACCCACGAGTACTAAGAGAACTAAGTAATGTAATAGATAAACCATTATTTCTTATTTTTAGGGACTCTATAGCGACGGGGTCTGTTCCGCAGGACTGGCGCATAGCAAATGTGGTGCCAATATTCAAAAAGGGCTCTAAAAGTGAACCTGGAAATTATAGGCCAGTAAGTCTTACCTCTATTGTTGGTAAAATATTTGAAGGGTTTCTGAGGGATGTTATTCTGGATTATCTCAATGAGAATACCTGTTTAACTCCATATCAGCATGGGTTTATGAGAAATCGCTCCTGTCAAACCAATCTAATCAGTTTTTATGAAGAGGTAAGCTATAGGCTGGACCACGGTGAGTCATTGGACGTGGTATATCTCGATTTTTCCAAAGCGTTTGATACCGTGCCGCACAAGAGGTTGGTACACAAAATGAGAATGCTTGGTCTGGAGGAAAATGTGTGTAAATGGGTTAGTAACTGGCTTAGTGATAGAAAGCAGAGGGTGGTTATAAATGGTATAGTCTCTAACTGGGTTGCTGTGACCAGTGGGGTACCGCAGGGGTCGGTATTGGGACCTGTTCTCTTCAACATATTCATTAATGATCTGGTAGAAGGTTTACACAGTAAAATATCGATATTTGCAGATGATACAAAACTATGTAAAGCAGTTAATACAAGAGAAGATAGTATTCTGCTACAGATGGATCTGGATAAGTTGGAAACTTGGGCTGAAAGGTGGCAGATGAGGTTTAACAATGATAAATGTAAGGTTATACACATGGGTAGAAGGAATCAATATCACCATTACACACTGAACGGGAAACCACTGGGTAAATCTGACAGGGAGAAGGACTTGGGGATCCTAGTTAATGATAAACTTACCTGGAGCAGCCAGTGCCAGGCAGCAGCTGCCAAGGCAAACAGGATCATGGGGTGCATTAAAAGAGGTCTGGATACACATGATGAGAGCATTATACTGCCTCTGTACAAATCCCTAGTTAGACCGCACATGGAGTACTGTGTCCAGTTTTGGGCACCGGTGCTCAGGAAGGATATAATGGAACTAGAGAGAGTACAAAGGAGGGCAACAAAATTAATAAAGGGGATGGGAGAACTACAATACCCAGATAGATTAGCGAAATTAGGATTATTTAGTCTAGAAAAAAGACAACTGAGGGGCGATCTAATAACCATGTATAAGTATACTAGGGTATTCTAGAATATGCATGTCCCTGTAGTATATGGACAATGATGATTCCAGAATTCGCGGCAGACTGTGCCCGTCGCTGATTGGTCGAGGCAACCCTTATGAAATCATCGTTGCCATGGCAACCATTATGACATCATCATCGCTGTGCCAGTTGCTGATTGGTCGAGGCCTGGCGGCCTCGACCAATCAGAGACGCGGGATTTCCAGGACAGACAGACAGAAAGACAGACAGACGGAAAAACCCTTAGGCAATTATATATATAGATAAGGGCACAATACAAATATCTCGCTGAGGATCTGTTTATACCAAGGAAGGTGACGGGCACAAGGGGGCATTCTTTGCGTCTGGAGGAGAGAAGGTTTTTCCACCAACATAGAAGAGGATTCTTTACTGTTAGGGCAGTGAGAATCTGGAATTGCTTGCCTGAGGAGGTGGTGATGGCGAACTCAGTCGAGGGGTTCAAGAGAGGCCTGGATGTCTTCCTGGAGCAGAACAATATTGTATCATACAATTATTAGGTTCTGTAGAAGGACGTAGATCTGGGGATTTATTATGATGGAATATAGGCTGAACTGGATGGACAAATGTCTTTTTTCGGCCTTACTAACTATGTTACTATGTTACTATGTATATAACACTGCCCACACAGTACATAACTGTCATGGAGTTACCGCGACAGAGCAATACCAGAAGACCACGGTGTCTGACGGCTTCTGCTTCTTCGCACAGGAGAATCACTTCTCCTGTGTATTAAAAGTGTTTTGTTTTCTTTCAGCAGGACAGGGGTTAATAGGCCTTGTGGAAATTCCTGCTTTCAGCTGTGCTCAGTTAGCCACTCCTTTCTCCTATAAAAGCTAGGCTTTCTGATCAGATCCTTGTCTGAAATAGCACTTGCTTGATAGCGACAGTTGTATGGTTTGTACGCTTGGAATATTCCTCATCCTTACTAGCTTTATTTACCCTCCCTGTCCTTCACACCCTGGTGGATACCTTTGTTATTTGTGAGAGCATATTTTGTGTGAGTGGAGTTTTCTTTTTACCCTTGTCTTTGTTCCCCTGTTTGTCGGGTTGGTGTACTGTTGTACACTGTAGCGCCTCTCTTCCCCGGGTGGGGGAGGGGGACAGACGCAGGGCAGCAGTCAGGAGACAGGGCGAGTGCGGAAGCCCCGGCATCCTCGCCATCTGAGGTATCCCGGGGAACAGGGCGAGTTAGGGCGCCCCCTAGAGCTAGGGCCAGGAAAGGTGCCCCTGGTCCCAGTTTACTCGCCAGTCCAATCGTAACATTATTTCAGACCCGAAAGCATTTTGTGATCCGTAATGGATCCAATCACAGCGCTGACAGGGCAGTTGCAGCAGCTCAGTCTGGAGGTGGCGGATTTACGCACACTGGTTTTTACAGCACTCTGTTACGTCTGGTGTGGGGATCTCACTTTCCAAACAAACCATTATGGAGCCCAAGGTCGCGCTGCCAGACAGGTTCTCCGGAGGGCGGGACAAGTTTGTTGTGTTCCGGAAGGCCTGCAAACTTTATTTCCGGCTGCGTCCAGTATCCTCTGGTACGGAGGAGCAACGGGTGGGGATTGTTATCTCGCTCCAACAGGGGGACCCGCAAGCATGGGCATTCTCTCTTCCATCTGACTCACAGTCACTTCAGTCAGTAGAGGGCTTCTTCCAGGCTTTGGGCTTATTGTATGATGACCCTGATCATGTCTCCTTGGCTGAGTCGTCTCTGCGCCAACTTCAGCAAGGAATCCGTCAGGCAGAGGAATACTGCTCCGAGTTTCGGCGGTGGGCCACTGACACTAGGTGGAATGACCCAGCCCTCCGTAGTCAGTTCTGCGAGGGTCTCTCCGTAAGAGTAAAGGATACTTTAGCTCTCTATGAGACTCCGGATTCCCTTGAGGCGGCCATGTCTCTGGTGATCCAGATTGATCGCCGTCTTCGCCAGAGGCATCGGGAGACACCGCTGGGGGCAGGAGGTCCAAGTTTGAGCATGACCAGTACTGATAATACTGTGGAACCTATGCAAGTGGGTGCAACATCTCAACCTAGCAAACTTGCATTAATTCGATGTAAGGGGGGAGTGTGTTTTTGTTGTGGCAAGAAAGGTCATTTTGTGAGCACATGTCCTACCCGTCACTTGTTTAAACAACCGCCGGAAAACTAGAGAGCCCGGGTTGCGGGGAGGTAGGCAACTCGGGTGTACTTATAACCTCTGTGGGAAAGACTCGTTTTTTTCCTTCCAGCTATGCTATATGTGGGAGAAAATAAGGTTGATGTGTCCGCCTTCTTGGACAGTGGGGCGGGGTTTAATTTGGTCGACGCAGGGTTCGTCCGGGACCAAGGCCTTGTCTCACAAACCTTGCCCAGACCTATACCCATAATAGCTATTGATTCCGGTCCTCTAAGACAGGGGCACTTCACGCAGGTAGTCCATGACTTACGGTTACAGGTAGGGGCCATACACTCTGAGGTGTTAAAATGTTATGTGCTTGAGGGCCTGCCCTCACCTGTGGTACTGGGACTTCCTTGGCTCGCTCTGCACAATCCAGTAATTGATTGGCAGACACAGGAAGTGGTATAATGGAGTACATACTGTCAAGGACACTGTTTGGGTATCAGGTTGGCAAGGGTGGATACCCAGTCTGTGCCCCATTACCTGTCAGACTTCGTGGATGTGTTTTCTGAGCAGGGGAGCCAAGAGCTTCCCCCACACCGTCCTTATGATTGTGCCATCAATCTGGTTCCTGGTGCCTAGCTGCCCAAGAGCAGACTCTATAACATCTCAGGTCCAGAAAGGCAGGCCATGAAGGACTATATTACAGAAAGTCTGGCTAAGGGCCATATCCGACCTTCCTCTTCAGCCCCTGCTGCAAGGTTCTTTTTTGTAAAGAAGAAGGATGGCGGGTTACGTCCTTGCCTGGATTTCCGGGAACTTAATGCTATCACGGTCCGTGATCCGTATCCGCTACCTCTGATAGCTGACCTTTTTAATCAAAT
Source organism: Ranitomeya imitator (assembly GCF_032444005.1). Taxonomy (NCBI): domain Eukaryota; kingdom Metazoa; phylum Chordata; class Amphibia; order Anura; family Dendrobatidae; genus Ranitomeya; species Ranitomeya imitator. Next base: position 1,110,124,159 of record NC_091282.1, read on the forward strand.
TGTTGGGGCAAAATGGTTCTCTAAAATGGACCTCAGGGTGGCGTACAATCTCATCTGCATTAAGGAGGGTGATAAGTGGAAGACTGCGTTCAATACGCCAGAAGGATACTACGAGAATCTAGTGATGCCTTTTGGGTTGACGGACGCGCCCACCGTCTTCCAGCCCTTTATTAATGACATCTTTAGTCACCTTGTAGGCAGGTTTGTTGTTATCTACCTGGATAACATTCTTGTGTACTCACCTGACCTTGAGTCACACCAGCAACATGTCAGACACGTCCTACAGATACTTTGTGACAATAAATTGTATGTCAAACCTGAAAAGTGCATGTTCTCGGTGGAGGAGATCCCTTTTCTTGGATATGTAATATCTGCCACCGGTTTTCGCATGGATCCAGCGAAAGTCCGGGTGGTATTGGAATGGGATTGTCCTGAGGATTTGAAGGCCTTACAAAGGTTTTTGGGTTTTGCCAATTACTACCGTAAATTCATAAAGAACTTTTCAGTAGTAGCTAAACCACTCACTGATATGACTAAAAAGGGACGGACTTCTCCAAGTGGTCCAGTCCTGCCAGGGAGGCATTTGACACTTTGAAGGGGTGTTTTGCTGCCACGCTGATTCTTATTCAGCCTGATGTCACTCAGCCATTCATTGGATGCATCAGAGGTGGGAGTGGGGGCTGTATTATCGCAAGGTGCGTCTCCTTGTAAAAGGCAACCATGCGCTTACTTCTCTAAAAAACTTTCGTTAGCTGAGAGAAACTATGATATTGGTAATAGGGAACTCTTAGCTATCAAATGGGCATTTGAGGAGTGGCGTCATTTCTTGGAAGGAGCGGTTCACCCTGTGACGGAGATCACTGACCATAAGAATTTGGTTTACTTGGAGTCGGCAAAACGTCTTACACCTCGTCAGGCAAGATGGGCTTTGTTCTTTACCAGATTTAACTTTTTTGTTACTTTTAGGCCAGGAAGCAAAAATGTTAAGGCAGATGCTTTGTCCCGTTGCTTTCCTGGGGGAGGCGATAAGTGCAAACCGGTACCTATTCTTCAAAAAGGGGTAGTAATGGTGTCCATATGCTCTAATCTTGAAAGAGAGGTTGCGGACGCTCAGGGGGACGCCCCTGCTACCTGTCCTCTTGGTAAACTATTTGTACCAGTCAATCTCTGTCTTAGAATCCTCAGTGAACATTATGATACAGTGCTGGCTGGACATCCAGGGATTAAGGCTACCGCGGATCTACTTACTCAGCGTTTTTGGTGGCCAGGTGCGTTTAAGGATGTTCAGGAATATGTCGCCGCCTGCAATATCTGTGCGCGTTCTAAGACTTCACATACTCATCCGTCAGGGGCTCTCCTACCTTTGGAGATTCCCAGCAGACCTTGGACTCATTTATCGGTCGATTTTATTACGGATCTACCTGTGTCTGCAGGGAACACTGTAATTCTGGTGGTAGTGGACAGGTTCAGTAAAATGTCTCATTTTATTGCTTTGCCAGCTTTGCCTAATGCCAAAACTCTGGCGCAAATCTTCGTCAGGGAAATAATTAGACTGCATGGGATTCCTACAGATATTGTTTCTGATCGGGGGGTGCAGTTTATCTCCAATTTTTGGAGGGCGTTTTGCACCCGTCTGGGGATCCATTTGTCTTTTTCTTTGGCGTTTCACCCACAGTCTAATGGGCAGACTGAACGGGTTAATCAGAATTTGGAGACATATCTTAGATGCTTTATATCTGAGAATCAGGAGGACTGGGTGACCTACTTACCGTTGGCCGAATTTGCAGTTTATAATCGCTGTCAGGAATCAACTGGCAAGTCCCCATTTTTTGGGGCATATGGGTTTCATCCGCAGTTTAGTTCCTTCAATGGTGATCGCCCTTCTGGTTTACCAGAGGAGGAACGTTTCTCTTCTTCTATTTCTACGATTTGGCAGGGGGTGATTAATAATTTGCAAAAGATGGGCTCCAAATATAAGAGTGTGGCTGATTGGAGACGTTTGGTGGGTCCGGACCTGAGTGTTGGTGACTTGGTGTGGCTGTCCTCAAGGAACATTAAGCTAAAGGTTCCATCTTGGAAATTGGGTCCCAGGTTTATTGGTCCCTATAAGATCCTAGCCGTCGTCAATCCAGTAGTATTTCGCCTTGCACTGCCATCTACTTTTAAAATCCACAATGTGTTTCACCGTTCTCTTCTCAAGAAGTACGTGGCATCTGCAGGATCTTCACCTCTGCCACCTTCTCCTGTCATTGTCGATGGTAATCTGGAGTTCCAGATAGCCAAGGTCTCAGATTCTCGTCTGGTTCGTCGGTCACTTCAATACATGGTACATTGGAAGGGGTATGGTCCTGAGGAGAGGATGTGGGTTCCAGCTTCCGACGTTCATGCGACCAGACTGGTTCGGGCCTTTCATGTGGCCCACCCAGATAAACCAGGTCCTGAGGTTCCAGAGGTCCCTCATAGAAGGGGGGTACGGTCACGGAGTTACCGCGACAGAGCAATACCAGAAGACCACGGTGTCTGACGGCTTCTGCTTCTTCACTGAGGAGAAGCACTTCTCCTGTGTATTAAAGGTGTTTTGTTTTCTTTCAGCAGGACAGGGGTTAATAGGCCTTGTGGAAATTCCTGCTTTCAGCTGTGCTCTGTTAGCCACTCCTTTCTCCTATAAAAGCTTAGCTTTCTGATCAGATCCTTGTCTGAAATAGCACTTGCTTGATAGACCTGGAGTAGTGAGGAGCTGGTGTTTGGAGAGCTGGAGGAATTTATTGTGCAACAGTTGTATGGTTTGTACGCTTGGAATATTCCTCATCCTTACTAGCTTTATTTACCCTCCCCATCCTTCACACCCTGGTGGATACCTTTGTTATTTGTGAGAGCACATTTTGTGTGAGTGGAGTTTTCTTTTTACCCTTGTCTTTGTTCCCCTGTTTGTCGGGTTGGTGTACTGTTGTACACTGTAGAGCCTCTCTTCCCCGGGTGGGGGAGGGGGACAGACGCAGGGCAGCAGTCAGGAGACAGGACGAGGGCGGAGGCCCCGGCATCCTCGCCATCTGAGGTATCCCGGGGAACAGAGCGAGTTAGGGCGCCCCCTAGAGCTAGGGCCAGGAAAGGTGCCCCTGGTCCCAGTTTACTCGCCAGTCCAATCGTGACAATAACACTGCCCACACAGTATATAACACTGCCCACATAGTATATAGCAGCCATGTAGTACATAACACATAATGTTTGTATTACCTTGTTAGTTGGTCTTTGGTGTATTATGGTACAATACTACTCCCCTCTTCCCTTAGTGGGGCAGGGGTACAGACTGAGGGCAGATTAACCCCTTTCTGCCATTAGACATACTATTGCGTCCATGTGGGGTGGGCTTTACTTCCCAAGGACGCAATAGTACGTCATATGCGATCGGCAGCGCTCACGGGGGGAGCGCCGCCGATCGCGGCCGGGTGTCAGCTGTTTATCGCAGCTGACATCCGGCACTATGTGCCAGGAGCGGTCACGGACCGCCCCCGGCACATTAACCCCCGGCACACCGCGATCAAAGATGATCGCGATGTGCCGGCGGTACAGGGAAGCACCGCGCAGGGAGGGGGCTCCCTGCGGGCTTCCCTGAGCCCCCCGCAGCAACGCGATGTGATCGCGTTGCTGCGAGGGTCTCACCTCCCTCCCTGCTCCCTCCAGCCCCGGATCCAAGATGGCCGCGGATCCGGGTCCTGCAGGGAGGGAGGTGGCTTCACAGAGCCTGCTCAGAGCAGGCACTGTGAAGGCTGCAGCGATGCATGTCAGATCAGTGATCTGACAGAGTGCTGTGCAAACTGTCAGATCACTGATCTGTGATGTCCCCCCCGGGACAAAGTAAAAAAGTAAAAAAAAAAAATTTCAAATGTGTAAAAAAAAATAAAAAAAAATATTCCAAAATAATGAAAAAAAATAAAAATATTATTCCCATAAATACATTTCTTTATCTAAATAATAAAAAAAAAAACAATAAAAGTACACATATTTAGTATCGCCGCGTCCGTAACGGCCCGACCTATAAAACTGGCCCACTAGTTAACCCCTTCAGTAAACACCGTAAGAAAAAAAAAAAAAAACGAGGCAAAAAACAACGCTTTATTATCATACCGCCGAACAAAAAGTGGAATAACACGCGATCAAAAAGACAGATATAACTAACCATGGTACCGCTGAAAACGTCATCTTGTCTCGCAAAAAACGAGCCGCCATACAGCATCATCAGCAAAAAAATAAAAAAGTTATAGTCCTGAGAATAAAACGATGCAAAAATAATTATTTTTTCTATAAAATAGAAAGTTTTTATCGTATAAAAGCGCCAAAACATAAAAAAATGATATAAATGAGGTGTCGCTGTAATCGTACTGACCCGAAGAATAAAACTGCTTCATCAATTTTACCAAACGCGGAACGGTATAAACGCCTCCCCCAAAAGAAATTCATGAATAGCTGGTTTTTGGTCATTCTGCCTCACAAAAATCGGAATAAAAAGCGATCAAAAAATGTCACGTGCCCGAAAATGTTACCAATAAAAACATCAACTCGTCCCGCAAAAAACAAGACCTCACATGACTCTGTGGACCAAAATATAGAAAAATTATAGCTCTCAAAATGTGGTAACGCAAAAAATATTTTTTGCAATAAAAAGCGTCTTTCAGTGTGTGACGGCTGCCAATCATAAAAATCCGCTAAAAAACCCGCTATAAAAGTAAATCAAACCCCCCTTCATCACCCCCTTAGTTAGGGAAAAATTAAAAAAATGTATTTATTTCCATTGTCCCATTAGGGCTAGGGTTAGAGTTAGGGCTAGGGTTAGGGCTAGGGTTAGGGCTAGGGTTAGGGCTAGGGTTAGGGCTAGGGTTAGGGTTAGGGTTAGGGCTAGGGTTAGGGCTAGGGTTAGGGCTAGGGTTAGGGTTAGGGCTAGGGTTAGGGCTAGGGTTAGGGTTAGGGCTAGGGTTAGGGCTAGGGCTAGGGCTAGGGTTAGGGTTAGGGCTAGGGTTAGGGCTAGGGTTAGGGCTAGGGTTAGGATTAGGGTTAGGGCTAGGGTTAGGGCTAGGGCTACAGTTTGGGTTGGGGCTAAAGTTACAGTTAGGGTTTAGATTACATTTACGGTTGGGAATAGGGTTGGGATTAGGGTTAGGGGTGTGTCAGGGTTAGAGGTGTGGTTAGGGTTACTGTTGGGATTAGGGTTAGGGATGTGTTTGGATTAGGGTTTCAGTTATAATTGGGGGGTTTCCACTGTTTAGGCACATCAGGCGCTCTCCAAACGCGACATGGCGTCCGATCTCAATTCCAGCCAATTCTGCGTTGAAAAAGTAAAACAGTGCTTCTTCCCTTCCGAGCTCTCCCGTGTGCCCAAACAGGGGTTTACCCCAACATATGGGGTATCAGCGTACTCAGGACAAATAGGACAACAACTTTTGGGGTCCAATTTCTCCTGCTACCCTTGGGAAAATACAAAACTCGGGGCTAAAACATATTTTTTGTGGGAAAAAAAAAGATTTTTTATTTTCACGGCTCTGCGTTATAAACTGTAGTGAAACATTTGGGGGTTCAAAGCTATCACAACACATCTAGATAAGTTCCTTAGGGGGTCTAGTTTCCAAAATGGTGTCACTTGTGGGAGGTTTCTACTGTTTAGGTACATTAGGGGCTCTGCAAATGCAATGTGACACCTGCAGACCATTCCATCTAAGTCCTCATTCCAAATGGAGCTCCTTCCCTTCCGAGCCCTCCCATGCGCCCAAACAGTGGTTCCCCCCCACATATGGGGTATCAGCGCACTCAGGACAAATTGGACAACAAATTGTGGGGTCGAATTTCTCCTGTTACCCTCGGGAAAATACAAAACTGGGGGCTAAAAAATAATTTTTGTGGGAAAAAATTTTTGTTTTATTTTTACGGCTCTCCATTATAAACTTCTGTGAAGCCCTTGGAGGGTCAAAGCGCTCAGCACACATCTAGATAAGTTCCTAAGGGGGTCTACTTTCCAAAATGGTGTCACTTGTGGGGGGTTTCTACTGTTTAGGTACATTAGGGGCTCTGCAAACGCAATGTGACACCTGCAGACCATTCCATCTAAGTCTGCATTCAAATGGCACTCCTTCCCTTCTGAGCCCTCCCATGTGCCCAAACAGTGGTTCCCCCCACATATGGTGTATCATCGCACTCAGGACAAATTGGGCAACAAATTTTGGGGTCCAATTTCTCCTGTTACCCTCAGAAAAATACAAAACTGGGGGCTAAAAAAATAATTTTTGTGGGAAAAAAATTTAGTTTTATTTTTACGGCTCTGCATTATAAACTTCTGTGAAGCACTTGGTGGGTCAAAGTGCTCACCACACCTCTAGATAAGTTCCTTAGGGGGTCTACTTTCCAAAATGGTGTCATTTGTGGGGGGTTTCAATGTTTAGGCACATCAGTGGCTCTTCAAACGCAACATGGCATCCCATCTCAATTCCAGTCAATTTTGCTTTGAAAAGTCAAACGGCGCTCCTTCCCTTCCGAGCTCTCCCATCCACCCAAACAGTGGTTTACCCCCACATATGGGGTATCAGCGTACTCAGGACAAATTGTACAACAACTTTTGGGGTCCAATTTCTTCTCTTACCCTTGGGAAAATAAAAAATTGGGGGCAAAAAGATAATTTTTGTGAAAAAATATGATTTTTTATTTTTACGGTTCTACATTATAAACTTCTGTGAAGCACTTGGTGGGTCAAAGTGCTCACCACACTTCTAGATAAGTTCCTTAGGGGGTCTACTTTCCAAAATGGTGTCACTTGTGGGGGGTTTCAATGTTTAGGCACATCAGTGGCTCTTCAAACGCAACATGACGTCCCATCTCAATTCCTGTCAATTTTGCATTGAAAAGTCAAACGGCGCTCCTTCCCTTCCGAGCTCTCCCATCCGCCCAAACAGTGGTTTACCCCCACATATGGGCTATCAGCGTACTCAGGACAATTTGTAAAACAACTTTTGGGGTCCAATTTCTTCTCTTACCCTTGGGAAAATAAAAAATTGGGGGCGAAAAGATAATTTTTGTGAAAAAATATGATTTTTTATTTTTACGGTTCTACATTATAAACTTCTGTGAAGCACTTGTTGGGTCAAAGTGCTCACCACACCTCTAGATAAGTTCCTTAGGGGGTCTACTTTCCAAAATGGTGTCAATTGTGGGGGGTTTCAATGTTTAGCCACATCAGGGGCTCTCCAAACGAAACATGGCGTCCCATCTCAATTCCAGTCAATTTTGCATTGAAAAGTCAAATGGCACTCCTTCGCTTCCGAGCTCTGCCATGCGCCCAAACAGTGGTTTACCCCCACATGTGGGGTATTGGCATACTCAGGACAAATTGTACAACAATGTTTGGGGTCCATTTTCTCCTGTTACCCTTGGTAAAATAAAACAAATTGGAGCTGAATTAAATTTTTTGTGAAAAAAAGTTAAATGTTCATTTTTATTTAAACATTCAAAAAATTCCTGTGAAGCACCAGAAGGGTTAATAAACTTCTTGAATATGGTTTTGAGCACCTTGAGGGGTATAGTTTTTAGAATGGTGTCACACTTGGGTATTTTCTATCATATAGACCCGTCAAAATGACTTCAAATGAGATGTGGTCCCTAAAATAAAATGGTGTTGTAGAAATGAGAAATTGCTGGTCAACTTTTAACCCTTATAACTCCCTAACAAAAAAAAATTTTGGTTCCAAAATTGTGCTGATGTAAAGTAGACATGTGGGAAATGTTACTTATTAAGTATTTTGTGTGACATATCTCTGTGATTTAATTGCATAAAAATTCAAAGTTGGAAAATTGCGAAATTTTCATAATTTTCGCCAAATTTCCGTTTTTTTCACAAATAAACGCAGGTACTATCAAATAATTTTTACCATTGTCATGAAGTACAATATGTCACGAGAAAACAATGTCAGAATCACCAGGATCCATTGAAGCGTTCCAGAGTTATAACCTCATAAAGGGACAGTGGTCAGTATTGTAAAAATTGGCCCGGTCATTAACGTGCAAACCACCCTTGGGGGTAAAGGGGTTAAAGAGTTAAGACAAGATACTTGGCCCCGAAGTCATCACCATCAAAAGTCATTCGGGCAACAGTACAAGCAAGGGTGGCCCTAGCTTTAAGGACAGGGAAGGAGCCCCTGGTGATAGGACTGGCACCAAAAATAATTAGAGATTATATAAAGTGTGTTCGCAGTCTGGGGTCCACCGTGCAGCTAAGACACCTGCTGCTTGGTAATGATGGACTATATGGTGGTATAATGTAAGCACAAATACAGGTTAGCTTCACCCGGTTTGAAGGAAGAGAACCCTGTTGCGTCACAGGGCCACGATACCGCACAGAAATCACAAGCAAGGTGACACAGAACTTTGCCCCAAGACTCAGGGTAAGAGTCCCTCTAGATCTCTTGTGCTTGACACCACTTCTGTGGTGCCAGGAAATTAATTAAACTAAACATTTACTGCACCGGAGTGTGTGCAGCGGTGCTCTGGCGTACGTCATAAGCCACCCTAACCAGGGTCAGGAAAGCGCACTATCTGCACACGGCGCCGCTCTGGGGGTTGCTGATAACTAGATTAGTATCTTCTGCTAATGTGCAGGATAGCACTGTCGGGCGCTAGGTAGCTCTACCATTCACGAGCAGGTAAGAACACTAGGGATGGAAATGATTCGGAGCTTTCATCCATCGACAGGCATTCATCCACGCACACAAGTTAACAAGTTTTACCCTAGCGCATGGTCTAGCGGCCATGCGAACCTTTTATGGTCGTAGTGCTCCGGGACCTTCCTGATGGTCCAATAAGAGCCGCAACAGGACCTGAGCATGTAACCCCAGACCTCCAATGGGAGGTCATCCCGTGGGCATGCTCAGTACGGGAAAAGCAGGACTTAGTCAAGGAAACGCCTGCTCGCTGCTGATCATTGCTGGCTACAAAGGCAGAGCCTGGAAAGGCAGCAGTACCCAAACGCACACTATCAGCTTGAGCCAGACGCTGGAATCGACGTCTCTGCTGAGCAGGTTCCACTGCGGCTGGAGGAGAATAGGAGACTGCAGTGTACATGGTTCGAGATTCTCCCTGTGCAGCAGCGGGAACTCAACACCTAACACCTGGTCCCGGGATACCCAACAACAGTCATGACATAGGGTTTCACTAATATGTTACAAAATTGGATTGAATTTGTTTTTTGAGAAAGTAAAGTTCTTGCCTACACTCATGGTATGGTAATGGTAACACATCTGTAACAGAGAGGCAAGGGAAAAAAGAGCTGCAGAAGCCATTATGACCTCCTACTGAATGGCTTTGTGGCCATTGACTCTTCCTTGAAAACTGTACATGTGCGTAGGGAATGTTGGTTGGATAAATTTCATGTATGTATTAATAAGTGTACCGGGAATTAATTTGAAATGCGGTAGTGACATTAGACAAATAAAATAATGTATGGAAATTGCATAACTATTATATTTAAAGGAGCCAGGATAGGAAGACATTTTCAAACCTGTCTTAAGCCTTGTAAAATAAAGGCAACTTTTTCTACCGTTTTGAAATATTTAGCGTTTCTTAGCTGAGTAACTACAATTGTAAGTTTTTTTAGGATGAAAACTCACAGTGTAATGATGCTAATTATTAAATGCTTAATTTAAATAATGACTAAGACAAGGTTTTAGTGCATAATTGAATTTTGTTTGGTGATTCTATTTGGTATTATGATTTATAGTAGTAGTATAAGTATAAATCAGTATAAATGTGATATTTTATAATATTTAAAGAAAATATTCCCATGCCCTTCTAACAAGTGGAAATGAGAGCTAATCAGAGCGTATAGAGGAGGCACTACTTCTACCACAGCTGCCTAAATGTTAATTAGTGCCACGAATGCCAGCTAAATAAAATTAAGTGCACCTGGTGTGCTGAAGCATTTTTTATGTATTACAACATAAGCATTTCAAATTAGGGCTGTGAAGATTGTACAAGTCATCAAATGAAGAAGGACGAGGTGTAAAAGTTGTGTTATAAATGTGCATCACTTCAAGAAGCACAAACTCTTGTCTGGAATGATAATAGAAAACATAGAATAAATACAGTATGTTCACATCCTGCAACAGTTTCTGCTGCTACTGAAATAGTCTTGTTCTTTCTTGTAGTGAACACATATTATAATTAACCACAATCTTTTTTATTTAAGCCTCATTCAGCTGTATGTTTTTTACATACATGTTCTATCTGTGATTTTCTCGGATAGAATTCATATCTATCATAATTTATGGGCGTGTTCATATGTCTTGGATATTTTTATGGACCATGTGTCCACAAAGAGTTTGTGGAGACATGTCCATTTTTGGTCCACGTCATGAATCAAAATGAATCATATAAATCTAAGGGTCCATGAAAACAGATACCATCAGTGTGCTGTCTGTGATTAACACACACACACACACACATATATATATATATACACACACACACACAGTACAGACCAAAAGTTTGGACACCTTCTCATTTAAAGATTTTTCTGTGTTTTCATGACTGTGAAAATGGTACATTCACACTGAAGGCATCAAAACTATGAATTAACACATGTGGAATTATATACTGAACAAAAAAGTGTGAAACAACTGAAATTATGTCTTATATTCTAGGTTCTTCAAAGCAGTCACCTTTTGCTTTGATGACTGCTTTGCACACTCTTGGCATTCTCTTGATGAGCATCAAGACGTAGTCACTGGGAATGGTTTTCACTTCACAGGTGTGCCCTGTCAGGTTTAATAAGTGGGATTTCTTGCCTTATAAATGCGGTTGGGACCATGGGTTTTGTTGTGCAGAAGTCTGGTGGATACACAGCGGATAGTCCTACTGAATAGAATGTTAGAATTTGTATTATGGCAAGAAAAAAGCAGCTAAGTAAAGAAAAACAAGTGGCAATCATTACTTTAAGAAATTAAGGTCAGTCAGTCCGAAAATTGGGAAAACTTTGAAAGCGTCCCCAAGTGCAGTGGCAAAAACCATCAAGAGCTACAAAGAAACTGGCTCACATGAGGACCACCCCAGGAAAGGAAGACCAAGAGTCATCTCTGCTTCTGAGGATAAGTTTATCCGAGTCACCAGCCTCAGAAATCGCAGGTTCACAGCAGCTCAGATTAGAGACCAGGTCAATGCCACACAGAGTTCTAGCAGCAGACATATCTCTACAACAAATGTTAAGAGGAGACTTTGTGCAGCAGGCCTTCATGGTAAAATAGCTGCTAGGAAACCACTGCTAAGGACAGGCAACCAGCAGAAGAGACTTGCTTGGGCTAAAGAACACAAGGAATGGACAATAGACCAGAGGAAATCTGTGCTTTGGTCTGATGAGTCCAAATTTGACATCTTTGGTTCCAAACACCGTGTCTTTGTACGACGCAGAAAAGGTGAACGGATGGACTCTACATGCCTGGTTCCCACCATGAAGCATGGAGGAGGAAGTGTGATGGTGTGGGATTGCTTTGCTGGTGACACTCTTGGGGATTTATTCAAAATTGAAGGCATACTGAACCAGCATGGCTACCACAGCATCTTGCAGCGGCATGTTATTCCATCCAGTTTGCCTTTTGTTGGACCATCATTTATATTTCAACAGGACAATGACCCCAAACACACCTCCAGGCTGTGTAAGGGCTATTTGACCAAGAAGGAGAGTGATGGGGTGCTATGTCAGATGACCTGGCTTCCACAGTCACCAGACCTGAACCTAATCGAGATGGTTTGGGGTGAGCTGGACCGCAGAGTCCAAAAAGGCAAAAAGGCCAACAAGTGCTAAGCATCTCTGGGAACTCCTTCAAGATTGTTGGAAGACCATTCCCGGAGACTACCTCTTGAAGCTCATCAAGAGAATGCCAAGAGTGTGCAAAGCAGTCATCAAAGCAAAAGGTGGCTACTTTGAAGAACCTAGAATATAAGACATAATTTCAGTTGTTTCACACTTTTTTGTTAAGTATATAATTCCACATGTGATAATTCATAGTTTTGATGCTTTCAGTGTGAATGTACAATTTTCATAGTCATGAAAATACAGAAAAATATTTAAATGAGAAGGTGTGTCCAATCTTTTGGTCTGTACTCTCTCTCTCTCTCTCTATATATATATATATATACTGAGTATATATAAATATGTATATATATATATATATAGTATACATATATATATATATATATATATATATATATAGTACAGACCAAAAGTATATATACATGTATATTTAACAGGTATAGGGGAAGTGCTGTAATTTATTTATTCTTTTCATGCAATAAATGTATTGACGAAACACATGGTTAAAACTGACACACAGACAAATCACTGATGAAAATTAAATAAAAAGTACAACACTGATTGTTTTTTTTGCCTGCTATAAAAATCACAGACATCTGAAAGAGGCCTTAGTCTCACAGACTGGCAAAGGTATAGGCTTAATTAAAGGAGGCATCACGAGTGTGATGTGAATGACCGCTCTCACCTTTCCTGATCTCACTGCAGAGCTGAGTGTGGTTATACCTGACACATCTGCAGGTTCCTTTCAGAGCTTCAGCTTCCATCTCACAGGCAGACAGGGTTGCAGTACAGGAGAGCAGTGAGGGCTGCAGGAAATGTGCTTGTAAGGTGTTGTGACACAAGGGTCAATAAGTGCTCTTGTCCGCTGGCCTGGCTGTCTCTAGAAAGACTTCATCAACCAGGGCTCATACCTCTAAATGCCTGTAGCCCTTTCCCATGAGCCAAATACGACTCCGACAACACAGGGTCAGGGTAACACAGTTTGGCAATACTTTATTGAATCACCAATCAAGCATCCAGGGCCCACTAACTCAACTAGTGGCACCCTGCTTTTGGCAGGCACCAACAGAGAGGCGGTATTGGCAAGCTTAGGAAGTTGACAGCGTACATTGAGGTATGTGGCCAGGCAGCAGTTTGTCCCAACCTGGATACTCCAAATGTCTTTGAGGGTTCAGTGTTGGTCAATGGAGCAGATCTGTATTCTTCCAGATGAGGCTGTGGTCCCTTAAGCCAAATGTCCTGTAGAGTGTCAAATCTATATTCCTCCGTTTGGAGCCATGATGCCTTGATTACTGTCATGTAGAAACTGTGGAAACAGAGGCAGATCCTCTTTTTATAGTTCATAGCTCTTATTCAGGATTGGGGGAAGATAGGAGGAGGTCATCTCTCATTATTAAGGTGTTCTAATTATCTTCATAGTTTATCATTCAATATTTGCGAGCACCAAGCTGCATGAACAGATGCAATAGGAAAACAGTAGATATTTAAAAATGTAAAAACATCAGTTTAATCTACAGAGGAACAATATTGACCCTTCTAAATCAAGAATCAATATTTAGATTCATATGAATAATATCTCATGTCCCTCGGCCTACTAATTGTACGCCTGGTATAATTAAAAATAAGTGCTGTGTCATCATATAAGCAAAGTTCTACTTTTCTGTGTTAGATAGGCCGGCCTCACACTCAGCGTATAAAAATATGGTCCGTATTCTACGGTTGTAATACGCCTCAAATTTCGAAATACGGTGATCAAGTAAGTACTCCATAGGCAAGGTGTGGTCGCATATTTTGCGCATGTAATGTTGCTTATGTAATCCGTATGCCCACCGTAATGCGTATTTTTCACGCAACCTGACAAAATGGACATTTAACGGTTTTGGAGGCTGAAATTGTTTTAAATCACCATCATCAACCCTATTTAAGGCCTCTACAATAGGTGGCTCACTCCCATATGGCCATTTTGTGGTTTTGCATCTGTTGGAGTGTTGTGGTAACATTTGCACCATGTCTCACCTCCTGCAGTTCACCCCAACGCAGCGGGTTTTGTTTAACTGGGTCTTGTCACGTCGGTTTGGCCAGCCATATCATTTGTGGATCCACGAAGGAGGAGCAGAAGAATGTGGGTGCATCCTCTTTTGACTAAACGCCTCACTAAAGGCCATTTTCATCGGCTATATTCAGCTCTGAAGGAACATCCAGAAAAGTTCTATCTCTACTGTCGCATGACAATCCAAACATTTGACAGATTGTTGGAGATATTACGGCCAGGAGTCACATATCAGGACACAAGGATGCACAAAGCCATATCCGCCGAGGAATGTCTTCCCCTTACCTTACGGTATGTATTCTACATCCTCACATACTGTATGTTGATGATCTTTTTTAGTTTATGTGTTTGTTTCTATCTGTTTTTTTTTCAGGAATATGTGTACATTAGGTCACAAGCAGATGTTACAAAGTTAGGAAAATGTTATAGTTAAGCACCCTAAAAGGACATTTTCCCCTTTCCAGCGTTAATCAGGTTTATGAAACTAGCAAATATGATTGTGCTTATTCATATTTTGTGTGCACTCTTGAAACCTACCTAATATTTGTTTTTTGTTCACTTTCAGATTCCTGACCACTGGATTGTCATTTGCGGGACTCCACCTGGAGTTTTTGATTGGCCGATCAACAATTTCTGGCATTGTGCGGTCAACCTGTAGGCAAATTTGGGATAGACTCAAGGACCTTGTGATGGCTGAGCCAAAACAGGCTGATTGGCTCAAAATAGCCCGTGGGTTCCAGGACAATTGTGACTTTCCAAACTGCATTGGAGCGGTGGATGGGAAACATATCAGGGTACGTAAGCCGCCGAACTCTGGCTCCCAATTCTACAATTATAAGCAGTTTTTCTTTGTAGTTCTGTTAGCTGTAGTTGACAGTAACTACAGGTTTATAAATGTAGACATTGGGGCCTACGGACGAACTGGAGACTCTAGGGTCTTCAATTTGTCCATTATGGGTCGGCGGCTACGTGACAACCAGTTAGACCTCCCACCATCACAACAACTCCCATGCTCCACTGCAGAAGCACTGCCTTTTTTTTTGTTGGAGATGAGGCGTTCCAACTCACCAGACACATCATGAAGCCTTATCCCCGGCGCAACCTGGACCACCATTGGAGGATATTTAATTTGCGCCTTTCTAGGGTGCGGAGACTGGTGGAGTGCGCCTTTGGTGTTCTGGTTGCCAAATGGCGTGTCCTACAGACTGCCATACAGCTCAGTGATGCTACAATCAATGAAGTTATCAAAGCCTCAGTAATTTTGCACAACTATACCCACATACATGATTGCTTCTCAGATGGTAATGATGAACACATGTTGCGTAGTGTAATTAGGCCAACACCACATGGCCCTCCTCCGCGCCGTCCCCTTTCTGGCCTAAAAGTTAGGGATGTTTTGACCAATTTTTTTGTTTCACCTCAGGGTTCTACTCCCTGGCAAGATTATGCTGTTTCTCAGTTGTGATTTTCTTATTTTCTATATATGTTTGTCAAATATATTTTTTCATACACTGAAACAGTACTGTGTGTGTTGTGTTTCCTTAATGCCCATATGTTTAGAGAATATGTGTGTGATGTTATAATGATTGGTCCACAAACAGCAATTGGCTTTTGTAACACTTTTTTACTAACAACCAAAGCCTTTTTTGGTTTACTTGCTACCATATTTTTTCATATGGTTTGTGGGGTTTTTTGGGGGGGTTCTTCAAACAAGTAACCACAACAAAGTGGAACTAGTGCCCAAACAAACATTAAACATGGTAGGCATATCAAAAAAATCAACCATATACCAAAACAAAACAAAAACATTACAGATCCCTGTAAGTTGGCGGGGGAGATGGCGGCAGCTCAGGGTCCTGGTCAGGGGGCCTTTGCAGGGCCAATTGTCCTTCACCCTGTGATGATGCAGTGGCTTGTGGCACAGAATACTGGCCTTGTCCATATTGGCCAGTTGTGTGTTGTCCATAAGCGAATTGTCTCTGGCCCTTATGCCGACGGACATATTGGCTCGCATCATACCCAACCCCAAAATGGCCATGTTGTCCAAACCCAGGTTGGGACCAGCCTACATCACTGGGTCTGGAAAAGTGGCCATATTGGGAATGTGGGTTTTAGGCTGCCTTTTGGTACAGTGATGGCCTTTGTAGATTTTGGGGTGGGAGGGGTTGAGGTGGAGGCATACGTGGAGTAGGTGCTGCAAATCCTGATTGATCCTGCTCCTGTTGAGGGATTTGAAGGCGCAAGAGGTTTGTTTGGGCAAGCTGCCTTCGCTCCAGATATTCAAACACCTTGTAGGGGTTATTTGGAGGGGTGCTTAAATCAATCAGGATTTGCATACACCCTCTCACACCTAGCCTCACCTTACGGGGAAGTGGTCTAAGGTAACGGGCAAGGCTGCGGGCAAAGGTCTCCTCTCCATCATCCATGGCTGCCCTGGCCAAATAATTGAGGACCCCAGCGTCAATATCACTTCTTGTGGCTTGCAGCTCTCTCCTTCGGCGGGCTCTCCGTAAAGGCCCACCTGCCTGTGAGGATGACACCAGTGGGCCTGTAGGGCTGCTGCTCTGGCCATGTTCCTCAAGCCTTTCCGCATCATGTGCTGCTGAGGGTGGTGGTGCTGCATCTTCCTCACTTGCTGCTGCCTGCAGTGATGATGATGCTGATGGGTCCTCAAGGATGGACGTGGATGAATTGAAAGATGGGCCTGCCACCTCTTCATCCACACTTACAGGATCGATCACAGCCTTCGATTCCGACCCGGTCTCCCTCTCTGTGAGGTTGGACTGTGTTCTGTTATTAACAAAAAAAAAAAGATTTAAAAGGTTATTTCTTTGTGGCCATTGTTTAATTACACATCTGTGAGCTATAATCACAAAAATTACCTACACACAACCTCAGACCAGCACAAGATCTCTTTCTCTACTCCCCTCTTATCTCCTATTCCCACAATGATATACAAGATTTATCTTGTGTACCACCCCTACTGTGAAAAACACTATCACAACACATCATACTGTCGCATACCATTTCAAGTTACACAAAAACCACCTCTTCAAACAATCAGATAACCTGCAGTAACAATCCATCGAACAAACACTGCATGAACATCTCTAACCCCGCCTACTATATTCTCACCCATCCCTTCTTGTAGCTTGTGATGCTTTGCGGGCAGGGTTCTCTCTCCTCCAGGACCCTTTTTGAAGCTTGTTTACATTGTTGTTTGCACTATATTTACACATCCTTACATGTAATTCGCAATGTAATAACCCTAACAAATAATCTTAATAAGATTTAGTTTCATGAAAAATGTGTTGTGAGGTTATTACTTACTGCCTAAGATCCATACTGACATCCAAAAATGAAAGACGGTCATAGTAGATATATTTTTTCTTCTTGAGTGGGGCTGCTGACCCACTTCTTGCCCGCTACTGGTCCCGGATGCTGCGCCATCGTGTCATTACATCATCCACTGCAATTACACGGTTAGAAATATTGTTCAATATCATTCTGCACATAGCTTATTTCAGTTGTCAGTGATATATTCTTCTTATTCGTATTGTTTATTTTTCTTGCACCATTATTTCCATGGTGCTGCAGATGATAAAGGGGTTACATGCAGAGGTCTATATCTCGGTCACAGTTACAAACTTTACAGTCACAGACTGGTACAGAGGGGAGAGAACCCTGTTCTTGCAAACATACATTAGCTAAGATTTTGCATAGGAAAATAAAATGCCTTGTGAAATAATTAGCCTAAAGTGTAAATTTATGTAAAAACAAATACCAGGGTCAACACCCCCCTGGACGAGGTATGAGTAAAAAAAAATATTTAGCAGCGCAACATCAAGATTACCTATGTACATAAACACTTTAGCAAACCCTAACCCTATGCCCAAAAATGACATATAAAGCTAAAAATGTTTCTTCAAGTAATCATGTAGGGAAAGCATCTTGTAAAGAAAAATATTCACAGCCAGCTCTTCCTTCTCCTAGTGTATCCTCACCCACCCCCTGGAGACTGTGAGCCCTCGCGGGCAGGGTCCTCCCTCCTTATGTACTCGTGTGCCTTGTTATCTGCTCATGTTTAATGTACTTGCCTATATTTGCCCCGTATTCACATGTAAAGCGCCATGGAATAAATGGCGCTATAAAAAAAATGTATAATAATAATAATAATACATGAGTGTACTTACATAGACTGCTCCGCACGTGGCCATTGGGCATAATCTGGGAATAGGATCCCACAGATGGTCCTCCAAGCTGCCTCTTTCCTGGCCCGGTTAGAGTAGTTGGGATCCCGCTGGTCCCATATTTCTGGCCTTTCTTGGACCAGGATGAAGAGCATATCCACATTTATTATGCTGGCCATGATGCTTGCAACTCTGTGGAGGCGAGCGCCAGACTTTCGGGATGTCTGTGTGGCTTTGAGCTAATTAGCATGTCTGAGCTTCCTGATTGAGGGCTTGGCTCAATTCCTTGCACCTGGCGATGTCTGGAGATGTCTGGCGTATTTCTCCAAGTCACACTATTGGTCCGTGTGTAATCCGTATTTTTCTGGCCCTCATAGACTTTCATTGGCGTATTTTTTGCGCAATACGGTGACAAACGCAGCATGCTGCAATTTTCTACGGCTGTAGAAGACCGTATAATACGGATCAGCAAAATACGGCAGATAGGAGCTTGGCCATAGAGAAGCATTGTACCGTATGCAATCTGTATTTTCAGCACCTCTCTTACGTCCGTAAAACACGCTAGTGTGAGGCTGGCCATACATGTCTCACACTGAAAAAGCAAATACAAAGATATGCACCAATGAACCAAGGTATAAATATAAAAAGTATTGTTTTATTAATACAATAAAAATATTACACAGATGTACAGTTGGGTGATAACAGAATGTGACCAGAATGTGGTACCACAACAATAGAGGAATAGAATGTTATACATTTATATTGTGAACCTATGAGTAGAATAACACAGGAGTTCAGAATGTGGCTTATTTTCTATATCTGCAATGAGGAGAGAGCAAAAGAACCACTTATAAAGTATGCACACCACCTATGATAATGTAAAAACAGAAAACTTTATTGACAAAAGTGCTAAAAACAGTTAAAAACAATATGTCAAAATCCTTAATGAAGCCTACTTCAATAAACATCAATAATAGTATAAACCCTTAATACTTAGGTAGAACGCACGGCAACCCAAGAAAAAAAAATAAATAAATAAATAAATATATATATATATACTAGCTATTGAACCCGCTCTACGCCCGGGTGGCGAGCATTTATATTGGTATATGGTCTCCATCATGTGCTGCTGCCATCCTGCGCCCGTTCTGTCATGTGCTGCTGCCATCCTGCGCCCGTTCTGTCATGTGCTGCTGCCATCCTGCGCCCGTTCTGTCATGCGCTACTGCCATCCTGCGCCCGTTCTGTCATGCGCTGCTGCCATCCTGCGCCCGTTCTGTCCTGTGCTGCTCCCATCCTGCGCCCCCGTTCTGTCATGCGCTGCTGCCATCCTGTGCCCGTTCTGTCATGTGCTGCTCCCATCCTGCTGCCATCCTGCGCCCGTTATGTCATGCGCTGCTGCCATCCTGCGCCCGTTCTGTCATGTGCTGCTGCCATCCTGCGCCCGTTCTGTCATGTGCTGCTGCCATCCTGTGCCCGTTCTGTCATGTGCTGCTGCCATCCTGCGCCCGTTCTGTCATGTGCTGCTGCCATCCTGCACCCGTTCTGTCATGTGCTGCTGCCATCCTGCGCCCGTTCTGTCATGCGCTGCTGCCATCCTGCGCCCGTTCTGTCATGTGCTGCTGCCATCCTGCGCCCGTTCTGTCATGTGCTGCTCCCATCCTGCGCCACTATTGTATTATATGCCCCCCATAAGACGCTCCAGTGTGTATGCCCCCGTATGCTGCTGCCATATTAAAAAAAAAAATACCGTACTCACCTATCGTCCGGTTCCACTGCAGGTGTGTCTTCAAGAAAATGGCGCCGGAAAGCGCGGACTGCGCAGGCGCCGATTCCGGCAGCAGGAATCGGCGCCTGCGCAGTCCGCGCTTTCTGGCGCCATTTTCTTGAACACACACTCCGGCTCCTCTGCCTGTGACTGGACTCTGTCACAGCATAGGAGCCGGGAGACGGAGCCGCACGCAGCGCTGGAACGGAGGACAGGTGAATATACTTACTCTCCCTCCTGGCGCGTCCACGGTCCCTGACTCTCCGGTGGAGATCGCGGTATGCGTTCAGTGCTTACGCATACCGCGATCTCCTGGGAGCGTCACTCTGTGGGGGCTAGACTGCGCCGGCGCTTGCGCCTGCGCAGTCTATAAAGGCTTCGGACAGAGTGACGCTCCCAGCGTTATATTATAGATATATACAGTGGGGCAAAAAAGTATTTAGTCAGTCAGCAATAGTGCAAGTTCCACCACTTAAAAAGATGAGAGGCGTCTGTAATTTACATCATAGGTAGACCTCAACTATGGGAGACAAACTGAGAAAAAAAAATCCAGAAAATCACATTGTCTGTTTTTTTTACATTTTATTTGCATATTATGGTGGAAAATAAGTATTTGGTCAGAAACAAAATTTCATCTCAATACTTTGTAATATATCCTTTGTTGGCAATGACAGAGGTCAAACGTTTTCTGTAAGTCTTCACAAGGTTGCCACACACTGTTGTTGGTATGTTGGCCCATTCCTCCATGCAGATCTCCTCTAGAGCAGTGATGTTTTTGGCTTTTCGCTTGGCAACACGGACTTTCAACTCTCTCCAAAGGTTTTCTATAGGGTTGAGATCTGGAGACTGGCTAGGCCACTCCAGGACCTTGAAATGCTTCTTACGAAGCCACTCCTTCGTTGCCCTGGCGGTGTGCTTTGGATCATTGTCATGTTGAAAGACCCAGCCACGTTTCATCTTCAATGCCCTTGCTGATGGAAGGAGGTTTGCACTCAAAATCTCACGATACATGGCCCCATTCATTCTTTCATGTACCCGGATCAGTCGTCCTGGCCCCTTTGCAGAGAAACAGCCCCAAAGCATGATGTTTCCACCACCATGCTTTACAGTAGGTATGGTGTTTGATGGATGCAACTCAGTATTCTTTTTCCTCCAAACACGACAAGTTGTGTTTCTACCAAACAGTTCCAGTTTGGTTTCATCAGACCATAGGACATTCTCCCAAAACTCCTCTGGATCATCCAAATGCTCTCTAGCAAACTTCAGAAGGGCCCGGACATGTACTAGCTTAAGCAGTGGGACACGTCTGGCACTGCAGGATCTGAGTCCATGGTGGCGTAGTGTGTTACTTATGGTAGGCCTTGTTACATTGGTCCCAGCTCTCTGCAGTTCATTCACTAGGTCCCCCCACGTGGTTCTGGGATTTTTGCTCACCGTTCTTGTGATCATTCTGACCCCACGGGGTGGGATTTTGAGTGGAGCCCCAGATCGAGGGAGATTATCAGTGGTCTTGTATGTCTTCCATTTTCTAATTATTGCTCCCACTGTTGATTTCTTCACTCCAAGCTGGTTGGCTATTGCAGATTCAGTCTTCCCAGCCTGGTGCAGGGCTACAATTTTGTTTCTGGTGTCCTTTGACAGCTCTTTGGTCTTCACCATAGTGGAGTTTGGAGTCAGACTGTTTGAGGGTGTGCACAGGTGTCTTTTTATACTGATAACAAGTTTAAACAGGTGCCATTACTACAGGTAATGAGTGGAGGAAAGAGGAGACTCTTAAAGAAGAAGTTACAGGTCTGTGAGAGCCAGAAATCTTGATTGTTTGTTTCTGACCAAATACTTATTTTCCACCATAATATGCAAATAAAATGTTAAAAAAAACAGACAATGTGATTTTCTGGATTTTTTTTTTCTCAGTTTGTCTCCCATAGTTGAGGTCTACCTATGATGTAAATTACAGACGCCTCTCATCTTTTTAAGTGGTGGAACTTGCACTATTGCTGACTGACTAAATACTTTTTTGCCCCACTGTATATATACATATATATAGTGTATTTAGTATGCACGTAAATCACAGCATACAACTAGACAAATATAGTCAATTGAGTATGCAACAACACCCAAAGAAAGATAAACTGAGAGAATATTAACCCCCAATAATATAGAGGTATTTGGATGTGGTCAGAGATGTGTTAAAGCCAGTCACAATAAATATATATATACTGACCAAAGATGGAGTGCGTGATGTGACCCACCGAAAGAGCATTAGTGCTGCTCAAAGGTAACAAAAAAGTCCTGTGCCTGCAGGGTGTTGTTGCATACTCGATTGACTTTTTTTGTCCAGTTGTATGCTGTGATTTGCGTGCATACTAAATACACATATATATATACACAATATATATATATATATTTCTTGGGTTGCCATGTGTTCTACCAAAGTATTAAGGGTTTATACTATTATTGATGTTTATGGAAGTAGGCTTCATGAGCGATTTTGACAAATTGTTTTTAACTGTTTTTAGCACTTTCACAATAAAGTTTTCTGTTTTTACATTATCATAGGTGGTGTGCATACTTTATAAGTGGTTCTTTCCTCTCTCCTCATTGCTATTATTGATTAACCACTTAGTTTGCACCCCCACAATTGTTTGCAGGTTATTGTGCTAAGTGTTGTGCGCCAGCAACAATATAATTGTACCTGATTTTCCATATCTAATAAAGTAATGAATTGTACATGTTTGTCCGAAAAAAGGAAACACCACACTCTGATATCCCAAGATATATATCTTGAGAAAGGTTCCTGTTGGGACCCAAAAGTCGCTTTCTGGGCTGATTAAATAGCTCCTTTTCACTACAAACGGTGTGCTGCCTCTAATTTTTCTGGATTTTTGTAATTGAGGTTTGGTATTTGCCTGGGGGAACTCTGCACCCAGACTTTTTCTTTGTGCTATTCTAATTTTCTTTATCATATATATATATATATATATATATATATATATATATATATATACTGTATATATACAGTCATGGCCAAAACTATTGAGAATGAGACAAATAGTAATTTTTCCAAAGTTTACTGCTTCATTTTTGTAATGGCAATTTGCATATACTGCTGAATGTCAGAGTGATCAGCTTAATAGCAATTACTGTACTTGCAAAGTCAATATTTGCCCAGAAAATGAACTTTAACCCCCAAAACACATTTCAACATCATTGCAGTCCTGCCTTAAAAGGAGCAGCTAACATGGTTTTAGTGATTGATCCATTAACACAGATGTGGGTGTTGATGAGGACAGGGCTGGCGATCAATCAGTCATGATAAAGTAAGAATGACATCACTGGACACTTTAAAAGGAGGCTTTTTCTTGGTATCATTGTTTCTCTTCAGTTAACCATGGTTATCTCTAAAGAAACACGTGCAGCCATCATTGCACTGCACAAAAATGGCCTAACAGGGAAGAGTATCGCAGCTACAAAGATTGCACCTCAGTCAACAATCTATTACATCATCAAGAACTTCAAGGAGAGAGCTTCCATTGTTGTCAAAAAGGCTCCAGGGCGCCTAAGAAAGACCAGCAAGCGCCAGGACCGTATCTTCAAACTGTTTCAGCTGCGGGATCGGACTAGCAGCAGTGCCGAGCTTGCTCAGGAATGGCAGCAGGCTGGTGTGAGTGCTTCTGCACGCACTGTGAGGCCGAGCCTCTTTGATCAAGGCCTGGTTTCAAGGAGGGCAGCAAAGAAGCCACTTCTCCCCAGAAAAAACATCAGGGACCGAATTATATTCTGCAAAAGGTACAAGGAGTGGACTGCTGAGGACTGGGGTAAAGTCATTTTCTCTGATGAATCCCCTTTTCGATTGTTTGGGACATCTGGAAAACAGCTTATTCGGAGAAGAAGAGGTGAGCACTACCACCAGTCTTGTCTCATGCCAACTGTAAAGCATCCTGAAACCATTCATGTGTGGGGTTGCTTCTCAGCCAAGGGAATCGGCTCACTCACAGTCTTGCCTAAAAACACAGCCATGAATAAAGAATGGTACTAGAATGTCCTCCAAGAGCAACTTCTCCCAACCGTCCAAGAGCAGTTTGGCGCCCAACAATGCCTTTTCCAGCATGATGGAGCACCTTGCCATAAAGCAAAGGTGATAACTAAATAGCTTATGGAACAAAACATAGAGATTTTGGGTCCATGGCCTGGAAACTCCCCAGATCTTAATCCCATTGAGAACTTGTGGTCAATCATCAAGAGATGGGTGGACAAACAAAAAACAACAAATTCTGGCAAAATGCAAGCATTGATTATGCAAGAATGGACTGCTATCAGTCAGGATTTGGTCCAGAAGTTGATTGAGAGCATGCCAGGGAGAATTACAGAGGTCTTGAAGAAGAAGGGTCAACACTGCAAATATTGACTTGCTGCATTAACTCATTCTAACTGTCAATATAAGCTATTGGTACTCATAATATGATTGCAATTATATTTCTGTATGTGATATAAACATCAGACAAACACTAATAAAAACCAGAGGCCAGCAGATCATGTGAAAATATAATTTTGGTGTCATTCTCAAAACTTTTGGCCATGACTGTATATATATATATATATATATATATACTGTATATACATATATATATATGTTAGGGCTAGCGGAACGCACCGAGTAATAGGTAGATAGCTACAAGGTGCGTTCGCAGCCCGGGATCCATCGTGCAGAGATATCTGCTGCTAAGTAAAGGCGGATGGACTCTGAGCTCACACGTGGGTTAAGCTTCACCCCGTGTGAACTGATAGCGAACTCTGTTGCCTCACAGAATCGTGCTGTACACAAAACTAAAACCCTAACTAGGGTTGTGCTTGCTCTGGAACTCTTCTGTGCTAACCGCACAGATGAAAGAACCAGATGCTAAGCCAACGGCTAATTGCCCCCACTGACGCTAGCTGCCTGCCTGAGTGTACAGACCCAATGCTACAGCTTCACACCACATAAGAACGGAGTGGTATAGTATCCACTGGCATAAGCCAAAACACATTTGATACTAGCGCATGGCAGTGCGGCCATGCGAGCCTTAAATAGTTGCAGCACGTACAGGGCCTTAAAAGAAGGACCAATGGAGTTGCTGCAGTACCTGAGCATGTGACCCTAAATCTCCACTGAGAGATCTTGCCCTGGGCATGCTCAGAGTGCAAAGCAGGACTTAGTCCTAGCACCTACAAGGACCTTCCAAGAAGGACCAATGGAAGTTGCTGCAGTACCTGAGCATGTGACCCTAGATCTCCACTGAGAGATCTTGCCCTAGGCATTCTCAGTGTGTGCAAAGCAGGACTTAGTCCCAGAAAAGCCTGCCCGCCGCAGATCAGTGCAGGGTACAATAGCAGAGCCTGGAGAGGCAATATTAACTCTCTGCACAGTATCAGTCTCAGTGAGACGCTGGGAGCGACGTCTCCGCTGAGCAGGCTGCACTGTGGCCGATGCAGAATGGGAGACCGCAGCAGACACGGATCGAGATTCCCCCTGTGCAGCAGAGGAAACTTGACTCCTAACATTACCCCCCGCTCCTAGGGCCCCCCTCCTTGAGCCTCGCTACGCTCAAAAGCTGCAATGAGCAGCGGAGCCCGAATGTGCTCCACAGGCTCCCAGGTTCTATCCTCTAGACCGTAGCCCTTCCAGTCCACGAGATAAAATTTCTTGCCACGTACCACCGTGCACCCCACGATAGCATTCACCTCAAACTCATCCGTGGATGAACCCGATGTCCCGGCAGATGACTCAGAAAACTGGGACAAATGAAATGGCTTTAAGAGGGAAACATGAAAAGTATCTGTGATACCAAGGCGTGGAGGAATAGCCAAACGGTAGACCACAGGGTTGACCTGTTCCAAAACCTTGAACGGGCCAATGTAGCGAGGCGCAAACTTAGTGGACTCAATTTGCAGCCTGATGTTACGGGTGGAGAGCCACACTAAGTCGCCAGGAGCAAAGGTCAGAGCGGGGCGCCGGTGTGTATCAGTCGAAACCCTCATTCTCTCCTTGGAGGTCCGGATGGCATCCTGTGTGCGTTCCCAGATGTCACGTGCCTCCACCACCCAGTCTGCCACCCTAGAATCGGTGGATGACATGGGCATGGGCACAGGGACACGCGGATGTTGGCCGTAATTAAGGAGAAAAGGAGTCTGACCAGTGAAATTGGCTATGGAGTTGTTCAATGCAAATTCCGCCCAAGGTAGCAAAGATGCCCAGTCATCCTGCCTAGCAGAGACAAATGTCGCAAGTATGTCACCAGAGTCTGGTTGGTTCTCTCTACCAACCCATTCGTCTCTGGATGATATGCAGAGGAGAGATTCAGCTCTATGCTGAGTAAACGGCAGAGCTCTCTCTAAAACCGAGACGCGAACTGGGGACCCTGGTGGCTGACAATTTTATCAGGCATTCCATGTAAGCGGAAAATATGTTGCAGATGGTAACCGTGGAAGTGGCACCAAATGCACCATCTTGGAAAAATGATCGGTGACTACCCAGATAATGGTGCAGCTATGAGACTTGGGTAAGCCCACCACGAAGTCCATCCCGACCATCTCCCAGGGCCTGTCTGCCACCGGCATGGGGTAAAGTAACCCAGCAGGCCGTTGTCACGGAGACCGATTCTGAACGCAGGAGACACATGCACGAATATAGTCCCCGACGTCACGGGCCATATGCGGCCACCAGTACGTCCTCGCCAAAAGCTCAGATGTATTCTTGGTCCCAAAATGTCCACCCACTCTGGATGAGTGAGCCCAAGAGAGAACCTCCGGTTGCAAATTCGCTGGTACGAAAGTCTTGCCCGGGGGCACGGACTCTAGCGAAACCGAAGCCACAGTTCTCAGGCTCTCAGAAGGGACAATAAGCCGAGGCTCCTCCTCCTCAGATGACACTATTCGTCGGCACGAATGTTCTTCTCCCCAGAGAGAAAATGGAGAGTAAAATGGAACCGGAAGAAGAACAGGGACCCTATAGCCTGGCGAGAATTCAGCCGCTGGGCCGTCTATATATATACCAAGTTCTTGTGGTCAGTGAACTCTTGGAAGGGAAAGCGAGCTCCCTCCAAGAGGTGTATCCACTCTGAAAAAGCCAACTTCATGGCTAGCAACGCCCTGTCCCCGATGGAATAATTCCTCTCCGCTGGTGTGAAGGTCTTGGAGAAGAAGAAGCAAGGATGTTTCCGACCTTGAGCATCCTTTTGGAAAAGGACTGCTCCAGCATCAACGGATGGGGCATCCACCTCCAAGACAAATGGCTTATCTACTTCGGGGCGATGTAGGATGGGAGCGCTAGCAAAGTGTGACTTAATTGAGAGAAAGGCCTTGGAGACCTCCTCTGACCACAACTTGGGATTTGCTCCCTTCTTGGTGAGGGCAACCAAGGGTGCTACCAAGGTTGAGAAGTGTGGGATGAACTGACGATATTAGTTAATGAACCCCATAAAGCGCTGCACCGCTTTAAGTGAATGGGGTTCCTGCCAGTCCATCACAGCCTGTAGCTTGGCAGGATCCATAGCCAAACCCTGGGCAGAGATGATATAACCAAGGAAAGACAAGGACTCCTGCTCAAACACACACTTCTCCAACTTGGCGTAGAGGGAGTTTGCCCATAAGAGGTCGAAGACTTTGCGAACATCTCTCCGATGGGAGTCAATATCTGGAAAGTAGATGAGAATATCAACCCGATAGACTACGACCGAGGTGGTGAGCATATCCTGGAAAATGTCGTTCACAAAGTCTTGGAAAATGGCTGGAGCATTACAGAGCCCGAAGGGCATCACCAGATATTCATAGTGCCCATCCCTGGTGTTAAAAGCCATCTTCCATTCGTCCCCCTCACGGATGCGAATCAGGTTGTAAGCACCCCACAGATCTAATTTTGTAAATACCCTTGCTCCCCGTAGCCTATCAAAAAGCTCAGATATCAGGGGTAATGGGTACTTGTTCTTAACGGTGATGGCGTTAAGACCCCTGTAGTCTATGCATGGACGTAAGTCTCCAGTCTTCTTCTGTACAAAGAAGAACCCAGCCCCAGCAGGTGACACTGACTTCCTAATGAATCCTCTTGCGAGATTCTCTTGGATGTACTGAGACATTGCCTCCGTCTCCGGGAGAGATAACGGATAGGCTCGACCCCGGGGAGGCTGAGCACCAGGCAAGAGGTCAATAGGACAGTCATAGGGGCGGTGAGGCGGAAGGGTCTCCGCAGCCCTTTTGGAGAACACGTCTGCATAGGGCCAATAGTGCTTGGGGAGAGAGGAAAGATCTGCGGGTACCTATGTAGTGCAACCTGAATGCACTCCCTCTGACATCTACCCTCGCAGGATTTACTCCATCCCAAAATTCTCCCAGAGGACCACTCTATATCAGGAGAATGATAGCATAGCCATGGTATCCCCAACAGGACCTCATCAATTCCCTCAGGAATGACTAATAGGGAGATAATCTCCTGATGTGATGGAGACACAGAAAGCGTGATAGGAATGGTTTAGTGGGTAATCTGTGAGGGTAGTGTCGACCCATTTACCACTCGAACGGTTACTGGCTTGGCGAGCATCACCAGGGTTATTGCGTGACGCTGGGCGAAAGCAGATGACATAAAATTACCCTCCGCCCCAGAATCCACGCATAGCCCTACCGTAAGAGTGGATGGACTGATGGTAATTGTCCCCTTGAAGGACAACTTTAAGGCTAACGTCGCCGTGTCTAGTGTACCTCCTCCAACTGCCACTAGACGCTGACGTTTCCCCGAGGACACTTGGAGGCAAGATGTCCTGACTGCCGGCAAACATGACAGACCTTATGTGCATGAGCGGACTGGAACTTGGATCCCGCTCGTGTCACCTCTGTGGCCTAATGTGACTCGGAGGCCTGGACTGGAGATTCCAAAGGTCTGGCGAAGGTTGGAGCCAGCCGAAACCTCTGCCTACACTGGGCTCGCTCCAACCTTCGCTCGTGAAAACGAAGGTCTATGCGAGTTGATACAGCTATGAGCTCCTCCAGTGTTGCGGGAATCTCCCTAGTAGCCAAAGCGTCCTTCACATGGTCAGCCAGCCCCCTCCAAAATACGGGAATGAGGGTTTTATCTGGCCATTCCAACTCAGACGCTAAAGTCCGGAAGTGAACAGCAAAATGGCTGACCATGGTTGAACCCTGAGTCAAAGCCAGCAGTTGGAGCGCTGTATCATGGGTGACTTGAGGTCCTAAAAAGACCTGTTTCAGAGTGTCCAGAAACTGAGGAACACTCCGCACCACATGTTCGTTGCGCTCCCACAGCGGCGTAGCCCACTACAATGCTCTGTCCGACAAGAGAGAGATTATGAATCCCACCTTTGCCCGCTCAGTGGGAAAACGTGCAGCCAGGAGCTCGAGGTGTATACCACACTGGCTCACAAAACCCCTACAGGACTTACTGTCCCCTGAGTATCTCTCAGGCAAAGGGAGGTGAGATAGGGTCAGAACAGAGGTGGCAGTGGGTAAAGCTGCTGCAGCCACGTTAGCAGCCTGAACAACTATTGCGGTAACATCCACCGCCGAGGTTTCACGCTCAAGAGACGCCAACCGGCCCTCCAGCAGCTGGATGTACCCCTGCAATTGCTGTTCATCCGCCATTACTTAGCCAGATCCTGGCGCTAGTATACTGTTAGGGCTAGCGGAACGCACCGAGTAATAGGTAGATAGCTACAAGGTGCGTTCGCAGCCCGGGATCCACCGTGCAGAGATATCTGCTGCTAAGTAAAGGCGGATGGACTCTGAGCTCACACGTGGGTTAAGCTTCACCCCGTGTGAACTGATAGCGAACTCTGTTGCCTCACAGAATCGTGCTGTACACAAAACTAAAACTCTAACTAGGGTTGTGCTTGCTCTGGAACTCTTCTGTGCTAACCGCACAGATGAAAGAACCAGATGCTAAGCCAACGGCTAATTGCCCCCACTGATGCTAGCTGCCTGCCTGAGTGTACAGACCCAATGCTACAGCTTCACACCACATAAGAACGGAGTGGTATAGTATCCACTGGCATAAGCCAAAACTAGTGTTGAGCATTCCGATACCGCAAGTATCGGGTATCGGCCGATACTTGCGGTATCGGAATTCCGATACCGAGATCCGATACTTTTGTGGTATCGGGTATCGGTATCGGATACATAGAGATGTGTAAAATAAAGAATTAAAATAAAAAATATTGATATATTTACCTCTCCGGCGGCCCCTGGTGAGTCCGCGGGTAACCGGCAGGCTTCGTTGTTCAAAATCAGCGCTTTTTGGACCTGAGAAACACGTCCCGGCTTCTGATTGGTCGCGGGCCGCCCATGTGACCGCCACGCAACCAATCACAAGCCGCGACGTCACCGCAAGCTATTAGCGCGCTCATTTTTGAAAAATGAGCGCGTTAATGACTTTCAAAGACGTAGCGGCTTGTGATTGGTCGCGGCCACGCGACCAATCACAAGCCGCGACGTCACCGCAAGCTATTAACGCGCTCATTTTTAAAAATGAGCGCGTTAATGGCTTTCAAAGACGTAGCGGGTTGTGATTGGTCGCGGCCGCGACCAATCACAAGCCGCGACGTCACCGCAAGCTATTAACGCGCTTATTTTTAAAAATGAGCGCGTTAATGGCTTTCAAAGACGTAGCGGGTTGTGATTGGTCGCGGCCGCGACCAATCACAAGCCGCGACGTCACCGCAAGCTATTGACGCGCTCATTTTTAAAAATAAACGCGTTAATGGCTTTGAAAGACATAGCGGCTTGTGATTGGTCGCGTGGCCGCGACCAATCACAAGCCGCTACGTCTTTGAAAGTCATTAACGCGCTCATTTTTCAAAAATGAGCGCGCTAATAGCTTGCGGTGACGTCGCGGCTTGTGATTGGTCGCGGCCACGCGACCAATCACAAGCCGCTATGTCTTTCAAAGCCATTAACGCGCTCATTTTTAAAAATGAGCGCGTCAATAGCTTGCGGTGACGTCGCGGCTTGTGATTGGTCGCGGCCACGCGACCAATCACAAGCCGCTATGTCTTTCAAAGCCATTAACGCGCTCATTTTTAAAAATGAGCGCGTCAATAACTTGCGGTGACGTCGCGGCTTGTGATTGGTCGCGGCCGCGACCAATCACAAGCCGCTACGTCTTTGAAAGCCATTAACGCGCTCATTTTTAAAAATGAGCGCGCTAATAGCTTGCGGTGACGTCGCGGCTTGTGTTTGGTCGCATGGCGGTCACATGGGCGGCCCGCGACCAATCAGAAGCCGGGACGTGTTTCTCAGGTCCTAAAAGCGCTGATTTTGAACAACGAAGCCTGCCGGTTACCCGCGCTGAGTTCAGGGGCCGCCGGAGAGGTAAATATATCAATATTTTTTATTTTTATTCTTTATTTTACACCTCCCTATGGATCCCAGGGCCTGAAGGAGAGTTTCCTCTCCTTCAGACCCTGGGAACCATGAGAATACCTTCCGATACTTGATGTCCCATTGACTTGTATTGGTATCGGATATCGGTATCGGCGATATCCGATATTTTTCGGGTATCGGCCGATACTATCCGATACCGATACTTTCAAGTATCGGACGGTATCGCTCAACACTAGCCAAAACATATTTGATACTAGCGCATGGCCGTCCGGCCATGCGAGCCTTAAAGGGACACTGTCACCTGAATTTGGAGGGAACAATCTTCAGCCATGGAGGCGGGGTTTTTGGGTTTTTGATTCACCCTTTCCTTACCCGCCGGCTGCATGCTGGCTGCAATATTGGATTGAAGTTCATTCTCTGTCCTCCATAGTACACGCCTGCACAAGGTGCAATCTTGCCTTGTGCAGGCATGTACAACGGAGGACAGAGAATGAACTTCAATCCAATATTGCAGCCAGCATGTAAGGAAAGGGTGAATCAAAAACCCCAAATCCCCGACTCCATGGCTGAAGATTGTTCCCTCCAAATTCAGGTGACAGTGTCCCTTTAAATAGTTGCAGCACGTACAGGGCCTTAAAAGAAGGACCAATGGAGTTGCTGCACTACCTGAGCATGTGACCCTAAATCTCCACTGAGAGATCTTGCCCTGGGCATGCTCAAAGTGCAAAGTAGGACTTAGTCCTAGCACCTACAAGGACCTTCCAAGAAGGACCAATGGAAGTTGCTGCAGTACCTGAGCATGTGACCCTAGATCTCCACTGAGAGATCTTGCCCTAGGCATGCTCAGTGTGTGCAAAGCAGGACTTAGTCCCAGAAAAGCCTGCTCACTGCAGATCAGTGCAGGGTACAATAGCAGAGCCTGGAGAGGCAGTAGTAACCCTCTGCACAGTATCAGTCCCAGTGAGACGCTGGGAGCGACGTCTCCGCTGAGCAAGCTGCACTGCGGCCGATGCAGAATGAGAGACCGCAGCAGACATGGATCAAGATTCCCCCTGTGCAGCAGAGGAAACTCGGCTCCTAACATATATATACAGTGGGGCAAAAAAGTATTTAGTCAGTCAGCAATAGTGCAAGTTCCACCACTTAAAAAGATGAGAGGCGTCTGTAATTTACATCATAGGTAGACCTCAACTATGGGAGACAAACTGAGAAAAAAAAATCCAGAAAATCACATTGTCTGTTTTTTAACATTTTATTTGCATATTATGGTGGAAAATAAGTATTTGGTCAGAAACAAAATTTCATCTCAATACTTTGTAATATATCCTTTGTTGGCAATGACAGAGGTCAAACGTTTTCTGTAAGTCTTCACAAGGTTGCCACACACTGTTGTTGGTATGTTGGCCCATTCCTCCATGCAGATCTCCTCTAGAGCAGTGATGTTTTTGGCTTTTCGCTTGGCAACACGGACTTTCAACTCCCTCCAAAGGTTTTCTATAGGGTTGAGATCTGGAGACTGGCTAGGCCACTCCAGGACCTTGAAATGCTTCTTACGAAGCCACTCCTTCGTTGCCCTGGCGGTGTGCTTTGGATCATTGTCATGTTGAAAGACCCAGCCACGTTTCATCTTCAATGCCCTTGCTGATGGAAGGAGGTTTGCACTCAAAATCTCACGATACATGGCCCCATTCATTCTTTCATGTACTCGGATCAGTCGTCCTGGCCCCTTTGCAGAGAAACAGCCCCAAAGCATGATGTTTCCACCACCATGCTTTACAGTAGGTATGGTGTTTGATGGATGCAACTCAGTATTCTTTTTCCTCCAAACACGACAAATTATGTTTCTACCAAACAGTTCCAGTTTGGTTTCATCAGACCATAGGACATTCTCCCAAAACTCCTCTGGATCATCCAAATGCTCTCTAGCAAACTTCAGACGGGCCTGGACATGTACTGGCTTAAGCAGTGGGACACGTCTGGCACTGCAGGATCTGAGTCCATGGTGGCATAGTGTGTTACTTATGGTAGGCCTTGTTACATTGGTCCCAGCTCTCTGCAGTTCATTCACTAGGTCCCCCCGCGTGGTTCTGGGATTTTTGCTCACC
This sequence comes from Ranitomeya imitator, assembly GCF_032444005.1. Classification (NCBI taxonomy): domain Eukaryota; kingdom Metazoa; phylum Chordata; class Amphibia; order Anura; family Dendrobatidae; genus Ranitomeya; species Ranitomeya imitator. Next base: position 1,110,157,475 of record NC_091282.1, read on the forward strand.
GTTCTTGTGATCATTCTGACCCCACGGGGTGGGATTTTGCGTGGAGCCCCAGATCGAGGGAGATTATCAGTGGTCTTGTATGTCTTCTATTTTCTAATTATTGCTCCCACTGTTGATTTCTTCACTCAAAGCTGGTTGGCTATTGCAGATTCAGTCTTCCCAGCCTGGTGCAGGGCTACAATTTTGTTTCTGGTGTCCTTTGACAGCTCTTTGGTCTTCACCATAGTGGAGTTTGGAGTCAGACTGTTTGAGGGTGTGCACAGGTGTCTTTTTATACTGATGATAAGTTTAAACAGGTGCCATTACTACAGGTAATGAGTGGAGGAAAGAGGAGATCCTTAAAGAAGAAGTTACAGGTCTGTGAGAGCCAGAAATCTTGATTGTTTGTTTCTGACCAAATACTTATTTTCCACCATAATATGAAAAAAAAATGATAAAAAAACAGACAATGTGATTTTCTGGATTTTTTTTTCTCAGTTTGTCTCCCATAGTTGAGGTCTACCTATGATGTAAATTACAGACGCCTCTCATCTTTTTAAGTGGTGGAACTTGCACTATTGCTGACTGACTAAATACTTTTTTGCCCCACTGTATATATATATATATATACCGTATATACTCGAGTATAAGCCGAGATTTTCAGCCCAAATTTTTGGGCTGAAAGTGCCCCTCTCGGCTTATACTCGAGTCAATGTGGGTGGCAGGGTCGGCGGGTGAGGGGGTGAGGGCGCTGAGGTATACTTACCTAGTCCCAGCGATCCTCGCGCTGTCCCTGCCTTCCTCCCCGTCTTCTGTGCTGCAGCTTCTTCCTCTCTTCAGCGGTCACGTGGGACCGCTCATTAGAGATATGAATAAGCGGCTCCACCTCCCATAGGGGCGGAGCCGCCTATTCATTCCTCTAATCGGCGGTGCCGGTGACCGCTGACAGGAAGAGCTGCGGCACCGAAGACCAGGCAGAGGGACAGCGCGAGGATCGCCAGGACTAGGTGAGTATGTCATATTCACCTGTCCTCGTTCCAGCCGCCGGGCGTCGCTCCATCTTCCCGGCCGGCGCCTTCATCTTCCCGACGTCTGCGCTCTGACTGTTCAGGCAGAGGGCGCGATGACGCATATAGTGTGCGCGGCGCCCTCTGCCTGATCAGTCAGAGCAGAGACGCCGGGAAGATGGAGGCGCCGGAACGAGACGCCGGGAGCTGCAATCAAGGGAGGTGAGTATGTGTTTTTTTTTTTTATTGCAGCAGCGGCGGCGGCGGCAGAGATTTCTATGGGGCACAATGAACGGTGCAGGGAGCAGAGCTGTGTATATATGTGGGACATGCAGGGAGCAGAGCTGTGTATATATGTGGGACATGCAGGGAGCAGAGCTGTGTATATATGTGGGACATGCAGGGAGCAGAGCTGTGTATATATGTGGGACATGCAGGGAGCAGAGCTGTGTATATATGTGGGACATGCAGGCGGCAGAGCTGTGTATATATGTGGGACATGCAGGGAGCAGAGCTGTGTATATATGTGGGACATGCAGGGAGCAGAGCTGTGTATATATGAGGGACATGCAGGCGGCAGAGCTGTGTATATATGTGAGACATGCAGGCGGCAGAGCTGTGTATATATGTGGGACATGCAGGGAGCATATGGCACCGTATATGGCACAGCAATGGGGCACAATGAACGGTGCAGAGCACCGTATATGGCACAGCAATGGGGCACAATGAACGGTGCAGAGCACCGTATATGGCACAGCAATGGGGCACAATGAACGGTGCAGAGCACCGTATATGGCACAGCAATGGGGCACAATGAACGGTGCAGAGCACTATATGGGGCACAGCTATGGGGAAATAATGAACGGTGCAGAGCACTATATGGCACAGCTATGGGGAAATAATGATCTATTTTTATTTTTGAAATTCACCGGTAAATGCTGCATTTCCACCCTAGGCTTATACTCGAGTCAATAAGTTTTCCCAGTTTTTTGTGGCAAAATTAGGGGGGTCGGCTTATACTCGGGTCGGCTTATACTCGAGTATATACGGTATATAATAGTATAAACAATATTACAATTATAAAACAGTCCTGCAAGGGACATACGGTAATTATCTGAATGTTGCAGTGTCACAATGCGTGTTTCGAATGAAAGTGCCTTCATTTGGCATAATTAAGATTATGTGCAGTGTCATTACACTGGTAACTCTGCATTCTATTTAATAATAAACTCTGTAGGAAGATTCAAAGGGAGATCTATATCCAGCCCATAGCTTGGAACAGCTCATTTACATATAACAAAAATGTCTGGAATATGACATTGGATCACAGATGTTAAGGTATCATTTTATTTATCTTCTTATGACCTACATGTCCATAGAGACATCATAGGAGGCTTGTAAGGTGCAGCATTTTTAATGAAACCCAATGGCAAAAGATATTTTAAACACAGAATACATGCACTAACATACAAAATTTCACCTAAAGGTGTCCATATGCTTTAAGATAAGACATTTCCTTAACAATAATCTTCCATGTTAAAATGAAAGTTCACCTGTATTTACAATTAGAGATGAGCAAATATGTTCAGAAATCGATCACCAAACATAAATTCGCCATGAATATGGTACATTTGGATTCGTGATCGTTAGCACAAGCATTTTCCTTAAAATAGTAAAAAGTCAGTAACATTCAATAAAAGATATAATAAAAGCCAGCAATTCATGTGTCATGTTCAGTAAAATCACAGCATGACAGGTTAGATAAGAATAGATATATACACATAGGATACATAGCTGTATAGATGTCAGTGACATACACATATACATATATATACATGAATAAATATTACATAGATAGATAGAAGAAAAGCCGGCGTTCATTAATCACAGTGTGATAGGTTAGAGCAGAATATATAGAACTAGATTGTGGCCCGATTCTAACGCATCGGGTATTCTAGAATATGCATGTCCCCGTAGTATATGGACAATGATGATTCCAGAATTCGCAGCATTGGTCGAGGCAACCTTTATGACATCATAGTCGCCATGGCAACCATTATGACATCTACGTCGATACTGTGCCCGTCGCTGATTGGTCGAGGCGAATTCGCGGCAGACTGTGCCCGTCGCTGATTGGTCGAGGCAACCTTTAGGACATCATCATCGCCATGCTGTGCCCGTCGCTGATTGGTCGAGGCCTGGCGGCCTCGACCAATCAGAGACGCAGGATTTCCAGGACAGACAGACAGACAGACAGAAAAACCCTTAGACAATTATATATATAGATAGGTATATACACATGCTGTAGAATACATAGATATATAGATGTCGGTGACACACACGCATATATATATATATATTTATATGTATACATATTACATAGATATATAGAAGAAACGCAGGTAATTCATCTGCCGTGTTCTGTAAAATCACTGCTGGAGCCGACAGGTTAGAAGAAATGGATTACATACAGTAAATACATATAGAATAGGTAGATATACAGATACCTGTGACAAATACAATTAGTACAGTGTGTGTGTAGCTAACTGTACATGTATTTAATTAATAAAAGATTATTTTTCTGAAAAAAATGGCGTGGGCTACTACACAATTTTTGAAACTAGCAGAGGGAAAGCCGACAGTTCTTGGCTGATATTAATAGCCTAGGAAGGGGCCATGGATACTGCCCCCAGGCTAAAAACATCAACTCTCAGCCACCGCAGAAAAGGCTCATCTGTAAGATACACCAATTCTGGCACTTAGCCTCGCTCTTCCCACTTGACATGTAGCTGTGCCAAGTGGGGTGATAGTTTGGGGGGGGTTGATGTCAACTTTGTATTGTCAGGTGGCATCAAGCCCTGAAGTTAGTAATGGAGAGGTGTCAATAAGACCCCATAGTTGCATTGTATGAAAAAACACAGATACCCTGAAAAATTCCATTAATTGAAAGAAAGACACAAATCGACTATTAAAATCGTCGAATATTGCAAATTTGGCGATCATGAGCCGAACCAAATTTTGAAATATTCTCTCATCTCTATTTACAATAACTCAACTTCAGACACTCATTTAACATCTTTTTACTTTTTTTTAATCTACTATGGTAATTACTCTAATATTTCAGCTAAATTTCAGTTTATCACACTTGATTTTCACACTTATTAATACAAAGATATTTTTGCATTCTTTTTTTCTAATGAAAACAATGTTTGAGAAAAAATATTCAGTCCTTTCAATCATTCATTTGTATCCATTCATTTGAACACTGAATATTTCAATATGTTTGTGCCTTGATCGCTCAGCTTACTACACTCTATAATAAGTTTTGTGGAGCATAATGGACTCCATTATATCTTAATGACTTTGAAGGCATTCATGTAAATCAATACATTTCTTGACAAATGATTCACTGCTTCTCAATAAAGTAAGAACATTATGAGAGGAGATGCTAAGTATGCTTTTTAAAATGACTGAAATATTTAAAACAAATTTAAACAATTTCAAGCCATGAATGGGTAACTCATGGCATAGTATTATTTCATAGTCTTTTTACTTCTTTACCCCCAAGGTTGGTTTGCACCTTAAGGTTGATCCCCTTTGTTTGCATATCTTTTTCTAGTTTTTTTTAGTACATGTTTACATGCATATGGCTGATCCCTGATCTATACATTTATGCGGTGCCCGCTATTCTCTCTTTTTTGGTATACTTCTTGCTACACTATCTGCACAATGCTCCCTTATTGTTATTATTAGAAGTAGTGCTGACTACTGGGTTGACCGCTCTGTTAGATCAACGGTACAAGAGTAAATTTTTCCAGATGCTTGTTCCTTTCCCCCTGGAAAGAGACAAGTGCATGCTGGAGTATCATTACACGCTTGTAGACAATCTTAAGAGTGATGTTCCCCAAGAGAGCAATGAGGCAGACAGTTATGGACTTCCAACTCAAGGAATGTTGTGTCGTCAATGCAAAAACATTAGCAGCAGCAGTGTAAGTGGCAGAATCATTTTTTACCCAATCCTGTGCACCAGAGTACAAGTCTGATACATAGTGAACGACTGGAGAGGATGGTGAAAGAGTATCTCAAGCTCAATATTAATGCCATCAGGGGGATTTGGACTGTTTTGCATTTTGGTCTTCAAAAATTGAAGAGTGGCCTGAGCTCACAAGTCATACCTTGGAGGTTTTGTCATGCCCGGTAGCCAGTGTTCTCTCAGAACGTGTCTTCTGCTGGTGATGTCCTGATGGATAAGCCCATCTCACTGTCTCCTGAAAGTGTAGACTGCCTAACTTTCATCAAAATGAACAAGTCTTGAATATCCAATGACTTCTGTACCTTAGTCGCAGACTGGGCAGACTTGGCAATGGTGTCATTTTTAGTGTGCTGTATTGACCTTTGTCATAGCTTTTGTGACTGCTGATGCTACTACTGCTGATGTTCCTAAAAAGTGCTTTGGTTAGCCACCAATCAGAATGGTGTGTCCATTGCTGATACTTTTACAATTTTTCTTTTAAAGCACCTAATATTCCTCAAATTCCCCCTCCTTTTGATTCCTTCTGTGTCATGACAAGCCAAATTTTTGGTAATTGTTGTGTGTTGACTGTAGTGGCAGGGGTCTCAGAGCATTGTTATACTTTTATTTACTCTGGGGAAATTATTGCCACTTCTGGGTGCCAATATTTTTTTAAAATGTGGAGACTTCATGTTGGGTCTCCATCTGGTGGGATGCCTGCAGTGGAAAGGGTGTCAGAACCCTTATCATACTATTTCTACTTTAACCCCTTAGCGACCGCCGATACGCCTTTTAACGGCGGCCGCTAAGGGTACTTAAGCCACAGCGCCGTTAATTAACGGCGCTGTGGAAAAAGTACATAGCGCCCCCCAGAGGCCGATTTTCTCTGGGGTCTCGGCTGCCGGGGGTAGCCGAGACCCCAGAGAACATGATTCGGGTCGGTTTTCACCGACCCCGCTTTTGCGATCGCCGGTAATTAACCGTTTACCGGCGATCGCAAAAAAAAAAAAAAACGCGATTAGTATTGTGTTTCTCTCCCCTCTAATGTGATCGGACATTAGAGGGGAGAGAAATAGGGTCCCCCGAGCCCCCCACGGTACCTTATGTACCGGAGAAGGTGCCCCCCCGGTCCCCGACCCTCCTCCTTCCTGCCCGGGCTCCAAAATGGCGGGCGCATGTGCAGATGCGCCCGCCAAAGCCTAGCTTCCCCCGGTGTATTGGGGTCTGTTTTTACAGACCCCCTGGAGCGATCGCAGACCCCCTGGAGCGATCGCAATCCCAGGGGTCTTTACAGACCCCCGGGATTGCGATCGCTGCAAATAGTTTGTAAAAAAAAAAAATGCTTTGCATTTCTCTCCCCTCTGATGTGATCGCACATCAGAGGGGAGAGAAATAGAGCCCCCGAGCCCCCCACCATACCGCCTGCTCCTGTCCCCGGTCCTCAGTAGTGGTCCCCGGTCCTCAGTAGTGGTCCCCGGTCCCCAGCCCACTGCTCCTGGCCCCCCTTCTTCTTCTCTGCTGGAAGAAAATGGCGGGCGCATGCGCAGTGCGCCTGCCATGATCTGCCAGCAGAGACCCAGCAACCTATGAGAATTTTCTCATTGGCTGCTGGGTTTTGATTACTGTAATATGTCCAATTACAGTGATCAAAACTTCTAATATTTGATAAACATGGCAGCACTTGGGCTGTACCTTTCTCTTCTCTCCTTGTAGTTGTTCTAGGAGAGAAGAGAGAGAGACTACAGTTCAAGTGCTGCTCTGTCAGTGACAAAAAACATAATATCTGCCTCCGCCAGCATCCCATTTACCCACCCCCGTTCTCCGTAATCCCTGCATCACCAGCAGAGGATTATAAAAAAAAAAAAAAAAATTATAATTTTTTTTTTTAATTTTTTTTAGGGTTAGGGTTAGGGTTAGGGTTAGGGGTAGGGTTAGGGTTAGGGTTAGGGTTAGGGTTAGGGTTAGGGGAGGAATTAGATAAAATGGCTCGCAGAACTTTTAGCGCGGAGCAAGCTTACAGCCTGCTTTGCTCCGGCAGCTCCGGCAGCGAAACAGATTCTGCCCCTGAAGTTGAGCAGTTTTCAGACAGTGATGACGACTCTTCCTCCACGGGATCCCCCAGCCCGGTGGTAGCGGAGTCGGTCGTCACTGCTGAAGCTTCAGAGGCAGGACCAAGTACCGCAGTCCCCCCACCGCTGTGGTATAATGACACCTCATTTTCCCCTCAAATTCCCCCTTTTTCTGCAGTCCCTGGAATAAAAGTAGATGTCGCCAATTTTACCCCCATTGATTTTTTTGAAATTTTCATTAGCCCCGAAGTCCTGCAATTAATCGTCCACCAAACTAACCTATATGCCCGGCAATATATTTCCCAAAAACCCACTGCCTTTCATTCCCGTTCCTGGATCCCCACAAATGTCCCCGAAATTAAAAAATTCTTAGGCCTCACCCTGAATATGGGTATAGTAAAAAAACCCACTCTCCGCTCTTACTGAGCAACAAAAGCTGTCCACTGCACCCCTGTATTTGCAGCCATCATGTCCCGAGCCCGTTACGAAGCCCTGATGAGATTCCTCCACTTCAGTGACAATGCCCAAGCTCTCCCAAGAACTGACCCCAACTACGATCGGCTAAATAAATTAAGACCCCTAATTTCCCTCCTAAAAACTTCCTTTCTAAATTCCTATACCCCAGAGCAAAATATGGCAGTCGACGAGTCCTTGATGAGCTACAAGGGCCGTCTTTCATTCCGCCAATTTATTCCCTCCAAGAGAGCCAAATACGGCGTAAAATTATATAAAGCTTACGAGAGCTCATCAGGGTACACGTCCACCTTCCTAATTTACGAAGGTAGGGACCGCCAAATAAACCCCCCAAACTGCCCCCAGACAATTGGTATCCCAGGCAAAATTGTCTGGGAGCTAATGACGCCCTTTCTCAATCAAGGGTACCACGTGTACACAGATAATTATTACACAAGTATCCCCCTATACAAATCCCTCCATGCTGCAAGTACAGGGGCCTGTGGGACAGTGAGGAAAAACAGAGTGGGGTTTCCGTCACAGTTGGTGTCCAGACGTTTGGAGAGGGGGGCGTCATTTTCACTTGCAAGCGACCAACTACTTGCAGTGAAGTGGAAAGACAGGAAGGACGTCTATATGCTTTCCACACTGCATACGGACACCACTGTGACGGTCAGAGAGAGGGGTGCCACCAGGGACAAAGAAAAACCTGTCTGCGTCACAGAATATAATAGACATATGGGTGGCGTAGACCTGTCAGACCAGGTTCTGCAACCATACCTGGTCAAGAGGAAGACCAGGGCGTGGTATAAAAAGGTGGGAATCTATCTAATTCAGACTGCCACCTACAACAGTTTTGTCCTATACAAAAAATCTCAAGGACCACTAACTTTCCTGCACTTTCAGGAAAAAGTAGTAGAGAGCCTCATATTTGAGTCCATGGCACCGGGGGAAGCCTTCGACTCTGAGGATTCCCGGAGACTGTCAGAACGCCATTTTCCTCACCCTGTCCCTGTCACTCCCACCCAAAGGTATCCTCAAAAAAGGTGCCGAGTTTGCAGAAAGCATGGCAGGCGGAGTGATTCCCGATTTTATTGCCCCACATGCCCATCCCAACCAGGCCTTTGTATCTCCCCCTGTTTTGAGACCTACCACACCACCTACAATTATTAGTTTGTTTTTTTTTTCAATCATTTTTATTTTCTGCTTAGTGGCCCCAGTAGTACAATTTGGAACAATTGATAAATATTTTAATTAGTAGATCCCATTTTACCCCATTTCACAATTAATTCCAGAATTTGATCAATCCCATACCAAACTACTATTCCAACAAATTCTCATCCACGTATCCACGTCTGTACGCTCTAGAGTGTGGACCCCACAAATGTTCTTGCAAAGTCAGGTCATCTGAAAATTCTACGACTCGATCAATCCCATACCAAACTACTATTCCAACAAATTCTCATCCACGTACCCACGTCTGTACGCTCTAGAGTGTGGACCCCACAAATGTTCTTGCAAAGTCAGGTCATCTGAAAATTCTACGACTCGATCAATCCCATACCAAACTACTATTCCAACAAATTCTCATCCACGTACCCACGTCTGTACGCTCTAGAGTGTGGACCCCACAAATGTTCTTGCAAAGTCAGGTCATCTGAAAATTCTACGACTCGATCAATCCCATACCAAACTACTATTCCAACAAATTCTCATCCACGTACCCACGTCTGTACGCTCCAGAGTGTGGACCCCACAAATGTTCTTGCAAAGTCAGGTCATCTGAAAATTCTACGACTCGATCAATCCCATACCAAACTACTATTCCAACAAATTCTCGTCCACGTACCTATGTCAATAAGCGTTAGAATGTGGACCCCAGAAATGATCTTGAAAAGTGAGATTATCTGAAAATGAATTCTAGGACTTTATTACTCAAACATTTTTGACCATTTATCTAACTTTGACTGTTTTTATAACTGTCTTGCTACACAAAACTTTGGCTTCCATTTATATTACTTATATTTATGTTGATGATACGGGCATGATCATTTTATTGTAGGATTTCTAAAAAATGAGGAAGTTCCGTACTTATACACTATGGGCTTTACTTTATGGTTCTTGCCGAACCTCTGGTACCAGACAATACTTTCTATAGAGAACTGGTTGTTTTGTGCATATAGCGGTTCTGACCTTGGCGGGTGGGAGCTTGCTATGGTGTACCACGTCTATTGGCACATTCGTCTCTCATATAGGGATTGATGGAGCTAAAAGGACGTTGTACGACCAGTCTCTGAAAGTGTCTGCCATTCTAGCCCTTATGGTGTTCTTTCATCTTTGGAACAAACTCCGCTTTGCCACATAGTTGGCTGCATTTTCCTACACATTTTGCCCTTCATTCCAGTACAGTTTATTCTTCCTGCTACAATATATGCAAATGCGGGACAACTGTTTTGTTAGCAAGACCAATTTTATAGTCAGCCATTGTGTTTTAGGAGCATGCCTCCCTCTGTGAGTAATAATTCCTGGAAGGATTTTCTTTTTTGCTCAATGTCTCTAGAAGCTTTGAATGGGTCCTGGATCTTCAATTTCAAATAAAGCCAAATTTGTCACATTGTGCCCCTTTCTGTCCAAGCCCTGCCATTTGTCCAAACAGAACTTTTTTACAACATATGGGATATTGCTGCACTCATAATAAAGTGGGTAACGAATTGTGGGGTCCACTTTTTGATGTTATTTCTGAAAAATCGAGACATTCAGGTCTAAAACAAGATTCTCGTGGAAAAAAATGAATTTTTTCAATATGACAACCTAATGTTATCAAACTCTGTGTCATACATGTGGGTTCAAATTGCTCAATATACCCCTGATTAAAATCTTTGAGGGGTGTAGTTTCCAAAACGGGGTCAGTTGTGGGGGGTTTCTGCTGTTAGGCACATCTACAAACCCAAAATGACGTCCGCTCTCACAATTAAGAGATTAAAAAGTCAAACGGCGCGCCTTCCCTTCCAAGCTCCGCAGTGCGCCCAAACAGAGGTTTACCCCCACATACAGGGTATCGACATACTCAGGACAAATTGCACAACAACTTTTGGGGTCTATTTTGTCTTGATACCCTTGGGAAAATAAAAAATTGGGGGTGAAAAGATCATATTTGTGAAAAAAAAATGATTTTTAATTTTTTCGGCTCTACGTTATAAACTTGTGTGAAGCACTTGGGGGTTCAAAGTGTTGACCACACACCTAGATAAGTTCCTTAGGGGGTCTAGTTTCCAAAATGGTGTCACTTGTGGGGGGTTTCCACTGTTTAGGCACATCAGGGGCTCTCCAAACGCGACATGGTGTCCGATCTCAATTCCAGAGAATTCCATGTTGAAAAAGTCAAATGGCGCTCCTTCCCTTCTGAGCTCTACTGTGCACCCAAACAGAGGTTTACCCCCACATACGGGGTATCGACATACTCAGGACAAATTGCACAACAACTTTTGGGGTCTATTTTGTCTTGCTACCCTTGGGAAAATAAAAAATTGGGGGTGAAAAGATCATTTTTGTGAAAAAAAAATGATTTTTAATTTTTTCGGCTCTACGTTATAAACTTGTGTGAAGCACTTGGGGGTTCAAAGTGTTGACCACACACCTAGATAAGTTCCTTAGGGGGTCTAGTTTCCAAAATGGTGTCACTTGTGGGGGGTTTCCACTGTTTAGGCACATCAGGGGCTCTCCAAACCCGACATGGTGTCCGATCTCAATTCCAGGGAATTCTATGTTGAAAAAGCCAAATGACGCTCCTTCCCTCCTGAGCTCTACTGTGCACCCAAATAGTGGTCCCTCCCCACATATGGGGTATCGGCATTCTCCGGACAAATTGCACAACAAATTATGTGGTTCATTTTCTTTTTTTACACATGTGAAAATAAAAAAAATTGATTCTGAAGTAAAATATTTGTGAAAAAAAGTAAAATGTTCATTTTTTCCTTCCACATTGCTTCAGTTCCTGTGCAGCAACTGAAGGGTTAATAAACTTCTTGAATGTGGTTTTGCGCACCTTGAGGGGTGCAGTTTTTAGAATGGTGTCAATTTTGGGCATTTTCTGCTACATAGACCCCTCAAACTGACTTCAAATGTGAGGTGGTCCCTAAAAAAAATGGTTTTGTAAATTTTGCTGTAAAAATAAGAAATTGCTGGTCAAATTTTAACCCTTATAACTCCCTAATAATTTTTTTTTTTTTCCAAAATTGTGCTGATGTAAAGTAGACATATGGGAAATGTTATTTATTGACCATTTTGTGTGACATATCTCTCTGATGTAAGGGCATAAAAATTCAAAGTTTGAAAATTGCAAAATTTTCAAAATTTTCGCCATATTTCCGTTTTTTTAATAAATAAACGCAAGTAATATCGAAGAAATGTTACCACTAACATGAAGTGCAATATGTCACGAAAAAACAATCTCAGAATCAGCGGGATCCGTTGAAGCGTTCCAGAGTTATAACCTCATAAAGTGACAGTGGTCAGAATTGTAAAAATTGGCCTGGTCATTAAGTACCAAATTGGCTCTGTCACTAAGGGGTTAAGGAAATTGATGACACTTTAGTGATGTCTGCTAATAAACTTTTTTTTAAATGTGTAGACTCCAATTTGGGTCTCCATCTGGTGGTTTGCCTGTAGTTTAAGGTGTCACAGAGCACCAGGCCTACACTTGTAACTCATCCACCTCTTAGTGATCAATATGCAAGCTATAAATGTTGGGCCAGGTCCTGTCCCATCCATCCATCCATGCTGCCCTATTACAAAATTCCTACTGTGGGTCAATTGATGCCACTTTTCCTGGTGTCTGCCCCTAATTTTTGGAAATATTTGGACTACTTCATGTGTGTTGCCTGAGCAGTAGGGCTCCCAGACTGGCAGGCCTGCATTTACTTTCAGTCAACTACCTGTGCAATTATCCTTAAAAGTAGTAGTCTACGATGCTGATATTTGTGCCACCTGCATGTGGCTGAGCAGTAAAACAGTTTGATCTGTTACATGAGGTATCCAAGCACCCAGCACAGCAGGCCCACTCCAGTTCCTCGCCCAGCTCTTAATTTTAACTTACAGTTAGGGCCAGAAATATTTGGACAGTGACACAATTTTCGCGAGTTGGGCTCTGCATGCCACCACATTGGATTTGAAATGAAACCTCTACAACAGAATTCAAGTGCAGATTGTAACGTTTAATTTGAAGGGTTGAACAAAAATATCTGATAGAAAATGTAGGAATTGTACACATTTCTTTACAAACACTCCACATTTTAGGAGGTCAAAAGTAATTGGACAAATAAACATAACCCAAACAAAATATTTTTATTTTCAATATTTTGTTGCAAATCCTTTGGAGGCAATCACTGCCTTAAGTCTGGAACCCATAGACATCACCAAACGCTGGGTTTCCTCCTTCTTAATGCTTTGCCAGGCCTTTACAGCCGCAGCCTTCAGGTCTTGCTTGTTTGTGGGTCTTTCCGTCTTAAGTCTGGATTTGAGCAAGTGAAATGCATGCTCAATTGGGTTTAGATCTGGAGATTGACTTGGCCATTGCAGAATGTTCCACTTTTTGGCACTCATGAACTCCTGGGTAGCTTTGGCTGTATGCTTGGGGTCATTGTCCATCTGTACTATGAAGCGCCGTCCAATCAACTTTGCAGCATTTGGCTGAATCTGGGCTGAAAGTATATCCCGGTACACTTCAGAATTCATCCGGCTACTCTTGTCTGCTCTTATGTCATCAATAAACACAAGTGACCCAGTGCCATTGAAAGCCATGCATGCCCATGCCATCACGTTGCCTCCACCATGTTTTACAGAGGACGTGGTGTGCCTTGGATCATGTGCCATTCCCTTTCTTCTCCAAACTTTTTTCTTCCCATCATTCTGGTACAGGTTGATCTTTGTCTCATCTGTCCATAGAATACTTTTCCAGAACTGAGCTGGCTTCTTGAGGTGTTTTTCTGCAAATTTAACTCTGGCCTGTCTATTTTTGGTATTGATGAATGGTTTGCATCTAGATGTGAACCCTTTGTATTTACTGTCATGGAGTCTTCTCTTTACTGTTGACTTAGAGACAGATACACCTACTTCACTGAGAGTGTTCTGGACTTCAGTTGATGTTGTGAACGGGTTCTTCTTCACCAAATTAAGTATGCGGCGATCATCCACCACTGTTGTCATCCGTGGACGCCCAGGCCTTTTTGAGTTCCCAAGCTCACCAGTCAATTCCTTTTTTCTCAGAATGTACCCAACTGTTGATTTTGCTACTCCAAGCATGTCTGCTATCTCTCTGATGGATTTTTTCTTTTTTTTCAGCCTCAGGATGTTCTGCTTCACCTCAATTGAGAGTTCCTTTGACCGCATGTTGTCTGCTCACAGCAACAGCTTCCAAATGCAAAACCACACACCTGGAATCCACCCCTGACCTTTTAACTACTTCATTGATTACAGGTTAACGAGGGAGACGCCTTCAGAGTTAATTGCAGCCCTTAGAGTCCATTGTCCAATTACTTTTGGTCCCTTGAAAAAGAGGACGCTATGCATTACAGAGCAATGATTCCTAAACCCTTTCTCCGATTTGGATGTGGAAACTATCATATTGCAGCTGGGAGTGTGCACTTTCAGCCCATATTATATATATAATTGTATTTCTGAACATGTTTTTGTAAACAGCTAAAATAACAAAACTTGTGTCACTGTCCAAATATTTCTGGCCCTAACTGTAAATTCAAAGCTGTAATTGCTGGCACAGACCCTGTCTCATACATGGCTCATGCCTGAGTACTGCGCTACTAAAATATTTTTGCTGTGGGTAAATTGATGCCACTTTTGATGGTGTCTGCCCCTAATTTTTGGAAATGTTTGAACTCCAAGTTGGGTCTCCTTCAAGTGTGTTGCTTGAATTTTGCATGGCTCTCCAAGCACCAGGCCTAAACACTCATCAACCTGTTATCAATCAATGCTTAAGCTAGATAGGCTGGTTCAAGTCTTGTCCAGGGCCCTGTCCCATTCATCCAGGCTGCACAATTATACTATTTATACTCTTTGTTCCTGGTGTCTGCCCCTAATATTAGCTGTTTTGGCAGCTATTGAGTCCCCTGAAAGTGTTGTGTATGCATTTGGTTATGCCTCCCATTGAATTAAATGGCTCACATCCTCAACCTGATGGTACAGCGCTTTTGCTCTGTCACTTTCCTGGCCTGAATGAGCTGCTGCAGAAAGCACGGATGCTAAGTGCTCACTTCACCGTTTGCAACCCTCAGGTCATTGACTTGCATCGATGCAGAGATCTTTATCCATGCCAGTAAATAGATTGATATGCGATGTGCAGACAAATTGGAATTCCACTCTGCACATGTTGCAGCGGCTGTGACAGCAGCATCGAACCCTATATGTCATGTCATATAGCCTGGGCAAATGCAGTATGGACGTGGCGCATATCAAGTTTATGGAGTGGGCACAGATTAGGAACCTTTGCACCCTTCTGCATAGTTTCAAAATGGCTACTAAGATGATTAGTGATGATGACGCCATTATCAGCATCACTATTCAGTCATCTATATGCTGCAGCAGACTTTGAATAACCGAGATGGTGGTCCCTGAAGAAGAGAAGGAAGCAGAGAAGGATGCGGAAGGGATAATATTGTCTCAAAGCTCCAGACTATAGTCAAATAGGTGGGTGCCAAGGGAGAGTGGATTACTGCGATTGAGGGGGGCTGGTGAAAATAGACAAATCGTTAGTAAAGGTACAAGATCCAAGGAACAAATGTAGGAGGAAGAGGTGGTGGGTGAGCAACTGTCAAGAGATGAAGACGATAATGCTCCAATCTGTGTTGTTCATGGTTGGCAGGAGGGGAAGGAGGAAACATGCATCAGTGTTACCCAGCCACCAACACAGCATGGGCCTGGACCTCATGGAAGAGCCTGACATATGAGTGCCTTCTTGCAGCACATGATCCTCATAGGGTTATGATTAGAAATATTGCTGACTACTGGGTTGCCATTCTGTTAGATCTACATAGTAAAACCAAATTTTTCCAGATGTTCCCTGCCCTGGAAATGGACCCACAATTGCTGGAATATCGAAACACGCTTTTACACAACCTTAAAAGAGCTTTTCCCCAAGACAGCAAAGCACACAGTTTGCATAACAGCTTTAGACTTCCATCCTCGGGCACATCAATTTGTAAATGCCATAACATTAGCAGCAGCAATGCTGTAAGTAGAAGAGGCAATTTCTGTGAGTCCTTTGACACTTTATTGGACCAGCTTGTGCACCATCACAACAGTGTCCAAGTCTTGCATGTGGTGAACGAATAGAGAGAATGGTGCAGGAGTATCTAGAACTGAATATCAATACCATCAGGGAGGGTTTGGATCCTTTCACATTTTGTTCTACCAAAATGTATAAATGGCCTGAGCTCGCCTCACACAAATTGAAGGTTTTGTCATGTCCGTCAGCCAGCGTTCTATCAGAATGTGTCTTCAGCGCTGATTCCTGGTAACCTGACAGATAAATGCAGCTGGCAGTCCCCTGAAAGTGTAGACCACCTAACTTTCATCAAGGACTTTTGCATCCCAACCACAGACTGTACAGACTAGGTGATATTGCATTTTTTAGTATGCTTCTTTAATGTCCCATAACTGCACTCTGTGATATCTTTAGTGAGGCTTCTGTGCCTGCTGTTGGTGGTGCTACTGCTGCAGATGTTAACACAATTTTGTGGACATGTAAAGAGCAATGGTTGGTCTACATCTGCTGGGAAGATGCCTTGGTCCCAATTATACTATTTCTACTCTCGAGAAATTTATGCCACTTCTGTAGTGTCAGGCCCTCATTTTTTAAAATTTGAAAATTCCTGGTTGGGTTTCCATCTGCTGGGTTGGGTGTAGTGCAGGGGTGTCAAACTGCATTTCTCGTAGGGCTGCAAACAGGTCATGTTTTCAGGATTTCCTTGCATTGCACAGGTGATAATTTAATCACCTGCAGAGAATGATTCCAGCACCTTGTGCAATGCTAAGGAAATCCTGAAAACATGACCTGTTTGCTGCCCTCGAGGAATGCAGTTTGACACCCCTGGTGTAGTGGAAGACCTGTCAGTCCCTATTATACTATTTCTATTGTGGAGATATTGATGCCACTTTGGTGGTGTCTGCCAATAATTTTTGGAATTGTGAACAGTCCTGGTTGGTTGTCCATCTGCTGGATTGGGCGTAGTGAAAGACCTGTTGGTCCTTATTATACTATTTCTACTCTCGTGAAATTTATGCCACTTCTGTGGTGTCAGGCCCTTATTTTTTTAAATGTGGGTTGTTTGTCATGTAAAACCTGTATTGAATGGAAGATTAGGAATAAACACCAGATGCAAGCCATAGTTAGCAAAAAATGGGCTTTTTTGTGTAGAACTGTGTTTGGAGTTACTGTATGTAAATTCTGCTGTTGGTAGATAATCCACCCAGTCATCCTGTAGGTAAGAAATAAAACAGTATAAATAAACCCAAGTATTGTTCTAGGGTTTGGTTAGCTCTTTCAATTTCTCCATTGGATTGTAGGTGGAAGGTAGTAGACAAATTGACAGTAACTCCTAACGCTGTACAGGAGGCTTTCCAAAATATTGGTGTAAACTCAACACCTCTATCAGAGACGACATTGTCATTAATTCTCTCTAGCAGAAGCAGAACAGCATAGCCAGCCACTAAACTCTAAAACTTAACATTTAATATGTATACCTATAAAACTTGTACATTTTTAAAATTACAATCACAATTTGGTGCTCATGGTTAACAGTGCCCTAGAAAAAAAATGGCACAATCTCACCCAATCGTTGCCTCTCGATTTCCTGTAGGTTCCTGTGATATCAGTATATATGAGACCAGAGTTATGGGGCAGAGACAAAATGGGGGGGAGACAAATAGAGGCTACTTTCCCTGTCGTGCCCCGTGCATAAGACTCCCGCCCTGACAAGGGCAGTACCCAAATACGAGCCTATTTTGTGATACCCTTGGACAAATGTAGCCACCCTGGAAAGTGCGTCCTCTTTTTCTTTCCAGACGCGTTTCCCTCCCCACTATGGGGGTTCATCAGGGGAAATGTCCAGGTTAATGGAGGTACTCTGCAGTGGCAGACACAACCTCCCTATATGGTAGATTCCTACATGTGAGGATAAAGCAGTCTCTCTCCTGTTAGGTAATGGTTGCCATTAAATATACAGGTAGGCGGTACTTTAGATTCGGCGTCTGTCATCACTTCCTTCTCAGGTGAATTCATCATATGCCGAATTAAAAGCGCTCCCTTTTAGCACATAACATATGACAAAATGCTCCTAGATGAGTTTTCAAAACTTTATTGTATGTTTCTTACATGAATTAATAAATTCAATTGCCCCTACGCAACTGGCTGTGCCTCAATAACACCTCCGTGCAACAACAACCTCGCAAGCGCCCTTAGGGTATCTGAGCATCTCAGTCACCTGACCGCAGGTCCTGATCGGTATTCCCTACATGCACTTCACTGCGCAAGCACCCTTGAGCTGTCTGGGCACATGACCACCTAACCGCAGGTCCTGGTTGATCACTTTTCCCTGCCATTTTCTGCGCAAGCGCTTTCTTTCAGTTGCAGTTGAACCTTCCTATGATGCTAGGTAAGTTGGTCACCTGACCGCAGTTCCCGATACTATTAGCTAATCTGGTAAAGTGTCTCCTAAACAACTGTAGATGAGTCAGTATTGGGACCTGTTCTCTTCAACATATTCATTAATGATCTGGTAGAAGGTTTACACAGTAAAATATCGATATTTGCAGATGATACAAAACTATGTAAAGCAGTTAATACAAGAGAAGATAGTATTCTGCTACAGATGGATCTGGATAAGTTGGAAACTTGGGCTGAAAGGTGGCAGATGAGGTTTAACAATGATAAATGTAAGGTTATACACATGGGAAGAGGGAATCAATATCACCATTACACACTGAACGGGAAACCACTGGGTAAATCTGACAGGGAGAAGGACTTGGGGATCCTAGTTAATGATAAACTTACCTGGAGCAGCCAGTGCCAGGCAGCAGCTGCCAAGGCAAACAGGATCATGGGGTGCATTAAAAGAGGTCTGGATACACATGATGAGAGCATTATACTGCCTCTGTACAAATCCCTAGTTAGACCGCACATGGAGTACTGTGTCCAGTTTTGGGCACCGGTGCTCAGGAAGGATATAATGGAACTAGAGAGAGTACAAAGGAGGGCAACAAAATTAATAAAGGGGATGGGAGAACTACAATACCCAGATAGATTAGCGAAATTAGGATTATTTAGTCTAGAAAAAAGACGACTGAGGGGCGATCTAATAACCATGTATAAGTATATAAGGGGACAATACAAATATCTCGCTGAGGATCTGTTTATACCAAGGAAGGTGACGGGCACAAGGGGGCATTCTTTGCGTCTGGAGGAGAGAAGGTTTTTCCACCAACATAGAAGAGGATTCTTTACTGTTAGGGCAGTGAGAATCTGGAATTGCTTGCCTGAGGAGGTGGTGATGGCGAACTCAGTCGAGGGGTTCAAGAGAGGCCTGGATGTCTTCCTGGAGCAGAACAATATTGTATCATACAATTATTAGGTTCTGTAGAAGGACGTAGATCTGGGGATTTATTATGATGGAATATAGGCTGAACTGGATGGACAAATGTCTTTTTTCGGCCTTACTAACTATGTTACTATGTTACATGTTACTATGTTACTATGAGTGTGTTTACTCATACAGAGGAGTTCTATGTTTCAAATAGGCCATCGCACTAATATTTTTACTAGGTTAGCTTAACTTTTTTATTAATAATTGCACATGCGCCCTTAAGTGGTTCAGATACCACTAAAATCTGAGACACATAGCTTTTTCACTATGGGTAACTGCGCAAGCGCCTTTTGGTATTCGGAGCATCTTGAGCTGGTTGACATACTCTTACTGATTATTATTGCGCTTTTATCTCAATTACCTTTAATAATTCACTGGTGTTTGAGCGAACATTTTTGAATGGTCTTGGAAAGTCAAACACATGACTTAAGGTCCCGATCACTGCACCCTGATAATTTTACTGCGCATATATGTATCAGGTAGCTCATTCGCTTCGATCTTTCAATGATGTAACAATAGGTGGTGTCTAGCTGTGCATGCACTAACAAATACGTAGCAGAGGCCTGAATGATATGAACGCTTAGGGGCATTTCCTTTTTCGTACGTGTTATACCCACCATGTTATAAAAGTGAGAATGTTAAACCAAGGAGCTAATCTCAGTCTTTTTATTCATTTTTCCGTACCACCCTTCTTCGCAGTACACATATACACAAATTCCAGAGAAAATGACCCTTGAGAAAGGTTGGACCAGTAACCATAAAAGTTAACCCTGGCTGTATTGGGCAGCATACAGGGGTGTCTTCACTGTATTAGTATGACACATTAAAGTAAGGCACTTACTAATAAAGTGTGAACCGTAACGTTTTACAGTGTAAGAATTTGTGTATATGTGTACTGCATACAGCAGAAACCGGTAGGACAGCTAGACTACATATAACCTGTCCGCCCTTATACCCAGGAGACACAGTGACACATAGAGTCTGGGTCATATTAGAGACCCTGTAAAAAGGCTCAAGTCACCTGTCATATGGGTTTGTGTCCTACTTCAATAAAGGATAGATATATCTGAGAGGACCTTGCTAAGAAGCCATAGGCAGTAAGCAACTACACCACAGCGCTAGAAGGAAGGCTTTTAAATCCACCTGGTAAAGCTGAACTCTGAACTCACTTCCAAGCCAGCCTGACCCTGCCTGCACCTGTGATCTGGTGCCCTGGACTGTGACTACCTGCTACCATCAGTAAACCAGGTAAAAAGACTGCACAACTGCGTCCTTCATTCTTTACTGCACCATTCACCATCTTCCATCTATTCACCGGGAGCCCTGGGGACCTACTTCACCTGTGGGAAGTTATACCATCTAGCTGCCGTAACATCACCCCAGAGAACCCCTTTGAGCAGCGTTATTCATCTCTGACCAAATGCCACAGGTGCCGTCACGAGCATTTATTATTTTACAAATCCCTTTTAAGACTATCCCTTTAACATGGGCGCTTGGGGCCATGGACTGGGTCACCCCCGCCATGACACACCACCTTTAATTACAGGACCCGGTACCTAGTACCCCACAGCCCTGGCGGGGGCGACTCATGTACCACAATGGAAAAATTCAAACTTTCAGGAAACAAATAATAGTTAAAAATTGAAGGCAAATTTGTAATGAATATTTGTGAATGTATTTGTTTGATTTCTTCATCTCGATACAATTTTTAAAAGCTTTGAATTAAGCAGCTAATTTAATATCTAATGAATAAGTCAACTTTTATTGATATGACTTATATAGTATGTTATCATAGCTGATTGTAGCCAACTATACATCCCAAAAATACAAATATTTATTTTTTCATTTGCTTCTCTTTAAATTCTCCTCAATTCACCTATCGCTGACCTCTATGGATCACCATAACTTAACTGAATTTTAAACGCAAGTATTTTTCAACTTTATTTCTCTATTTGAGAAAGCTTCAGGAGGTGTTCTTATTTCTCTAAGCACCTAACATGCATTAGGAAATATGATGTTCCTAAACACTTTTATTTAACAGGGTTAGTAGTTGAGAATGTGCATTCACAGCTGTCTGAATCTAAACCATTAAAACCATGACTGCAGGAAATTATATTTATACTTTTTCTTTAGTAAATTCTTGACCAAAAATGTTCACTCTGGATATTTCTTGGACCAGATATTTTACTAGAAATTGCTGCATTGCAAGGAGGGAAATCTGCTGCAAAATATAAGTACCGGTATGTGCAGATTTCCATAAAATTCAAACTGATTTTTCTAGCCATATCGAAATTAGGTTTTATAAATTATTATTTTCATGCATTGGACTTTACTACAGATTTTGAGTGTAAAAATTGCATTGAAAATTACAGCAAATTCACCACATCTGAACAGCTTTCTTATTATACTGCATGTACAGTATGTGCATGCGTAAGACTAAGACTAATATTATTGAGTTAATCCTTCATAGTTGTTCACTTCATGTTTTATTTTATTTTAATATTTGCGTGTTTTTTACTTTTCTGACAGCTGTTACTCTGGAAAATTAAATGATATTTAAAAAACAAGCTTTAGTGGGACTTAAATTATATAATGCAAGAAAATGGCCAGTATTCATTTACTGCAAAAAAAAGAAAAAAAGAAAACACGTAAGAATTATGGAGGTGGTAATTTTAAGTCTATTCACACATATATACAGTATGGTCAGATAGATGTCACCTTAATTTTCTACTCTTTGTCAATCAATCAGTGATTAAGGTGTCTCTGGCTGATTTTCTGTAAAGAACTGATTGGTGCACATATACTTAAAATTCCATTTGTGCCTGATAAATGTCATACTGTAAGGGTCTCCCATATGGATAGATACAGAAGGGAAAATAAGTATTTGATAGACTGCTGATTTTGAAAGTTTTACCACCTGTAAAGAATGGAGAGGTCTGCAACTTTTATTGTAGCTGCACTTCAACTGTGAGAGACAGAATCTAAAATAAAAAACAGAAAATCACATTGTATGATTTTTAAATAATTAAAATGCATCCTATTGCATGAAAAAAGTATTTGATCACCTACGTTGGTAGGTAGCAAGAATTCTGGCTGCTCTGCACTCATTATCTGTAGTAATTGCTCCTGTGTGAATTCATTACCTGTATAAAAGACAACTCTATCTCACTTTAATCTGTTCACCAAGGTCAAGAACAAGGAGTTGTCTAAAGGTACCTTCACACTAAACGACGCTGCAGCGATCCAGACAACGATCCGGATCGCTGCAGCGTCGCTGTTTGGTCGCTGGAGAGCTGTCACACAGACAGCTCTCCAGCGACCAACGATGCCGGTAACCAGGGTAAACATCGGGTTACTAAGTGCAGGGCCGCGCTTAGTAACCCGATGTTTACCCTGGTTACCAGCGTAAAAGTAAAAAAAAAAAACACTACATACTTACCTTCCGCTGTCTGTCCCCGGCGCTGTGCTTTCCTGCACTGACTGTGAGCACAGCGGCCGGAAAGCAGAGCGGTGACGTCACCGCTGTGCTTTACGGCTGGCCGGCGCTCACAGCCAGTGCAGAGAAGCACAGCGCCGGGGACAGACAGCGGAAGGTAAGTATGTAGTGTTTTTTTTTTTTTACTTTTACGCTGGTAACCAGGGTAAACATCGGGTTACTAAGCGTGGCCCTGCGCTTAGTAACCCGATGTTTACCCTGGTTACCAGTGAAGACATCGCTGAATCGGCGTCACACACGCCGATTCAGTGATGTCTGCAGGGAGTCCAGCGACGAAATAAAGTGCTGGACTTTCTGCAGTGACCAACGACATCACAGCAGGGGCCTGATCGCTGCTGCGTGTCAAACTGAACGATATCGCTAGCCAGGACGCTGCAACGTCACGGATCGCTAGCGATATTGTTTAGTGTGAAGGTACCTTAAGAACTTCGAGGACAAAATTGTAGACCTGCACAAGGCTGGGATGGGCTACAGGACAATAGGCAAGCAGCTTCGAGAGAAAGCAACAACTGTTGGCATAATTATAGGAAAATGGAAGAAACACAAGATGACTTTCATTTTTCCTCAGTCTGGGGCTCCATATAAGATCTTGCATCAAGTGGTTAGGATGATTCTGAGAAAAGTCAGAAAGCCTAGACATACAGTACATAAGAGAACCTTGACAATAACCTGAAGAGAGCTGGGACCACAGTCTCAAACATTAATGCTAGTAACATACTACTTCATCATAGATTAAAACCTTTAGGGCACGCAGGGTCCCCTGCTCATGCCTGCACATGTTAAGGCCCATTTTAACTTCACCAGTAACCATCCTGGAGGTCCTGAAGGGAGCTGAAACTCAATGTTACCCAACTACAGCCCTCAAGCCTGGAAGATCTGGAGAATATATGAATGGAGGAGTGGACCAAAATCATTGTTGCAGTGTGTGCAAACTTGGTTAAGAACTACAGGAAACATCTCACCTCTGTAATTGCAAACTAAAGTTTCTGTACCAAATATGAAGTTCTGTTTTTCTTTTGTGTCAAAAACTTATTTCATACAATGAAATGTAAATTAATTATGTAAAAATCATGTGATTTTCTAGATTTTTTTAAAGATTCTGTCTCTCATAGTTGAAGATTACCTAAGATAAAAATTACAGACCTCTCCATTTTTTGTAGGTGAGAAAACTTGCAAAATTGTCAGTGTATCAAATACTTTTTCCCCTCTGTATGTCTATAAAATGTATATGATGGAATATAGGCTGAACTGGATGGACAAATGTCTTTTTTCGGCCTTACTAACTATGTTACTATGTTACTATGTTACTATGTATCCAAATATCTATATATAACTTTAACAGATAGGTAAGTAGTGTTACGACACAGTTGTCAGGTGACTCGAGACCAGGGGCTCCTTCCCTGTCCCTGTCCGTGACACTAGGGGGCGCCCTAGCTAGCCTTATTTCCAGGTAAACTTCTTAAGGTGAAGATGCCATGGCCACCACCCTTGCCTTATCTCCTGAGTTAGCCCTCCATCTGTTTTCTTCCCCCGCCCAGGGAATAGGGGCGCTAAAATTCACCGCATTACACCAACCTGGCAAACAAGGCAGCACAAACAAGGGTTAACAGAAAACACCAAGCATACAAAATATTCACTCACATATAACAAAGGAATACACTTGGGAGTGAAGAAATAGGAATAAACCAAAGTAGAGGAGGTCAGGGAATTACCACACTTACAAACCCCGCAACAGTCACATAAAACTCCTCCATAATTCCTTCTCATATGAACACCTCTCCTCCTAAGCCATGCAGCAAATGCTAGCTCTGACATTGATTTGAATCAGGAGCCAGATTATAAAGGTAACAGGAGTGGCTAACTGGCTCAGCTGTGGGTTTTCCAACATGGCCGATTAACTCCTGTTCTGCCAAAAGGAATGAACACCATGAAAATGAAGGAGAAGTGCTTCTTCTCTGTGCACTAGTAGGAGCAATCAGACCCTGCAGTCTTCTGGCTCCTCTCTGTTGTGGAAACCCAGTGACAGTATCCCCCTATATGAAGGACCCCCGGATCATCAGGTCAGGAGTGGGCTTATCGGGGTGTGCCATGTGAAAAGATCGGACCAGTTTGGTTGCATGAGCATCAGATGCTGTCATCCATATCCTCTCCTTAGGTCCGTACCCCCTCCAATGAACCAGATATTGGATCAACCGATGGACTAAACGAGAGTCCATGATCTTTGCTATCTCAAACTCCAAGTTTCCATCAACAATGACAGGAGATGGTGGTAATGGTGATGGTTTTGAAGAAGTATCATATTTTTTTAGGTGAGGTCGACGAAACACATTATGGATCCTAAAGGTGGGTGGCAAAGCAAGGCAAAATGCTACAGGATTGACAACGGCTTTGATCTTATAACGACCGATAAACCTGGGACCCAGATTCCAAGATGGAACCTTCAACTTAATGTTTCCACAGGACAACCACACCAAGTCACCAACACACAGATGCGATCATCCAAACCTTTATATCGGGATCCCATCTCCCTCAAATTATTAGTAACCCCCTGCCATACAGATGTAATAGATGATGAAAACTGTTCCTCTTCAGGTAACCCAGAAGGATGATTTTTGTTAATTGAACTGAACTGAGGATGGAACCATATGCCCTGAAAAACGGGGACTTACCAGTAAATTCATTACAATGATTACTTGCATTAAATTCGGCTAACTGTAAGTAACCTAATCTTCCTGATTTTTAGACACAAAACACCTGAGATACATCTCCAGATACTGGTTAACCAGCATCGAAAATGATAGATAGATCCCCAGATTGGTGCAAAATGCCCTCCAAAACTTGGAGACAAACTGTACCCCTCATCAGAAATGATATTGGTCGGGATCAGATGTAACCTTACAATTTCCCTGACAAAAATTTGCGGCAAGGACCTGGCATTTGGTAAGGCTGGCAAAGCGATAAAATGAGATATCTTACGGAATCTCTCTACCACCATCAGAATTACAGTATTCCCAGCCAACACACGTAGGTCAAAGATAAAATCCAAGGTCTGCTGTTTATCTCCAATGGTTGGATAGTCCCTAATGGACGAGTATGTGGGGTCTTGGAAAGCGCACAGACACTGCAGGTGGCTATATACTCCCAAACATCCTGAAGAACACCTGGCCACCAAAAATGCAGAGTTAAAAGATCAATGCTCGTTTTTTTACCAGGATGTCAAGCCAAAATCGAATTGTGATGTTCACTAAGGACTTTAAGACAAAGCGTAACAGGAACACATAGGCAGCAGGGACATCCCCCTGAGTATAAACAACCTCTCTTTCCAGATTGGAGCATATAGATGCTATACCTACCCCTTTTTGAAGAATAGGTATCGGTTCACAACTATCACCTCTCTCAGGAAAACAGCGAGATAACGCAAAAGCTTTAATGTTTTTGTTCCCTGGCCTATATGTGACAAAAAAGTCAAACCTGGTAAAGAACAAATCTCATCTTGCCTGTAGAGGTGTTAGATATTTCACAGATTGCAAACATGCCTTATATACTTATGATCCGTGATTACCATAACTGGATAAACTGCCCCCTCCAAAAATGACACCACACTTCAAAAGCCCACTTGATTGCTAAGAATTCCCTGTTACCAATGTTGCAATTTATCTGAGCAAATGACAAGTTTTTATTTAGAAAAAATAAGCACAGGGTTGTCATTTCCCAGCTCAGACGCATCGATCTTAACGATAAAAGGCAGAGAGACGCCAGACTGTATAAGGATCATCGCACATGAAAAACACCTCTTCATAGTATCAAATGCCTACCTACTAGGACTGGACCACTTGGACAAGTCCATCCCTTTCCTTGTTATATCCGTCAGAAGTTTGGCTGCTACTGAAAAGTTTTTGATAAACTTACGGTAGTAGTTGGCAAAACATCAAAACCTTTGTAACGCCTTCAATTCCTCAGGGCGATCGCAATCCAATACAGCCCAGACTTTTGTGGGATCCATGTGAAAACCATTGGATGACAACACATATCCTGGGAAAGGGATATCCTCAACTGAGTACACACTTCACGATTTTGACATATAATATATTGTCTCTGAGTATATGTAAGACCTGCTTGACATTAACCTGATGTGACTCAAGGTCAGGTGAAAAAATTAATATGTCACCCAGATAGATAATCACAAATATGCCTACCAAGTGGCTAAAGATATAATTTATAAAGTGCTGAAAGATGGATGCATTCGTCAACCCAAAAAGCATCACCAGGTTCTCATAATGCCCCTCAGATGTATTGAATACAGTATTCCACTCATCCCCCTCTTTAATGCAAATGAGATTATATGCTCCCTGTGGTCCAGTTTTGAGAACCATTTTGCTCCTTCAATCTGATTAAAAAGGTCCGGGATGAGAGGGAGCTGATGAGGATCGCGGACAGTGATGATATTGAGTTCACGGAAGAGTTGTTATATAGTTTGCTTTTAGGCAGTTTGACACGAGGAGTGAGATTAATGTTGCAATCATAAGGACTATGGGGAGAAAGTTCTTGACTCCTCTGCTCAGAGAACACATCCCCAAAATTCCACAGGTACTTTTGTACAGACTGGGTATCCACCCTAGCAAGCCGGGTACCCAAGCAATGTCCTAAACAATACTTACTCCACTTTAACACTTCCTGAGTTTGCCAATCTACCACAGGATTGTGCACAGCGAGCCAACGAAGTTCAGGAACCACAAGTAAGGGTAAACCCCCTAGCACGTAACATTCTATTACCTCATAATGCATGGCCCCTGCATGAAGCTGTAAACCTCGGACGATTTGAGTAAAATACCCCTGTCTCAAAGAAGCAAAGTCGATGGTGATTATTGGTATGGGTCTGGAAAGAGTATCTTGACTGAGTCCTGGGCCCTGGACAAACCTAACTGTGATCAAGTTAAACCCCGTCCCACTGTCCAGAAAAGCAGACACATCCACCTTGATCTCACCCAGGTGGATTTCAGCTGGTAGAAAAAATTTGTGTTGTACGAACGGAGGTGTTTTGCAAACATCCCTGCAACCAGGGCCACCTAGTTTCCAGCGGCTATTTTACTGTGAGGTTGGGAAGGACATGTGTCCACGAAATGGCCCTTTTTACCACAGTAGCAACACCCCCCTTTTTGATGAACAACAGACAATTTACCAGAGTGAAATATTGCCCCCAATTGCATTCCTCACTTGACTCAGTACCAATCTCCCTTGACCTCAAGCCACTCACACAGAGGTGTCAAGATTCAAGATTCAAGATTCAAAGAAGCTTTATTGGCAGGACCAAATACACATCAGTTTTGCCAAAGCAAGTGTATAAAGGCAATAGGGATAGGGACTGTGGGGATGTTGGGTAGGAGCAGTAGGGAAGGTGGATGGGGTGTCTCCCTGTGTCTTTGATGAAGACAGCTGCATCACCTGGGACATGGCTGCCTCTAGGAAGACTGAAGCCTCATACAGGGCCAGCGCATCCTTCACCCTTACTGCAAGTTCCTCACAGAACTGGCTACGGCATGCTGGGTCATTCCACTTTGTGTCCGTGGACCACCTTTGAAACTCAAAGCAATACTCCTCTGCCAGCCATCCTCCTAGCTGAAGTTGACGTATTGTGGACTCAGCCAAGGAAACATGATCAGGGTCATCGTATATAAGGCCCAGTGTCAGAAAAAAATTCTCCACCAGCTGAAGTGACTGGGAGTCAGACGAGAGAGAAAACGCCCATGCTTGGGGGTCCCCCTGGAGGAGCGAGATTACTATTCCCACATGTTGCTCCCCTGAACCTAAGGAAACTGGACATAGCCTGAAGTATAGTTTCCATGAACACATCAAACTTTTCATGATCCCCAGGGAACCTGTCAGGCAAAACCGATCTTGGGCTCCACTAGGGTTTGCCTGAGAGATGTGGACACAACACCAGATGTATTAGGGTGCTGCAAAGCCACCAAGCATAAATCTGCCCCCTCCAGACTATGCTGCTGCAGTTGTCCTGTAAAAGCAGTGATTGAATTCATAATGATTCAGAAAAAATGATTATGGTCAGAGCTAATGTCATGACACAGCTGCCCGTTGACCCGGGACCAGAGGCTCCTTTCCTGTCCCTGACAGTAGGGTTGTTCTAGCTTGCCCTATTCCATTAGATACTTCTGAAGGTGAAGACACTGGGGCCGCAACCCTTGCCTTATTTCCTGAGTTAGCCCTCCGTCTGTTCTCTTCCCTTACCCAGGGAAGAGGGGCGCCACTGGGGAGGTAATCTGCTGGATCTGGTTCGGTCAAATAGACTGTTAGGACTGGCGGAACGCACCAAGACAGATGGTATAGATGCGTTCGCAGTCCGGGGTCCACCGTGCAGGTGAAAACCTGCTGCTAGCAATTAGCAGACTATGTGGCGGTACACTAAAGTATACACGCGTGGGTTAACCTCACCCAGCGTGAAAGAAGCAATCCTGTTAAGGCACAGGACTGCGGTACCGCACTTAAAGCGCGAGCAAGTAGTCAGCGAACTCAACCCCAACTGGGATTGAAGTCCCATTAGACCCTTGCTGGCACAACACCGCAACTGGGTGTGAAATGAAACAGAAGAGCAATATTAAGGCACAAGAGTGCATGCAGTGCCGCACTGACGAACGCCACTAACCACCCAGGCTTGGGTAAGGAAAGCACAGAGGAAGTGCACGGCGCCGTACTGGCGGTCACAGCAACTGGACGCTATAATGTGTGACTAGTGCTGTAGGATAAGTCGGGCGCTAGGTAGCAGCCATACACCTTCCGCGAACAGTCATTCTATAGGGTAGGGGTATCCAAGGACGACTTGCACTCACAACATACACACATTAGCAATTGTTAGACAATACTAGCGCATGGCCGTGCGGACATGCGCAGTTTATATAGCAGCAGCACAGGAAGTGGCCACAGCACCTTTGCCCTTCTAGGACCTGCCAAGAGGACCAATGGAATGTGCTGCAGAGCCTGAGCACATGACCCTCGATCTCCAACGGGAGACCTTACGCTGGGCATGCTCAGTACGTGCAGACAAGGACTTAGTCCCAGAGAAGTCCGCTCGCTGCTGACCAGCACAGACTTTAATGGCAGAGACTGGAGAAGCAGCAGTAACTCTCAGAACAGAGTGAGAATGAGCAAGACGCTGGGACCGACGTCCTTGCTGAGCAGACTCCACTGCGGCTGGACAAGAATGGGAGACCGCAGCGGAGGTGGCTCGAGATTCCCCCTGTGCAGAAGCGGGAACTCGACCCCTAACATAGACCACATACAATTTCAGATCTACAGGTCAGGGAGCATTTGGAAAGCAGTGACCATAATATAGTAAGTTTCAATGTGATTTTCAGTCAAACATTCAAAAGGAAAAATGCCAAAATCTGGAACTTTAAGAAAGCTGATTTCAACAAATTAAGGGAAGAGCTCAATCGTATTCACTGGGACAGCATCATGGTAACTGGGGATACCAAACATAAATGACGCATTTTCAAGGAAATACTACTAGAGTCCTGCAGAAAACGTATGCACTCTGGTAATAAAATGTCAAGGATTAAAAAAGAAACCAATATGGACAAATAAGACACTACAAAGTTTAGTGAGACAAAAAAAGGGAATTAAAAATCTTGAAAGTCGAGAATACTGAAAGAGCATTTCAGGAGTTTAAAGAACAAAAGGACATATGTAAAAAAGAAATCAAGCTAGCTGAGTTATCTACAGAGAAACAAATCGCCAACAACCTTATAATAAAAAAAAAAAATAGATTGTATCGGCCCCTTAAAGGGAACCTGTCACCCCCCAAATCGAAGGTGAGCTAAGCCCATCAGCATCAGGGACTTTTCTACAGCATTCTCTAATGCACCCGATGTATCCTGAAAGATGAAGAAAAGAGGTTAGATTATACTCACCCAGGGGCGGTTCCGGTAGAATGGGCATCACGGTCCGGTCCAGGGCCTCCCATCTTCTTACGATGATGTCCTCTTCTTGTATTCACACTGCGGCGCTTGCGCAGGTGTCTTTTGTCTGCCCTGTTGAGGGCAGAGCAAAGTACTGCAGTGGGCAGGTGCCGGGAAAGGTCAGAAAGGCCCGCGCCTGCGCGCTGCAGTACTTTGCTCTGCCCTCCACAGGGCAGACAAAGTGTGCCTGCTCCGGAGCTACAGCGTGAATACAAGAAGAGGATGTCATCGTAAGAAGGTGGGAGGCCCCGGAAAGAACCGCGACACCTATCGGACCGGACCGCAGCGGGACCGCCCCTGGGTGAGTATTATCTAACCTCTTTTTCTCATCTTTCAGGATACATTGGGGGCTTATCTACAGCATTACAGAATGCTGTAGATAAGCCCCTGTTGCTGGTGGGCTTAGCTAATCTACGATTTTGGGGGTGACAGGTTCCCTTTAAAAGGTGACAATATCAAGATAATTGCAGATGATAAAGAAAAGGCTGAGATATTGAACATGCACTTTTTATCCTCATTCAGCAATGAACTGTGTCTTAAACGGCTCATTCAACAAGGCAAAAATCTAAATTCACAACCTGATATAGCTAGTTTAACACAAAAAAGTACATCTACATCTGAGCAATTTAAACATTGACAAATCCCCCAGCCCAGATGGCATTCATCCACGGATACTGAGGGAATTGAGCTCAATAATTGACACACCACTGTATCTCATACTCTTAGACACTCTTGTAACAGTGGTAGTGCCACAGGATTGGAGAATGACTCAAATGTACCAATATTTAAAAAAGGTAAGAAGGTGGAACCAAGCATCTACCATCTGGTAGGCCTGACATCAGTAGTGTGGAAAATTTTTGTGGGAATTTTAAGAGATGACCTGCAGAAATATATTGTAGATAATATAACATATGACAACCAGCATGGATTGATGAAGAATAAGTTGTGTCTAACTAACATGTTTGGTTTCTATGAGGAGGTAAGTAACATAGCAACATAGTTATTAAGGTTGAAGGAAGACTTTAAGTCCATCTAGTTCAACCCATAGCCTAACCTAACATACCCTAATATGTTGATCCAGAGGAAGGCAAAAAAAACCACGTGGCAAAGAGTAAGCTCCACATTGGGGAAAAAAATCCCCTTCCGGACTCCACATATGGCAATCAGACTAGTTCCCTGGATCAACACCTTATCAAGGAATCTAGTGTATATAACCTGTAACATTATACTTTTCAAGAAAGGCATCCAGTCCCCTCTTAAACTTAAGTAATGAATCACTCATTACAACATCATACGGCAGAGAGTTCCATAGTCTCACTGCTCTTACAGTAAAGAATCCACATCTGTTATTATGCTTAAACCTTCTTTACTCCAGACGTAGAGGATGCCCCCTTGTCCCTGTCAGGTCTATGATTAAAAAGATCATCAGAAAGGTCTTTGTACTGTCCCCTCATATATTTATACATTAAAATAAGATCACCCCTTAGCCTTAGTTTTTCCAAACTAAATAACCCCAAGTGTAATAATCTATCTTGGTATTGAAGATCTCCCAGTCCTCTAATAACCATGGTCGCTCTTCTCTGCAGCCGCTCTAGTTCAGCTATGTCTTTCTTATACACCGGAGACCAGAACTGTACACAGTATTCTAAGTGTGGTCGAACTAGTGACTTGTATAGAGGTAAAATTATGTTCTCCTCATGAGCATCTATGCCTCTTTTAATGCATTCCATTATTTTATTTGCCTTTGTAGCAGCTGCCTGACACTGGCCACTAAATGTGAGTTTGTCATCCACCCATACTCCCAGGTCTTTTCATTGATGGTTTTGCCCAGAGTTTTAGAATTAAGCACATAGTTATATATCTTATTACTTCTACCCAAGTGCATGACCTTACATTTATCCCCATTAAAGCTCATTTGCCATTTATCAGCCCAAGCTTCTAGTTTACATAAATCATCCTGTAAAATAAAATTGTCTTCCTCTGTATTGATTACCCTGCAGAGTTGTGTCATCTGCAAATATTGAAATTCTACTCTGTATGCCCCTACTAGGCAATTAATAAACATGTTAAAAAGAAGAGGGCCCAATACTGTCCCCACTGCTAACCGCGACCCAGTCCGAGTGTGCTCCATTAATAACCACCCTTTGTTTCGTATCCCTGAGCCAGCTCTTAACCCGCTTACACATATTTTCCCCTATCCCCATTATTCTCATTTTATGTATCAACCTTTTGTGTGGCACCGTATCAAAAGCTTTTGAAAAGTCCATATACACTACGTCCACTGGGTTCCCTTGGTCCAGTCCGGAACTTACCTCTTCATAGAAATTAATCAGATTAGCCTGACAGGAACGGTCCCTAGTAAACCCATGTTGATATTGGGTCATGAAGTTGTTCCTCTTCAGATACTCCAGCATAGCACCCCTTAGAATGCCCTCCAGGATTTTACCCACAGTAGAGGTTAAGCTTACTGGCCTATAATTTCCGAGTTCAGTTTTTGTCCCCTTTTTGAATATTGGCACCACATTTGTATACACCAGTCCTGTGATACAGACCCTGTTATTATGGAGTCTTTAAAGATTAAAAATAATGGTCTATCAATGACTGTACTTAATTCCTGCAGTACTCGGGGGTGTATCTCATCCGGGCCTGGAGATTTGTCAATTTTAGTGATTTTTAGACACCGCCGTACTTCCTGCTGGGTTAAGCAGGTGACACTTAATGGGGAATTTTTATTATCACTGATCATATTGTCTGCCATGGGATTTTCTTGTGTAAATACTGATGAAAAAAAGTCATTTAGCCTATTGGCTTTTTCCTCATCCTCATCCACCATTTCACCCAGACTATTTTTAAGGGGACCAAAACTATCATTTTTAGTTTCTTACTATTTATGTAGTTACAGAATATTTTGGGATTATTTTTACTCTCTCTGGCAATGAGTCTCTCTGTCTCAATCTTTGCTGCCTTGATTTGCTTTTTACATAATTATTTAATTTGCTGTATTTATTTACTGCCTCATCACTACCTACTTCCTTTAATTATCTAAATGCTTTCTTTTTGTCACTTATTGCACCCCTTACAGCTCTATTTAGCCATATTGGTTTCCTCCTATTTCTAGTATGTTTATTCCCATACGGTATATATTGTGCACAGGTCCTATCCAGGATGCTAATAAATGTCTCCCATTTTCTTTGTGTATTTTTATGTCTCAGGATATCGTCCCAGTTAATTGCACCAAGATCATCTCTCATCCGTTGGAAATTTGCCCTCCTGAAGTTTAGTGTCCGTGTAACTCCTCTACTACACATCTTATTAAAGGATACATGAAAACTTATTATTTTGTGATCACTATTATTATTACTATTATTTATTGTTATAGCGCCATTTATTCCATGGCGCTTTACATGTGAGGAGGGGTATACATAATAAAAACAAGTACAATAATCTTAAACAATACAAGTCATAACTGGTACAGGAGGAATGAGGACCCTGCCCACGAAGGCTCACAATCTACAAGGGATGGGTGAGAATACAGTAGGTGAGGGTAGAGCTGGTCATGCAGCGGTTTGGTCGATCGGTGGTTACTGCAGGTTGTAGGCTTGTCTGAAGAGGTGGGTCTTCAGCTTCTTTTTGAAGGTTTCGATGGTAGGCGAAAGTCTGATGTGTTGTGGTAGAGGGTTCCAGAGTAGGGGTGATACGCGAGAGAAATCTTGTATACGATTGTGGGAAGAGGAGATAAGAGGGGAGTAGAGTAGGAGATCTTGTGAGAATCGGAGGTTGCGGGTAGGTAAGTACCGGGAGACGAGGTCACTATTCCCCAAGTGACCCCCAACCCTTATATTTGCTATGTGGTCTGGCCTGTTGGTTAATATTAGGTCTAGCAGTGCCTCCTTCTTGTTGGGTCCTGAACCAGTTGTGAAAGGTAATTGTCTCTCATAGTTGTCAAAAACCGATTTCCTTTGCTGGAACTGTAGGTTTCTGTTCCCCAATCTATTTCAGGGTAGTTGAAGTCCCCCATAATAATGACTTCCCCTTGAGTCGCAGCTTCATCTATTTGCTTCATGAGGATATTCTCCGTTGCTTTCATTACTCTTGGAGAC
Organism: Ranitomeya imitator; assembly: GCF_032444005.1. Lineage (NCBI taxonomy): Eukaryota > Metazoa > Chordata > Amphibia > Anura > Dendrobatidae > Ranitomeya > Ranitomeya imitator. The sequence goes on from NC_091282.1 coordinate 1,110,192,212, forward strand.
TTATAACAAACCCCTTTAAGTAATTTATCATTTTTCCCCCTCTTCTTATCTCCACCCACAGGGACTATACATTTTCATTAGATTCACCTAAATTATCACTCAGGATGGGTTTTAAGGATGATTTTACATATAAACACACCACTTCCCCTCGCTTATCCATTAGGTCATTTCTGAACAGACTATAGCCCTGCAAGTTAACAGCCCAGTCTTGGCTCTCATCCAGCCATGTTTCAGATATCCCCACCATGTCATAATTATGCTCCAACACCATTAATTCTAATTCATCCATTTTGTTGGCAAGGCTTCTGGCATTAGTACTCATACATTATATGTATCTTTCTGCACCTCTATTCTTTCTTAAATTATTAATTGTTCTAATCCCACCCCCATGCCACCGCCACCCCCAACTTCCTTATTTGTGCCCAGGTCTCTATCTGCACTATCTTCCCCTCCTATAAAATGAATACCCTCCCCCCATTCCCTAGTTTAAACACTCCTCCAACCTTCTAGCTATTTTCTCTCCCAGCACAGCTGCACCTTCCCCATTGAGGTGCAGCCCGTCCCTAGCGTAGAACCTGTAGCCAACTGAGAAGTTATTATTATTATTATTTATTGTTATAGCGCCATTTATTCCATGGAGCTTTACATGTAAGGAGGGGTATACATAATAAAAACAAGTACAATAATCTTAAACAATACAAGTCATAACTGGTACAGGAGGAGTGAGGACTAGGGTTGAGCGACCTTTACTTTTATAGGATCGGGTCGGGTTTCACGAAACCCGACTTTTTCAAAAGTCGGGTCGAGTGAAATCGGCCGATCCTATAAAAAAGTCGGGGTCGGGGTCGGCCGAAACCCGAAACCCAATGCAGTGCATTGGGTTTCCATGGTTCCCAGGGTCTGAAGGAGCGGAAACTCTCCTTCAGGCCCTGCGATCCATATTTTAGTGTAAAATAAAGAATTAAAATAAAAAATATCGCAATACTTACTCTCTGACGCGCCCTGGTACTAACCGGGAACCTTCCTCCTTCGAATCAGCCCTTCCAGGACCTTGCGGTGACGTCGGCGTGACGTCGCGGTTTGTGATTGGTCGTGCGGCCGCCCATGTGACCGTTCGCGCGACCAATCACAAGCCGCGACGTCACCGCGACGTCACCGAAGGTCAGGGAAGGGCTGATTCTTAGGAAGGAAGGCTGCCGGAAAGAAGCAGGGCGCGTCCGAGGGTGAGTATATTCCTATTAGGTATATACTCACCCTCGGACGCGCCCTGCTTCTTTCCGACAGCCTTCCTTCCTAAGAATCAGCGCTTGCAGGACCTTCGGTGACGTCGCGGTGACGTCACGGCTTCTGATTGGTCGCGCGAGCGGTCACATGGGCGGCCGCGCGACCAATCACAAGCCGCGACGTCACCGCGACGTCACCGCAAGGTCCTGGAAGCGCTGATTCGAAGGAGGTTTTGGTCGATCGGTGGTTACTGCAGGTTGTAGGCTTGTCGGAAGTGGTGGGTCTTCAGGTTCTTTTTGAAGGTTTCGATGGTAGGCGAGAGTCTGATGTGTTGTGGTAGAGGGTTCCAGAGTAGGGGTGATACGCGAGAGAAATCTTGTATACGATTGTGGGAAGAGGAGATAAGAGGGGAGTAGAGTAGGAGATCTTGTGAGGATCGGAGGTTGCGTGTAGGTAAGTACCGGGAGACGAGGTCACAGATGTATGGAGGAGACAGGTTGTGGATGGCTTTGTACGTCATGGTTAGGGTTTTGTAGTGGAGTCTCTGGGCAATGGGGAGCCAGTGAAGGGATTGACAGAGGGGAGAGGCCGTGGAATAGCGGGGGGACAGGTGGATTAGTCGGGCAGCAGAGTTTAGAATAGATTGGAGGGGTGCAAGAGTGTTAGAGGGGAGGCCACAGAGCAGGAGGTTGCAGTAGTCAAGGCAAGAGATGATGAGGGCATGGACTAGGGTTTTTGCAGATTCATGGTTGAGGAATGAACGGATTCGTGAAATATTTTTGAGTTGAAGTCGGCAGGAAGTGGAAAGGGCTTGGATATGTGGTTTGAAGGAGAGATCAGCGTCAAGGATTACCCCGAGGCAGCGAGCTTGTGGGACTGGGGAGAGTGGGCAGCCATTTACTGTAATGGATAGGTTTGTTGGGGGGTCGCGTGAGATGGGTGAAAGATGATGAATTCTGTTTTGTCCATGTTAAGTTTCAGAAATCTAGTGGAGAAGAAGGATGAAATAGTGGACAGACATTGAGGGATTCTGGTTATAAGGGAGGTGATACCTGGTCCAGAGATGTAGATCTGTGTGTCGTCAGCATAGAGGTGATACTGAAAGCCATGAGATTCTATGAGCTGTCCCAGGCCAAAGGTGTAAATGGAGAAGAGCAGGGGCCCGAGGACTGAACCTTGTGGGACTCCGACAGATAGAGGGCGTGGTGAGGAGGTGGTGTGTGAGTGGGAGATGCTGAACGTCCGGTCTGTTAGGTATGATGAGATCCAGGATAGGGCCAAGTCTGCGATGCCAAGGGATGAGAGTTTCTGTAATAATAGGGAATGGTCCACTGTGTCAAAGACAGCCGACAGGTCGAGGAGGAGGAGGACAGAGTAGTGTCGCTTGCTCTTGGCGGTTAAGAGGTCATTGGTGACATTAGTTAGGGCAGTTTCAGTGGAATGGTGTGACCGGAAGCCAGATTGTAGGCGGTCAAAGAGGGAGCAAGAAGAGAGATGGGAGGACAGTTCAAGGTAAACGTGTTGTTCCAGTAGTTTGGAGGCATAGGGGAGAAGTGATATAGGGCGATAGCTAGATACAGAGGATGCGTCAAGAGAAGGCTTTTTGAGGATAGGTGTGATGGAGGCATGTTTAAAGCTTGAGGGGAAAACACCAGTTGTTAGTGATAGGTTCAAGAGATGGGTTAGGGTTGGGATGAGGTGGGATGGGTTCGGGTCAAGTGCACAGGTGGTGAGATGCGATCTTGAGAGTAGAGTGGAGAGTTGATCTTCTGTAAGATGGCCCAGTTCTGCAGGAACCCAAACCCCTCCTTCCTACACCAATTCTTGAGCCACTTATTAACCTCCCTAATCTCCTGTTGCCTCTCTGGCGTGGCACATGGTGCAGGCAGTATTTTGGAAAATACCATGTTGGAGGTCCTTGCCTTCAGCTTGCAGCCTAATTCCCTGAAATCATTTTTAAGGACCTTCCACCTACCTCTAGCTTTGTCATTTGTGCCAATGTGCACCATGACCACTGGGTCCACACCAGCCCCTCCCAGTAAATTGTCAACCCGATCAGCGATGTGTCAGACTCGAGCACCAGGTAGGTTGCCCTATCTGTTCCCCTAATAATTGAATCCCCCGCTACCAGCACCTGTCTGGCCTGCACTGCTCTCCTATTTCCCTCCTTACGGTAGCAGTCACTCCTCTGGCTTTCAGAGGACATGCCTGGCTGCAGCAGTGCTACCCTTGTACTGGCACCCCCTTCATCTGCCAACTTATTGGCGTGTGCAAGATTAGGACTAGCCTCCCTGGCACTCTTCCCTCTACCCGGCCTTTTAACTGTCTCCCAGCTTGCTGCTCCACTGTCCTGCAGCTCCATCCTACCATCCCCCCCTCATCTATCCCATTGACCGTCTGCTCAGTGAGCAGAAGACTCCTTTCCATATTGTCAATGGATCTCAGTGTTGCCAGCTGCACACATTTAGATGCAGAATCTGGGCTTCCAAATGCACAACGTGCTCACATCTCGCACAGCAGCATGCACCCTCGACCGACTGCTCAAGGATTGCATACATGTGGCAAGATGTGCACTGGATGGCATTAAGAGTAGTGGAGCACATTTCCTAAATGCACCAGACAGAAAAGTTAAATAAAAAATAAATGCAAAGTATTAATAAAATACAGACAGCAATTCAGTAATTCCTCCCCTTGGAAACTCCCTGAATCCAAAGTCACTGAATCTCAAGTCACACTTACCGCCGTTCACACTTACGCCAGGTCATACTCGCTAAGCTGAAGATATAAAGAGATTTTTTTTCTCCTTCCCCTCAGCAGCAATCCACCTTTCTGTTCAATTCACTTCCAAAAAGTGCAAATCTGGATGTAGGTAATGCGGCTAATGTGATTTATCTGGACTTTACAAAGGCATTTGATACAGTTCCACATAATAGCCTTATACTGAAGCTACAGAAGCAAGGACTGGTTTAAAGTATATGCAGATGGGTAGGAATTGGCTAAATGACAGGAAACAAAGCGTTGTCATAAATAGTATATTCCCTAAATGGGATATAGTCAGCAGTGGGGTACCGCAGGGATATGTGCTGGGACCAATTCTTTTTAACCTCTTTATTAATGACTTTGTGGATGGGATTGAGAGTAAAGTGCCAGTCTTTGCTGACAACACCAAACTATATACAACCAAATATTTAGAAAGCATAAAACAGTAAATATGGCTAGAGACATAGCTATACCTGTCTCCCCATTAACACTTGTCTATATATATGCAGTGGATTGAATCATATATTACCTATAGATGGATACAAAAGATCCATGAACCACTCACACAAAGATACAAAATCAGAAAAGTTTCATTGAACATTAATTTTAAAAACATATATCATGTGAAAAGAGGACATGTGCATGAGGTTTATAGCAAGGAGGATAAATCAAGTATGCGAAAAAGGGTATGGTGGAGAATCAAAAATATAATATATGGCAAAAAGTGCCACATCAGACCAAAACAGATCACCATAAAAAATGTAGTGGCCAATGGACATTTAATAAATATATCTATAATGAATTTCAATACAGCCCAACTGGGTCATACAAGTAGAATTGTTGCAGTCAGACTGTGGAATGCGCTACCACAAGAGGTAGTAATGGCCGACACTATAACAGCTTTTAAAAAAGAGCTGGATGATTTACTTGATACACTAAAATTGCAGGTTATAATTGAGTTAGTGTCAAGGTTGAACTTGATAGTTACGTAGGTTAAAAAAAGACCTAGGTCTATTAGTGATGAGTGAACATGCTGGCCAGTACTCGTTACTTGCCCAAGTATCACTGTACTTGGTGTACTTGGCGAAAACCGAGCATTTCCATGATTATCCTGCGAGAGCTCGGGTCTCCGCCCTGCAATTTTGGCTTTCTTTAGAGCACCAATGAACATGCAGAGATTGTGTACCATGCACTGTAGTGCTGCAGCCATCTTTGTATTAAGCCGGGATCACACATACGCGAGATACGGCCAAATCTCGCAGGTGAAATCCCTCCTCTGGCGCCGGGACTCCAGAGCGGAGTGTGCAGCCGCACAACAACACATGGAGCTGCACGCTCCGCTCTGGAGGAGGGATTTCACCTGCGAGACTCGGCCGTATCACGCATATGTGTAATCCCGGCCTTACTGTGATTTGCTGGCCGCACAGCATCATCAGGTCTATAAGAGACCTCACGCCGCCCTGCTCAGCACATTCAGCTCCGGACTCAGCTAGCATAGGGAGAGCAGCTGCTGAGATAGTGTCAGATTTGTTTTTTTATTAGTTAGTGTGGGTCTACCATTGTTCAATCCACAAATGCAGATAAACCAACAGTCCTTTTTAGGGCTAATTAGGGGGTATATTGTTTGCAGTGCTAGGTAGACAGGGGAGTCTATGTGCGCGTATCCACATCACTGCATATATCAAAAGGGTCAATTACTGTTTTGCTGCTGCCTATTTTATATATACCTGGCTGCAGGTATCTGTGGCTAGGATTATTTTTGTTTGGCACCTGAATTCTGCTAATTTTATTACAAAGCTATCTGGAGCCCCCTTTTTTTCTACATCTATTTGCTTGGTCACACTGTAGACTACAGCCAGGTCATTTTAATACAAGTGTGAAAATCTAGCTATTTAAAATGCCTTTTTTAGTCCCAGGCATCAGAAATGAGTGTGCAGAAAATTCTGGCCTGTTTTTTTGGTACTGTGGTATTTTTTGGAGAGTCTTACAACATTTTTGGACACCATTTTGCTGACCAAAAAATCTTTAGCTGGGCAAAAACTATTTAGCTACAGTTCTTATATTTATCACTGTGTTTTGTACGCCACACACATCACATATCAATACGCTAAATATTTCACAATTTTAGTACTCCAACATTTTTTTTTTTACTGTTATAGCCTACTTATTGACACAATTTTGGTGGGCCCAAAAATACACAGTCCATATATTTAACACTTAACAGTGTTCTATCTCCGGTAGATACCGCGCTTGAGGAAACTACAAACAAATGCCACCTGCGTGCAATATCTGGTGAAGAAAGATTCACCCGGTGTTAGGACTGGCGGAACGCACCAAGACAGATGGTATAGATGCGTTCGCAGTCCGGGGTCCACCGTGCAGGTGAAAACCTGCTGCTAGCAATTAGCAGACTATATGGCGGTACACTAGAGTATACACGCGTGGGTTAACCTCACCCAGCGTGAAAGAAGCAATCCTGTTAAGGCACAGGACCGCGGTACCGCACCTAAAGAGCGAGCAAGTAGTCAGCGAACTCAACCCCAACTGGGATTGAAGTCCGATTAGACCCTTGCTGGTGCAACACCGCAACTGGGTGTGAAATGAAACAGAAGAGCATGCAGTGCCGCACTGACGAACGCCACTAACCACCCAGGCTTGGGTAAGGAAAGCACAGAGGAAGTGCACGGCGCCGTACTGGCGGTCACAGCAACTGGACGCTATAATGTGTGACTAGTGCTGTAGGATAAGTCGGGCGCTAGGTAGCAGCCATACACCTTCCGCGAACAGTCATACTATAGGGTAGGGGTATCCAAGGACGACTTGCACTCACAACATACACACATTAGCAATTGTTTGACAATACTAGCGCATGGCCGTGCGGTCATGCGCAGTTTATATAGCAGCAGCACAGGAAGTGGCCACTGCACTTTTGCCCTTCTAGGACCTGCCAAGAGGACCAATGGAATGTGCTGCAGAGCCTGAGCACATGACCCTCGATCTCCAACGGGAGACCTTACGCTGGGCATGCTCAGTACGTGCAGACAAGGACTTAGTCCCAGAGAAGTCCGCTCGCTGCTGACCAGCACAGACTTTAATAGCAGAGACTGGAAAAGCAGCAGTAACTCTCAGAACAGAGTGAGAATGAGCAAGACGCTGGGACCGACGTCCTTGCTGAGCAGACTCCACTGCGGCTGGACAAGAATGGGAGACCGCAGCGGAGGTGGCCCGAGATTCCCCCTGTGCAGAAGCGGGAACTCGACCCCTAACATTACCCCCCCTCCTAGGGCCCCCCTCCTTGGGCCTCGCTACGTTCGAAGGCAGCAATGAGCTGCGGAGCCCGAATGTGCTCAGCAGGCTCCCAGGACCTATCCTCAGGGCCGTAACCCTTCCAGTCCACCCAAAAAATTTTTTTGCCACGTACCACCTTGCACCCCAAGATAGCGTTCACCTCAAAATTGTCCGTAGACGAACCCGATGTCCCAGCAGATGACTCAGAAAACCGAGACATGTATACGGGCTTAAGGAGGGACACATGAAAGGTGTCGGTGATACCAAGGCGTGGAGGAAGGGCCAGACGGTAGACCACAGGATTAACCTGTTCGAGGACCTTGAAGGGACCCAAGTAGCGAGGAGCAAATTTAGTGGACTCAACTCGCAGCCTGATGTTACGGGCGGAGAGCCACACCAAGTCGCCAGGAGCAAAGGACGGGGCGCCGATGAGCATTGGCGGAGGACCTCATTCTCTCCTTAGAGGCCCGAATGGCATCCTGAGTGCGGTCCCAAATATCCCGTGCCTCCACAGCCCAGTCTGCCACCCTGGAGTCTGCGGAAGACACGGGCATAGGCACAGGTACCCGTGGATGCTGACCATAGTTGAGGAGGAATGGGGTTTGTCCAGTGGAGTCGGCTACAGCATTGTTCAGCGCAAACTCTGCCCATGATAGCAAGGATGCCCAGTCATCCTGCCTGGCTGAAACAAAATGTCGCAGGTATGTGACCAAGGTCTGGTTGGCCCTCTCTACCAACCCATTCGTCTCGGGATGATAAGCGGAAGAGAGATTCAACTCAATACTGAGAAGACGACACAGCTCTCTCCAGAACCGAGACGCAAACTGGGGACCCCGGTCACTGACAATTTTGTCAGGCATACCATGTAGGCGGAAGATGTGCTTAATGAACAACGCAGCCAAGGCCCGTGCAGAAGGTAACCGTGGTAGCGGCACCAAATGCACCATTTTCGAGAAATGATCGGTGATGACCCAAATGATGGTACAGCCGCGAGACTTGGGCAAACCCACGACAAAGTCCATCCCGACCATCTCCCAGGGCCTATCTGCCACCGGCAAGGGATAGAGCAACCCAGCTGGCCTTTGACGCGGAGATTTATTTTTGGCGCAGGAGACACACACCAGAATATAATCCCTGACATCCCGGACCATATGCGGCCACCAGTACGTCCTCGCCAGTAGCTCAGATGTCCTCTTTGTCCCAAAGTGTCCACCCACTCTGGACGAATGAGCCCAAGAGAGAACCTCCGGTCGCAAATTAATGGGCACAAAAGTCTTGCCCGGAGGCACAGACCGGTGCTACGGTTCTCAGGCTCTCAGAGGGAACAATAAGCCGAGGCTCCTCTTCCTCCTCTTCAGTTGACATAAGGGAGCGAGAGAGCGCATCAGCACGAATATTCTTCTCCCCGGCGAGAAAATGAAGAGAAAAGTGGAACCGGGAAAAGAACAAGGACCATCTGGCTTGGCGAGAATTTAGCCGCTGGGCTGTCTGTAAGTAGACCAAATTTTTGTGGTCAGTGTAAACCTGGAAGGGAAACCGCGCACCTTCCAGAAGATGTCTCCACTCTGAAAAGGCCAACTTCATTGCTAGCAGCTCCCTATCCCCGATGTAGTAGTTTCTCTCCGCTGGCGAGAAAGTCTTAGAGAAGAAGAAGCATGGATGCTTCCGACCTTGAGCATCCTTCTGGTAGAGGACTGCTCCAGCACCAACGGACGAGGCATCCACCTCCATTAGGAATGGCTTATCCACATCGGGACGATGTAAGATGGGAGCGCTAGCAAAGTGGGACTTAATAGAAGTGAAGGCCTTGGAGACCTCTTCCGACCACAATTTAGGATTCGCTCCCTTCTTGTTGAGGGCTACCAAGGGAGCTACCAGAGTTGAGAAGTGGGGAATGAACTGGCGGTAATAGTTAATGAACCCCATAAAGCGCTGCACCGCTTTAAGAGAATGGGGCTCTTGCCAGTCCATCACAGCCTGTAGTTTGGCAGGATCCATAGCCAATCCCTGGGCGGAGATGATATAGCCCAGGAACGGCAAAGACTCCTGCTCAAACATACACTTCTCCAACTTAGCGTAAAGAGAGTTTGCCCGTAGGAGGTCGAAGACTCTGCCAACATCTCTCCGGTGGGAGTCAATATCTGGAGAAAAGATGAGAATATCATCCAGATAGACTACAACTGAGGTGGAAAGCATATCCCGGAAGATGTCGTTGACAAAGTCTTGAAAAACGGCTGGGGCATTACAGAGCCCGAAGGGCATCACCAGATACTCATAGTGCCCATCTCTGGTGTTAAACGTCGTTTTCCATTCGTCCCCCTCACGGATGCGAATCAGGTTGTAAGCACCCCGCAGATCTAATTTAGTAAATACCCTTGCTCCCCGAAGCCTATCGAAGAGCTCAGATATCAAGGGCAAAGGATACTTATTTTTAACGGTGATAGCGTTAAGACCCCTGTAGTCTATGCATGGACGTAGCTCCCCATTCCTCTTCTGCACAAAGAAGAACCCTGCCCCAGCAGGTGACACTGACTTCCTGATAAACCCTCTTGCCAGATTCTCTTGAATGTACTGAGACATGGCCTCCGTCTCCGGGAGAGATAATGGATAAACTCGACCCCGTGGAGGCTCCGCACCAGGCAAGAGATCGATAGGACAGTCATATGGGTGATGGGGCGGAAGGGTCTCCGCCGCCTTCTTGGAGAACACGTCTGCGTAAGACCAATATTGCTTGGGGAGAGAGGATAGATCTGTGGGTACCTCAGTAGTAGCAACCTGAACGCACTCTCGGTGACACCTACTCCCACATGATTCACCCCATCCCAGAATTCTGCCTGAGGACCACTCGATGTGAGGAGAGTGGTACCGTAGCCAAGGTATCCCCAACAGGACCTCATCAATACCCTCAGGAATGACGAGCAGAGAAATAATCTCCTGATGGGATGGCGACAGGGACAGAGTAACAGGGATGGTCTGATGTGTTATCTGTGCGGGGAGTGTCGACCCATTCACCACTCGTACCGTTACTGGTTGAGATAGCATAACCAGGGGTATTGCGTGACGTTGGGCGAAGGCAGAAGACATAAAATTGCCCTCCGCCCCAGAATCCACGCAGAGGTCTACCGAGTGGGAGGATGAGCCAAAGGTAATTGTCCCCTTAAAGGACAATTTGGAGGCAAACGTCGCAGTGTCTAGTGCACCTCCACCTACTACCACTAGACGCTGACGTTTCCTCGACCGCTGATGACATCTGGTGGCAAGATGTCCTGACTGTTGGCAAACATGGCAACCCTGGAGTGCACGAGCGTTCTGGGACTTAGATCCCGCTCGTGACACCACCTTAGGTTCCTGGAACTCAGGAGCCTGGACTGGAGATTCCAAAGGTTTGGCGAAGGTGGGAGCCAGCCGAAACCTCTGCCTACACTGGGCTCGCTCTAACCTCCGCTCGTGAAAACGGAGGTCAATGCGAGTAGATACTGCTATTAACTCCTCCAATGTGGCGGGAATCTCCCTAGTGGCCAGAGCATCCTTAACGTAGTCAGCCAGCCCCCTCCAAAATATAGGGATAAGGGCTTTATCCGACCACTGCAGCTCAGATGCCAGAGTGCGGAAATGGACGGCAAAAAGGCTGACCAAGGACGAGCCCTGAGTCAGTGCCAACAGTTGGAGCGCCATGTCATGGGTGACACGAGGTCCTAGAAAGACCTGTTTCAGAGTGCTCAGGAATAATGGAGCACTCTGCACCACATGATCGCCACGCTCCCACAGCGGCGTAGCCCACTGCAACGCCCTGTCCGACAATAAGGAAATTATAAAGCCCACCTTAGCCCGCTCTGTAGGGAAACGAGAGGCCAGAAGCTCGAGATGTATTGAACACTGACTCACGAAACCCCTACAGGACTTACTGTCACCAGAAAATTTCTCTGGTAGCGGGAGGCGAGATAGCATCGGTACAGGAGCGGCAGTGGACAAGGTAGCTGCAGCCACACTTGCAGCCTGAACAGCGACAGCAGTAACATCCACAGCTGAGGTTGAACGCTCAAGAGCCGCCAACCTTCCCTCCAGCTGCTGGATGTACCGCTGTAAACGCTGGTCGTCCGCCATTTACTAGCCAGACCCTGGCGCTAGTATTCTGTTAGGACTGGCGGAACGCACCAAGACAGATGGTATAGATGCGTTCGCAGTCCGGGGTCCACCGTGCAGGTGAAAACCTGCTGCTAGCAATTAGCAGACTATATGGCGGTACACTAGAGTATTCACGCGTGGGTTAACCTCACCCAGCGTGAAAGAAGCAATCCTGTTAAGGCACAGGACCGCGGTACCGCACCTACAGCGCGAGCAAGTAGTCAGCGAACTCAACCCCAACTGGGATTGAAGTCCGATTAGACCCTTGCTGGCGCAACACCGCAACTGGGTGTGAAATGAAACAGAAGAGCATGCAGTGCCACACTGACGAACGCCACTAACCACCCAGGCTTGGGTAAGGAAAGCACAGAGGAAGTGCATGGCGCCGTACTGGCGGTCACAGCAACTGGACGCTATAATGTGTGACTAGTGCTGTAGGATAAGTCGGGCGCTAGGTAGCAGCCATACACCTTCCGCGAACAGTCATACTATAGGGTAGGGGTATCCAAGGACGACTTGCACTCACAACATACACACATTAGCAATTGTTTGACAATACTAGCGCATGGCCGTGCGGTCATGCGCAGTTTATATAGCAGCAGCACAGGAAGTGACCACAGCACTTTTGCCCTTCTAGGACCTGCCAAGAGGACCAATGGAATGTGCTGCAGAGCCTGAGCACATGACCCTCGATCTCCAACGGGAGACCTTACGCTGGGCATGCTCAGTACGTGCAGACAAGGACTTAGTCCCAGAGAAGTCCGCTCGCTGCTGACCAGCACAGACTTTAATAGCAGAGACTGGAGAAGCAGCAGTAACTCTCAGAACAGACCGACGTCCTTGCTGAGCAGACTCCACTGTGGCTGGACAAGAATGGGAGACCGCAGCGGAGGTGGCCCGAGATTCCCCATATGCAGAAGCGGGAACTCGACCCCTAACACCCGGATCCTGACCGTATAGCCGATGACAAAAGAATCCCGGGAACGGTACCGCATAAATAAGTAGATGATTCCTCCACTGCCACACACTAATTAGAATAGCGTTCAGATACCGGTGTCTCTCCGCTTACCTTGTCATAGTGAAATACTGCTGAGTGTGGACCCGTGCTGTGGAGATCTTCACCCGCCCGGTCAGTGCCCCTGGGGCTATGGTGCAGTGTGTATCTGATGGCGGGGTGCGGTATAGGGAAGCCCCGGCCGGTAGCTTTCCCAGAATACCGCGTGTAACAAAAAAGATGGCTGATAGGCTCCTCCTACCTAGTGACGTCACCTGTAGTATGGAGCGCAAGATCGCTCAAAAAGGGGGACTGGAAACAACCAACGCGTTTCGTAGAGTAAACCTTGTTTGCAGTTTCCTCAAGCGCGGTATCTACTGTTTTTATTGGTTTATATTGATACAGGGGGGCACCACCCTGATTGATTCCAGCGGCGGAGGATTGCCAGTCTTTGGGTGAGCGCCAGTGTTATTGGTTTTCCAGTGTTCTATCTCCGTCAGATGGCATATCTATCTGTGGTCTACAAATTGTTGCATTTCCGGTCTATATTCCACTATTTTTACTGTCTGTTACCCTAGGTGTTTACAGAATTTTGGTGTAAATTTTTTTTTTTTAAACTCCAGGCCACATATTGAAAAGTCTGTTATCTCTGTCAGACGCCTTTTCTATCTGTGCTCTACAAATAGTTGCTTTTAAGGCCTACATTCCATTTTTTGGCTGTCAGGTACCCACTGTCCATACAGTATTTTGGGGTAAAAAAAATGTTTTTTAAATCCAAGCCACATATTGAACAGTCTGTTATCTCCGTCAGATGCCTGGTGTATCTGTGCTCTACAAATAGTTGCTTTTCAGGCCTACATTCCACCTTTTTTGCTGTCTGCTACCTTAGGTCTATACACAATTTTGGGGTATAAAATAAAAAAATTCAAGCCACATATTGAAGAGTATGATATCTCCGTCAGACTCCTAGTCTATCTGTGCTCTACAAATAGTTGCTTTTCAGGCCTACATTCCACTTTTTTTGCTGTCTGTTACCCTAGCTCAAAACACTATTTTGGGGTAAAAAATAAAAAAAAAATACAGACCACATAGTGAAGAGTGTGATATTCCCGTCCAACTCCTGGTCTATCTGTGCCCTACAAATTGTTGCTTTTCAGGCCTACATTCCACTTTTTTTTGTTGTCTGCTACCCTAGCTCAAAACACTATCTTGGGGTAAAAAATAAAAAAATGCAGGCCACGTATTGAACAGTCTGGTATTTCTGTGACACATCTCATCTAGCTGTTGCCTACAAATTGTGTCATTAGATTAGAGTTGAGGATTGCATTCACCTTTTTATTAAAATGGGCAAGGCACATGGCAAGGGACGGGAAAGTGGATGTGATGGTGAAGGTGCATGCAGAGGTCAAGGTCGTGGGCAAGCTGAAAGTGGGCCACAATAAACACCCACATCTTCTCGCAACAGATTCCAGTCAGAAAACATAGGGCACAGCAGAACAGCACTCTTGGCACCAGAGCAGTGTGAAAAGGTAGTTGGTTGGATGGCAGATAATGCTTCAAGTCAATTTGCCACCACCACCAGCACCCTGTCTTCCACACGATCAAGTCTGAGTAGCCGTGATTCTGGGCTGCATATTCCTCACCCTGACCTTCCTTCCACCCACCATGCCGAGTGCCCTGAGACAACTGATCCAACACTTGGAAACTCTGAAGTGTTGTTCACTTTTCCATTTATTGATTCGGGTCTCTCTGCCAGTCCACTTGAAGCGGGGCAAGATGAGATTCCAAGTAACAATGCCTAAATATTTGAGCAGCCACGGTCACATGAAGGCGACGGTGTTAACAGGTTACAAGAGGTGGACAATGATGAGACACAATTGCCAGAAACTCAGGAGGAGGACCAGTGTGTGGAAGTGGAAGAAGAGTTGGTGGATGATATAGTAACTGACCCAAACTAGCAGGAGGACATGCAGAGCGAGGACAGCAGCACACAGGAGGATGAAGGCATATCACCTCAACAGGCAGGAAGATGCAGTGTGGTGTCTGCAGACAGTAGGCAAGCAACTGTTCCACGCAACACCAACATGACGGAAGTTGCAAGTCCAACTGTAAGGTCTTCCTGAGTCTGGTTGTTTTTTAAAGACTTTGCTGATAATCCCAAACAGGTCATTTAGAACACCTGCCATGCCGGCATCAGCAGGGGTGGCAAAACTACCAGCCTTACATCCTCCAGCATTATCAGGCACATGGCAGCAAAGCACCCGACTATGTGGGCCAAACCACAGGCACCAGGAACAGTGTCTACGGGTAACACCACTCCTTCTTACACTCTTGTGTGTGAAAGCCACGGTGCATGTGAAAATGCCTCCTGCCCAGCACCTGCCATTACCCAGACTCAACTAGCACCATCATTGAGTATGTCAACGTCCTTGTCTCAGCGCAGCCTTCAGTTGTCCATACCCCAATCATTGGAACGCAAGGGGAAGTATGCCTCCAATGCCAAACAGGCCACAGTACTAAATTCACAAATTTCTCATCTGATTGTGCTCGAAATGTTGCCTTTTAGGCTGGTAGAGATGGAAGCTTTCTGCAACCTGAGGGCGGCGGCCATCCCAAGTTATTCGGTCCCCAGCCACCACTATTTCTCCAGGTGTGCCATCCCTGCATTGCACAGGCACGTGTCTCACAATATTAGCCATGCCCTCAACAATGCTGTTACTGGGAAAGTCCACCTAACCATGTACACGTGGTAAGTGCTTGTGGGCAGGGACGCTGCATCTCGCTGATGGCACACTGGGTTAACAAAGTGGAAGTCGGGACCCAGTCGGACCTTGGGATGGTGCATGTCCTCCCAACCCCGAGGATTGCGGGCCCTATGTCAATCTGGGTTGCCCCCACAGTCTATAGCTCCTGCACCTCCTCCTCCGCCTCCTATTTGGCCTCCATCTCCAAAAGTAGCACATCAGTCACAAGCTGGAAGCACTGCAATACTGCCTCAGCCAAGCGCCAACAGGCTGTGCTGAAGCTAATCTTCTTAGGTGACAAACCGCACAATGCTGAAGAGTTGTGGAAAGCTCTGAAAGAGCAGTCAAATCTGTGGCTGACTTCTGTGAACCAACAGCCAGGCATGGTCATGTGTGACAATGGCCGGAACCTGGTGATGGCTCTGAGGCGAGCTCACACACGTGCCATGCCTGGCCCATTTGCTTAACCTCGTGGTTCAGCATTTTCTCAAAACCCACCTGAAGCTGCCAGATCTGCTAGTGAAAGTACACCGACTGTGTGCCCATTTTAGAAAGTCAGCTGCAGGTTCATCTGCCCTTGCCGTGCATCAGCAGTATTTGCAGCTTCTGGCTCACCGACTGGTGTGTGATATCCCCAAGCTTAGGAACTGTACACTGCATATGTTGAAAAGGATTTGTGAGCAGAAGAGGGCAGTTGTTGACTACCAGCATCACAAGACAGTCGGTTTTCAGTTCAGACTCCACACATAAGACCTCAGGTGTGGACATGGATGTCAAACATCTGTACCATCATGCAAAACTTTGAGGAGTCCACCAAGAAGGTGAGCAGTGATCACGCCATAATTAGCATCACCATCCCGCATCTCTGCATTCTGAAAAGCTCTCTTCTCATAATGAAAGAGGACATATTGCAGTCGAAGCACAAGGACATGGAGCAAGGAACCATCCATGGTGATTACACAAAACACAGCCTCATGTCTCATCCCAATGTGGATTGGTTGACAATGAGGAAGAAGAGGCGAAGGAAAAACAGGAGCTACTTTCATGTAGTATAGATGGTTCTACAATCACAACTGTCATACCGTCTGTTCAGCATGGATGGCCTGAGGTCAGGGCTGTTCAGTGTGGATGGCCTGAGGACAGGGAGGAGGAGGAGGACACCTTGTTCACTTGTCCTGTTGTTGAGGACATGGAAGGATTTCCTGTTACCAGTCTGGCACGCTTGGCTGACTTTATGTTGCACTGCATTTCCCATGACTCCTGTATTATAAAAAATTTGGGTGACAGTCATTACTGAGTAGTGACACTTTTATACCCACGCTACAAGAAGAACTTTCTATCTCTTGTTCCAGAGGCAGTCAGGTGTACTAAAATGGTGCAGTACCAGACGGCCATTGTTGTGAAATTAATAAAAAAATCCTCAACATCCTCAACATCTCTTCAGACGCCACCAGTAGAACCAGAGGGTGAACGTATTCCGTAATGCAACAATCACTCTAATTTTTGGCAAGGGTATTTATAATGCCCGTAAATACTTTTTTTTTTAAAAGTAGACCCCGAGGGGAAATGTTTGTCAGCCCTTACACTTAGTGTATGGGCATTACAAGTATAGGATACCCGCTCCTTTAATTTGGGAAAACATTCATAGGAGGACATCCTCCACGTCTCTTCAGATGCCACCACTAGAACACGATGGTGAATGTATTCCATGATGCAACAGTCACTCTAATTTTTGGCAAAGGTATTTATGATGCCCATAAATAATTAAAATAAAGTAGACCCCCAGGGGGAAATGTTTGTCAGCCCATGCACTTAGTGTGTGGGCATCCCAAGTATAGGATACCCGCTCCTTTATATTGGGAAAACTTTTATAGGAAGACATCCTCCATGTCTCTTCAGACACCACCACTAGAACACAAGGGTGAATGTATTCCATGATGCAACAGCCACTCTGGTTTTTTGCAAGGGTGTATGATGGCCGTAAAATTTTTGTTCAATATTTTGCAGACATTCCCATTGTGTTTTGTTAAAAAAATTTAAAATGCCAAATTTATAAATTTTTGTTGGTATTTTTTCTCCAAAAATCTCTTTTTTAAAATTTCAGATGCAATATAATCAGAAGATTTGCTACAATTTTTTTCATATCCGTCGGAATGGGCTGTCTGGAATGTTCCTCTTCCACATAGTGGAGTGAGCACTTCTAAAATCTTAGTAGCCATTGCTGTCTACTTTTTAAAAAAATATTTTTGTAACAATCCTATTCTTTTCATGAAACATCTAAATCTAAATATGTGATTTTATCTTTATTCACAGTTCCCACAAAAGAGATACCACAATCATTACAATTTAGACTGTCAATTAATTTCCATGCTTTTTCTAGGGTGCCACACCAAAATATAACTAAATCGCTATTTTTCTTTAAAAATAGGATCTGATAAAGCTGATGAGGATTAGAATCGCCCCATGAACAAATTAGCTAAACTTGGTGCGGCCAGAGTCCCCATCGCAACACCAAGCTTCTGAAGGTACAATGAATCCAGAAAAGAAAAAAACATTATGTTTAAGGATAAAGTCAAGACCTTTCAAAAGAAAATCCATTTGTGCTACCGGAAGATTACCCTTTTGCCGCAAATAATATTCAGCTGATTGTAAACCAAAAGTATGGTCAATATTAGAATAGAGACCAACCACAACTAGGGTAATGAAAAGGTCTCCCTCTTGCCAAGTAATATCTTTGCAAAGTTGAATAAGATGGCCAAGAATCCTGCAAATAAGCTGGAAAAGATCACTGTATCTTGTAAAAAAAGATCTATATAATTCGATGAATTGGCAGTTAGGGACCCAATCCCTGATACGATGGGTCGACCTGGTGGACGTCACTGATCTTTATGAACCTTTGGAAGATGTTAATGAAATGACCTATTTGGGTTTTTATTAATAAGGAACCATTTTTCTTTTAGGTTCAATATCCCTTTTATATGGGCTTCATTATTTAAACTGTTATAATCCCTTATAAATTGTGTTGAGGAATCTATTGTTAATTTTTCATAATATCTGTTATAAGAGAGGATCCCTTCAGCCTCTTGCAGATAATCTTCTATATCTTGAATCACCACCCCACCGCCTTTATCAGCCTCTCTGATAATTATATTTGGGTTCTTCTTGAAGCCCACTGAAGCTTTTCTTTCGGTAGGGTTAATGTTCCTATATAATCTATCTTTTTTCTTCTTTTCTTGTTATTAAATTCCCGTTATTGATTTCTCTAAAATCTGCCGCTACCAAGGCAAAAAACTTTTCAATATAATTGCCTCTGTGGTGCACTGGATTAAAAAGAGATTTTGGAATCACTTCCTTATGCACAAACATCTCATTATTTTCTGTTACTGGTGAATCTTGGTTCTTGTTCACACCTGCTGTGCGGTCCTGCAGTGCAAAATGCCTTGCAAGAGTTAATTTTTGAATGAAATGGTTTAAATCCAAAAATAAATCAAATGGCTTACAGCTTTGTGTAGGACAAAAATTGAGTCCATTTGAAAGGACCTCAATTTCTGTAGAAGACAGGGTATATTTAGACAAATTAAACATTTTTTATAGAAGATTGGTGAGAAGTGGAATGAACTGTTAAATTACCATCATTATCAGAAAAAAGAGCATTATCAGTTACTAACTTTTTTGATCTTTTCCAATTTTTTTTTTTGTCTTAGCCCTTCTTCTTCCCCCTTGGGACCTCTTCGTTTTTTTAAGAACCCTGGGGTGGGATAGGAAAAAAGTGTGTAACCATCTTTGTGGCGGACATGGGGGAAGTTCTCGAGGTGGCTGAGGCACTTAGTGAGATATTTGTATATCTATGGTCAGAGGTACCATCAGTAATTCACCTAAATTTGGCTTGATCGGGCCAATTTCTAAAAAAGATATATTAGAAACCGTGGGTGAAGGAGAAAAAATTGTTTTTTATGAAGCAAGCTATATACAGTGGGGCAAAAAAGTATTTAGTCAGTCAGCAATAGTGCAAGTTCCACCACTTAAAAAGATGAGAGGCGTCTGTAATTTACATCATAGGTAGACCTTAACTATGGGAGACAAACTGAGAAATAAAAATCCAGAAAATCACATTGTCTGTTTTTTTAACATTTTATTTGCATATTATGGTGGAAAATAAGTATTTGGTCAGAAACAAAATTTAAACTCAATACTTTGTAATATATCCTTTGTTGGCAATGACAGAGGTCAAACGTTTTCTGTAAGTCTTCACAAGGTTGCCACACACTGTTGTTGGTATGTTAGCCCATTCCTCCATGCAGATCTCCTCTAGAGCACTGATGTTTTTGGCTTTTCGCTTGGCAACACGGACTTTCAACTCCCTCCAAAGGTTTTCTATAGGGTTGAGATCTGGAGACTGGCTAGGCCACTCCAGGACCTTGAAATGCTTCTTACGAAGCCACTCCTTTGTTGCCCTGGCGGTGTGCTTTGGATCATTGTCATGTTGAAAGACCCAGCCACGTTTCATCTTCAATGCCCTTGCTGATGGAAGGAGGTTTGCACTCAAAATCTCACGATACATGGCCCCATTCATTCTTTCATGTACCCGGATCAGTCATCCCGGCCCCTTTGCAGAGAAACAGCCCCAAAGCATGATGTTTCCACCACCATGCTTTACAGTAGGTATGGTGTTTGATGGATGCAACTCAGTATTCTTTTTCCTCCAAACACGACAAGTTGTGTTTCTACCAAACAGTTCCAGTTTGGTTTCATCAGACCATAGGACATTCTCCCAAAACTCCTCTGGATCATCCAAATGCTCTCTAGCAAACTTCAGACGGGCCCGGACATGTACTGGCTTAAGCAGTGGGACACGTCTGGCACGGCAGGATCTGAGTCCATGGTGGCGTAGTGTGTTACTTATGGTAGGCCTTGTTACATTGGTCCCAGCTCTCTGCAGTTCATTCACTAGGTCCCCCCGCGTGGTTCTGGGATTTTTGCTCACCGTTCTTGTGATCATTCTGACCCCACGGGGTGGGATTTTGCGTGGAGCCCCAGATCGAGGGAGATTATGAGTGGTCTTGTATGTCTTCCATTTTCTAATTATTGCTCCCACTGTTGATTTCTTCACTCCAAGCTGGTTGGCTATTGCAGATTCAGTCTTCCCAGCCTGGTGCAGGGCTACAATTTTGTTTCTGGTGTCCTTTGACAGCTCTTTGGTCTTCACCATTGTGGAGTTTGGAGTCAGACTGTTTGAGGGTGTGCACAGGTGTCTTTTTATACTGATAACAAGTTTAAACAGGTGCCATTACTACAGGTAATGAGTGGAGGAAAGAGGAGACTCTTAAAGAAGAAGTTACAGGTCTGTGAGAGCCAGAAATCTTGATTGTTTGTTTCTGACCAAATACTTATTTTCCACCATAATATGCAAATAAATTGTTAAAAAAACAGACAATGTGATTTTCTGGATTTTTTTTTCTCAGTTTGTCTCCCATAGTTGAGGTCTACCTATGACGTAAATTACAGACGCCTCTCATCTTTTTAAGTGGTGGAACTTGCACTATTGCTGACTGACTAAATACTTTTTTGCCCCACTGTATAAGATAAAGTTTGGTATTACAAAATTTGTTTCGTTATCACATCAAAATTACTATGATAGACCAAGAGAATATGGAAAAAATATTAAGGACTTTTTATAATTATAAAGTATACTGTATTGTTCTATTTTGTTTTGTTCACTACTTGCTTCTAAATCACTTTTGAATTCCCTAATTTGGGTTGAACATAAAGCATGACCTGTCAAGTAGCCCAATGATGTATGGTATTTAATTGTAACAAATTGCCTATGATTAATTCAATAAGAATTTTAATGAAAAGCACTTAGTAACTTTGTAACTGTTAATCACTCCAGGTGGTTGAGCAAAATGGCATGGTTAAGACCATAAAGCCCTTACTTAAGCAATGTGTTAATTAACTTTCATAATAACGAAAAATGGTGACAAAAAAGATTTTACATTTAATACACATTTAATATTAAATTAGGACTAATAAGGTGAAGGATGGTAAAAGGAACCTCTCAGCAATTTTTCTGCATTTAAACAGGTGCTATGATGGTCAATGCCTCTTAAATTGTGCTACAAATTTGGTTAAATTGTCAGTTCAAAGGGAACCTGTCACCCCCAAAATCGATGGTGAGGTAAGCCCACCGTCATCAGGGGCTTATCTACAGCATTCTGTAATGCTGTAGATAAGCCGCCGATGTTACCTGAAAGAGGAGAAAAAGAGGTTAGATTATACTCACCCAGGGGCGGTCCTGCTCCGATGGGTGTCTCAGGTCTGGAACAGCACCTCCCATCTTCATTCCATGATGTCCTCTTCTGGTCTTCACGCCACGGCTCCGACGCAGGCGTACTTTGTCTGCCCTGTTGAGGGCAGAGCAAAGTATTGCAGTGTGCAGGTGCCGGAAAGGTCAGAGAGGCCCGGCGCCTGTGCACTGCAGTACTTTGCTCTGCCCGTAACAGGGCAGACAAAGTACGCCTGCGCCAGAGCTGCGGCGTGAAGACCAGAAGAGGATGTCATGGAATGAAGATAGGAGGCGCCGGAGCGGACCTGAGACACCCATGTGACCGGACCGCACCCCTGGGTGAGTATAATCTAAGCTCTTTTACTCCTCTTTCAGGTTACATCGGGGGCTTATCTACAGCATTACAGAATGCTGTAGATAAGCCCCTGATGATGGTGAGCTCACCACACCATTGATTTTGGGGGTGACAGGTTCCCTTTAACTATTATGCCAAAAAATCTACATTAAAAAGTTTTTGCTATGTGCAGATTACCTACTTGGAGTCAGCTGCAGAGTATTGGATGGTCAGGGCCACCATGTTGTTGATGTTATCATGCCTATAACTCCCATTAAATAAATCCTAACCCAATTTTGAATTTTCTGTAACATGTAGAAATGATTAAAGCATTTGTCCTCTATAAGGGGTTTGTCTTTTACTTTTCTCCACTTGACACTTCTGCCCTCTGAACTAGTGCTTGAAAAGGGATATTTTTTCTAAATTCTTGCGAGGCACGCATGGACTTCCAAAACTTTACTGGGACAGCCTTTTATGTGACTTCACTGAGAAGTTCCATCTCATGCAGGATGTGGAAGGAGAAACTATCAGATAGAGTCACAGGTAGGCAGGACAAAGCTGATAGGTAGAACCATGTAACCACTATTGTACAGTGGAAACAGAGTAAATATTGGTAAATAAATGTGCAATCCTCAACATTGAAATTGCAGCACCAAGACGGATAAGTCATAGAATTATGGAAATCAATCACCTAAATAATCAAGATTCAGTTGATGATTTTCACACCCAAGTGCATTCAGCATGGCAGAACATCCCTCTGACAACCATCAATAACCTCATAGATAGCGTGACATGGCTGTACGAGAGAGGATTTTTTGCTGTAGAGCTCATAATCGATACTGAAAATATTTAGATGTTTTGAAAATTTTGTTTTCATTTGTTTGTCAGCTGCATAATTGAGTGAATTTTTCAAAATTCGGTTCCGAATATGATCGGCGGCAAAGGGAGAAGGAAAGAATGAATATGTTCGGAACCTATCATCAAACATAAATTCAGCAAAAATAGGGTAACAATATGTCACGAATATGGCAAATACAGATTCCGCCACCTATTCCGAACATATTCACTCAACTCTAGTTATAACTCCATGACTTTATATTATTTCTGTAAATTCAGTGTTGAGATTATTTATAATAATGTTATACATTCAAGTATTAGTTCAGAGAACAGAAGGAGGGAAACAGTAAAAATTTGTGGACAATCCCCTTAGTTGTTTCCTTTTTATCACTTCATTGGCATTGATTGCATAAAAAGGATCAATGGGGCTCCATCACTCTAAAAGCATGGTATAATCAAAATAATGAAAAATTGGTCTCTTTTACACAAATTCTACCTCACTAGTTAAATTTCAGAGTCATTTCTGATGCAGATAACATTGATCTTACTTAAGTTCCCTTCTACTCAAGAGGCAATAGAGTAAGAACTGAATGTCTGATGTCTCATCTCTCTAACTATACTATGCTGAGCTCATTGGCTTTGACATGAACAATGTGAATAAATACTCAGAGTATATTTCACAAGTCTTGATATGTTAGGGTTCTCAATGTAAAATGATTGTCCTGTTATTTTAAAACCGTTGAATAGCCAAAATGCACTAAAGGAGTTAATCATAAAAATTAAATGTTTAATATATAGCACTTACCGAATTTCTGGATTACTGGAGGAAGTGTAAATTTGGTGTGCCCTCTTAGTGACTCAGCACACAGACATAAATGTCTAAACTGCTGACAGCAAAAGTGAGTACACCCGTAAGTGAAAATTGCCAAATTGTGCCCAACTGTCCATTTTCCCTCCCAGTGTCACATGACTCATTTGTCTTACACGTTTTCAGGTGTGAATGGGAAGCAGGTGTCTTAAATTTGCGTTATCGCTCTATCATTCTCTCATACTAGTCACTGGAAGTTCAATATGGCGCCTCACATTTTTTCAAATGAATGTAGTTTACCAGATGCAATGGAGTGGGGTCTCAGGGTTGCTGCTGCAAGAAGATCTGAATTGGGCATGTGTCGTCTCTGACAGCCATTTTCCTGGAGTCCACACCATTGAAAAGCATGGCAAATGTGAGGGCTACAGGCATTTACAAAATATCAGTTGAGCCCATGCACTCGTGAACATCACCACCTACCAGCCTGGGGCCTGCAGCATCACCCCACTCCTATCTTCCCCGAACACTACCTCCTACCAGCCAGGAGCCCACAGCATATCCTCACTCCACCGCCGCTAGCTTCCTGTAGCAGCAACTCTGACACCTGGAACCTTGCTCCACCTTTGCTGCCCCAAAGGTAATCTAAAGTAAAAGCAGATTATAAGATGCACTATTAGTGTATTAAAAATGTTGTTTTCCTCCCAAAAATTTGGGATGAGGCTTATAAATCTGCATAATACAGTATATTTCTATTTTATACATTTGAAGAGCACTAAAAATTTTAATGGGTATGAAACATACCACAAGTACCAAAACTAAACATCTGAACAAGTCCTATGGTTCAGGAATGAGGAGGGAGCAGATATTATGTATGTGGCTACTTCTGTCTATAACGAATAGTAGACAAAGTGTGAACAATACATCATTAAATGGGGTTATCCAGCTCACTTAATAGTTGTTTAATATTAAAGGGAATCTGTCACCCCAATTTTCGCCTATAAGCTAAGGCCACCACCATCAGGGGCTTATCTACAGCATTCTGTAATGCTGTAGAAAAGCCCCTGATGTAACCTGCAAGATAAGAAAAACAAGTTAGATTATACTCATCCAGCGGTGGTCCCAGTGCGGTCCAGTCCGATGGGCATTGCAGGTCCGGGTCCGGCACCTCCCATCTTCATACGATGACATCCTCTTCTTTTCTGCAAGCCATGGCTCTGCAAAGTACTGCACTGCGCAGGTGCCGGGTCTCTCTGACCTTTCCTGGCGCCTGCGCACTGCTGTACTTTACGCTGCCCTCAACAGGGCAGATAAAGTATGCCAGCGCAGGAGCCGTGGCAGGAAGCAAAGAAGAGGACGTCATCGTATGAAGATGGGAGGCCCCGGACCCGGACTGTGACGCACATAGGACCGGACCAAACTGGGACCGCCCCTGGGTGAGTATAATATAACCTGTTTTTCTTATCTTTCAGGTTACATCAGGGGCTTATCTACGGTAGATAAGCCCCTGATGGCGGTGGCCTTAGCTTATAGGTGAAAATTGGGGTGACAAATTCCCTTTAAATTAATATGTTTAGGTATGTTCAGTGTTGAAATTAATATAGTTATGGGGCTTTTCACTTTATGACTGGGCAATTACAGAGCAAGTTTCATTGAAAACAACAAAAAATGCGTTCAAAGAGTTTCATTATCAAAATTTAACCAGCATCCCTCTGTCAATGTCAGTTCAGGGCACAGGCAAATCTACTTCAATATTTGCTTTTAGACAGATGAGAGCTTCCTCTCATTCTCTGTTTTTTGGTCTTTCTTTGATGCAGGGTTTGACTGATTGGTTTATTTTAATGGCTAAACCAACCCACTCTCTGCCTATGCATCAAAGAAAGGGGCTTAGCTATTAAAATGAGTCAGTAACCAGGCTACGATGAACACATAACTGGATGTGGATCTCGTTTATGTGTCAGATGCAGAAGGTGAGCTGCTAGTACATGGTCGGGGTACTAATAGCCGACCATTAGTGAAGCTTAGGTAATGAAGATGTAAACAGAAAGTTGTATTATCTTTAATATGAAAAGATTGCATGGGAATCATTTTAATGTTATTTAAACTTGCTGAGGATTAAAATACAAACCACAGAAATTTTAACCTTCCTCAATTCCACCGCTGCCTCTCTGCTTCTGCATCAGTCATTATTTAATAAAGGTGCCATGTGGAAAAATAGGAAGACTGTTATATCTATCCATATGCTAGAGAGTGGCTACTGAAGTTTCTCTTTCATTTTTAAGATTATTATTAGGGTTGAGCGAAACGGGTCGAAATTTTTCAAAAGTCGCCGACTTTTGGCAAGGTCGGGTTTCATGAAACCCGACCCCTGTGTGGGGTCGGCCATGAAGTCGGCGATCTTTTGAATCTAGAATCGGAATTCCGATACCGATTCCCGATATGTTTACATCGGGAATTGGTATTGGAATTCAGATTTAAGTGTAAAATAAAGAATTAAAATAAAAAATATCGCAATACTTACCCTCTGACGCGCCCTGGTACTAACCGGGAACCTTCCTTCCTTAGAATCAGCCTTCCAGGACCTTGCGGTGACGTCACGGTGACGTCGCAGCTTGTGATTGGCCGCGCGGCCGCCCATGTGACCGCTCGCGCGACCAATCACAAGCCGCGACGTCACCGCGACGTCACCGAAGGTCCTGGAAGGGCTGATTCTTAGGAAGGAAGACTGCCGGAAAGAAGCAGGGAGCGTCCGAGGGTGAGTATATACCTAATAGGAATATACTCAACCTCGGACGCGCCCTGCTTCTTTCCGGCAGCCTTTCTTCCTAAGAATCAGCCCTTCCAGGACCTTCGGTGACGTCGCGGTGACATCGCGGCTTGTGATTGGTCGCGCGAGCGGTCACATGGGCGGCCGCACGGCCAATCACAAGCCGCGACGTCACCGCGACGTCACCGCAAGGTCCTGGAAGGCTGATTCTAAGGAAGGAAGGTTCCCGGTTAGTACCAGGGCGCGTCAGAGGGTAAGTATTGCGATATTTTTTATTTTAATTCTTTATTTTACACTAAAATATGGATCGCAGGGCCTGAAGGAGAGTTTCCGCTCCTTCAGACCCTGGGAACCATGGAAACCCAATGCACTGCATTGGGTTTCAGGTTTCGGCCGACCCCGACCCCGACTTTTTTATACGATCGGCCGATTTCACTCGACCCGACTTTTGAAAAAGTCGGGTTTCGTGAAACCCGACCCGATCCTATAAAAGTAAAGGTCGCTCAACCCTAATTATTATTATTAAATATTTAAAGAAATTAGTGTTAAAGCAGGAAGACACTGGATATGTACTGTAGGTATGAGTAGCTAAGATTATAGCATGCACTTTGGCTTGACAGTGCCATGTTTGTCAGATTTATGATGAAGCATTTACTGGAGGAAGTATGCGTACAGTATATAAATGTATGAGCTGGTATAGAAAATCATTCTTTTATAATGACAATGAACTAGTGATGCAGCAGGTGAATGACTAATGACTTGAGACATTTCTCACATTTGTACTTAACACATACATTATGTACTTTTCTTGTGTTCTTCATATTTCATGCAACGTGACTCTAGATTGCTTTTGAATTGATGTTTAAAACAATAATGAAAGGAATGCCAAAATATTCAAAGGACTTGAATTGTCTTTTCATTCTGATTAAAGTAAATATACGTTCTCTTTTTTATGTATGGAATGTGTCTAAACTACATTATGTGATTAATTGCTCAGTGTAAAAGTTACTGTATGAGATGATAACACACCTTCATTCTTCTACATAGATTGATTACATTATGCAGAAACCATATAAGTAGATAGATGTTTGAAAATTGTGGATAGTAACAATTAGCAATATATACAGTGGGGAAAATAAGTATATGATACACTGATTATTTTGCCACCTATAAATTATTTGCCACCTACAGTACAGGCCAAAAGTTTGGACACACCTTCTCATTTAAAGATTTTTCTTTATTTTCATGACTATAAAAATTGCACATTCACACTGAAGGCATCAAAACTATGAATTAACACATGTGGAATTATATACTAGACAAAAAAATGTGAAACAACTGAAATCATGTCTTATATTCTAGGTTCTTCAAAGTAGCCACCTTTTGCTTTGATGACTGCTTTGTACACTCTTAGCATTCCCTTGATGAGCTTCAAGAGGTAGTAACCGGAAATGGTTTTCACTTCACAGGTGTGCCCTGTCAGGTTTAATAAGTTAGATTTCTTGCCTTATAAATGGGGTTGGGGCCATCAGTTGTGTTGAGCAGAAGTCTGGTGGATACACAGCTGATAGTCCTACTGAATAGACTGTTAGAATTTGTATTATGGTAAGAAAAAAGCAGCTAAGTAAAGAAAAACAAGTGGCCATCATTACTTTAAGAAATGAAGGTCAGTCAGTCTGAAAAATTGGGAAAACATTGAAAGTGTCCCCAAGTGCGGTTGCAAAAACCATCAAGCGCTACCAAGACACTGGCGCACATGAGGACTGCCCCAGGAAAGGAAGACCAAGAGTCACCTCTGCTTCTGAGGATAAGTTTATCCAAGTCACAAGCCTTAGAAATCGCAGGTTAACAGAAGCTCAGATTAGAGACCAGGTCAATGCCACACAAAATTCTAGCAGCAGACACATCTCTATAACAACTGTTAAGAGGAGACTTTCTGCAGCAGGCCTTAATGGTAAAATAGCTGCTAGCAAACCACTGCTAAGGACAGGCAACAAGCAGAAGAGACTTGTTTGAGCTAAAGAACACAAGGAATGGACATTAGACCAGTGGAAAATCTGTGCTTTGGTCTGATGAGTCCAAATTTGAGATCTTTGGTTCCAACCACCGTGTCTTTGTGCGACACAGAAAAGGTGAACGGATGGACTCTACATGCCAGGTTCCCACCGTGAAGCATGGAGGAGGAGGTGTGATGGTGTGGGGGTGCTTTACTGGTGACACTGTTGGGGATTTATTCAAAATTGAAGGCATACTGAACCAGCATGGCTACCAGAGCATCTTGCAGCGGCATGCTATTCCATCCGGTTTGCGTTTAGTTGGACCATCATTTATTTTTCAACAAGACAATGACCCCAAACACATCTCCAGGCTGTGTAAGTGCTATTTGACCAAGAAGGAGAGTGTTGGGGTGCTACGCCAGATGACCTGGCCTCCACAGTCACCAGACTTGAACCCAATCGAGATGGTTTGGGGTGAGCTGGACCGCGGAGTGAAGGCAAAAGAGCCAACAAGTGCTAAGCATCTCTGGGAACTCCTTCAAGATAGTTGGAAGACCATTCCCGGTGACTACCTCTTGAAGATCATCAAGAGAATGCCAAGAGTGTTCAAAGCAGTCATCAAAGCAAAAGGTGGCTACTTTGAAGAACCTAGAATATAAGACATATTTTCAGTTGTTTCACACTTTTTTGTTAAGTATATAATTCCACATGTGTTAATTCATAGTTTCAATGCCTTTAGTGTGAATGTACAATTTTCATAGTCATGAAAATACAGAAAAATCTTTAAATGAGAAGGTGTGTCCAAACTTTTGGTCTGTACTGTAAAAATAATGGAGAGGTCTGTAACTCTTATTGTAGGTACACTTCAACTTTGAAACATCCAGAAAATCACATTGTATGATTTTTACTTAATTAATTTGCATTTTTTTGCACTAAATAAGTATTTGATACAATAGAAAAACAGAACTTAATATTTGGTACAGAAACCTTTGCTTGCAATTACAGAGGTCAGACGTTTCTTGTAGGTCTTGACCAAATTTGCACACATTACATCAGGGATTTTGTCCCATTTCTCCCTTTCAGATCTTCTCCAGATCTTTCAGGTTTCGGGGTTGTCACTGAGCAACATTGACTTTTAGCTCCCTTCAAAGATTTTCTATTGGATTCAGGTCTGGAGACTGGCTAGGCCACTAAAGGATCATGAAATACTTCTTACAAAGCCACTCTTTATTGCCCTGGCTGTATATTTCAGGTTATTGTCATGCTGGGAGACCCAGCCATGACCCATCTTCAGCGCTCTTTCTGAGTGAAGGAGGTTGTTAGCCAAAGTCTCACCATACATGACATCCTCCATCCCCCCTTCAATGGGGTGCAGTTATCCTTTACAGAAAAGCACCACCAAAGTATGATATTTCCCCCTCCATGCTTCTTCTCCAAAAATGGCAAGCTATCATCTGACCCCATGACCTTCTCCCATGCCTCCTTTTGATCATCCAAATGGTCATTGGTGAACTTCATATGGGCCTGGACATGTGCTGGTTTGAGCAGGGAGACCTTGCACGCCCTGCAGGATTTTAATTCATGATGGTGTAGTGTATTACTAACATTAATGTTTGAGACTGTGGTCCCAGCTCTTTTCAGGTCAATGACCAGGTGATACTGTGTAATGTAACTATTCCTGTTAAATGGCACTTCTTAGTTACATTTTGAATGGAGGAAAGGGGAACTTCAAAATACTTTGCTATTTTTTTTATAACCTACTCCTGCTTTGTGGGCCTTCACCATTTTCATTTTCAGAGTGCTTGGCAGCTGCTAGAGTAACTCATGGTTGCTGGGAAATTTGCATAACATGGCATTTCTTAATGATAATAGTGAACAAGCCATAACCCTAACAGACTGTTAAGGTTGGCGGATTGCACTAAATGAAAATTAAATAATAAAGTGCAATCACAACCAGGGGTGTTGTGAATTCTGTGGTCAAGCTCCCTCCTGTGGTCATGAGTGGTACTTTGGCTGGTTCTGTCTATGAGCTTCCTCTGGTGGATGTGAGTGGGGCTGCGGCTTCTGAGTTTCCTTCCTCAGGTGACGAGGTTAAGTCGTTAGGTGCTGCTCTATTTAACTCCACCTAGTTCTTTGTTCCTGGCCTCCAGTCAATGTTCCAGTATTGGTCTTGCTCTCTCCTGGATCGTTCTTGTGGCCTGTCTGCCCTGCATAAGCTAAGTTTTGCTTTTGTTACTTTTGTTTGCTATATTTTCTGTCCAGCTTGCTATATTGGTTTTTCTTGCTTGCTGGAAGCTCTGAGACGCAGAGGGAGCACCACCGTACCGTTAGTTGGTGCGGAGGGTCTTTTTGCGCCCTCTGCGTGGTTGTTTGTAGGTTTTTGTGCTGATCGCAAAGCTATCTTTCCTATCCTCGGTCTATTCAGTAAGTCGGGCCTCACTTTGCTAAAATCTATTTCATCTCTGTGTTTGTATTTTCATCTTACTCACAGTCATTATATGTGGGGGGCTGCCTTTTCCTTTGGGGAATTTCTCTGAGGCAAGGTAGGCTTATTTTTCTATCTTCAGGGCTAGCTAGTTTCTCAGGCTGTGCCCGAGGCGCCTAGGTCTGGTCAGGAGCGCTCCACGGCTACCTCTAGTGTGGTATGATAGGATTAGGGATTGCGGTCAGCAGAGTTCCCACGTCTCAGAGCTCGTCCTATGTTATTAGTAACTATCAGGTCACCTTGTGTGCTCTCAACCACTAGGTCCATTGTGGTTCTGAATCACCAGTTCATAACAGTACTGGAGGCCCAAAGTACTAATGCTTCTCAATAGAGGGAAAAGAGAAGTTCTGAGACCATTTTTTTTCTCTGCACTGTGTTTTGTCTTTCTTTTCCCCTAGACATTTGGGTGGTTCAGGACACAGGTGTAGTGATGGACATTAAAGGTCTGTCTTCTTGTGTGGATTATCTCACTGCAAGAGTACAAAATATTCAAGACTTTGTGGTTCAGAATGCTATGTTAGAACCAATAATTCCTATTCCTGATTTGTTTTCTGGAGATAGAACTAAGTTTCAGAGTTTTAAAAATAATTGTAAACTGTTTCTGGCTTTGAAACCCTGCTCCTCTGGTGACCCAGTTCAACAAGTTAAGATCATTATTTCTTTATTACGTGGCGACCCTCAAGACTGGGCATTTTCCCTTGCGCCAGGAGATCCTGCATTATGTAATATTGACGCGTTTTTTCTGGCGCTCGGATTGCTTTATGATGAGCCTAATTCAGTGGATCAGGCAGAGAAAAATTTGCTGGCTCTGTGTCAGGGTCAGGATGAGGTAGAGATATATTGTCAGAAGTTTAGGAAGTGGTCTGTGCTCACTCAATGGAATGAATGTGCGCTGGCAGCAATTTTCAGAAAGGGTCTCTCTGAAGCCCTTAAGGATGTCATGGTGGGATTTCCTATGCCTGCTGGTCTGAATGAGTCTTGTTGTGAGTTCTGTTTTTGGGCTCCCTCTGGTGGTTACTGATGGTACTGGGTGACTTGTGTTCTCTGCGGTCTCTGGTGTCCACCTGTTCCATCAGGTTATGGGAGTTTCCTATTTAACCT
This sequence comes from Ranitomeya imitator, assembly GCF_032444005.1. Classification (NCBI taxonomy): domain Eukaryota; kingdom Metazoa; phylum Chordata; class Amphibia; order Anura; family Dendrobatidae; genus Ranitomeya; species Ranitomeya imitator. Next base: position 1,110,223,956 of record NC_091282.1, read on the forward strand.
GGCTTTTTTGTCATTTCCTCGCCGGCTATCAATGTAATCAGCGTGTCTTTTTACCTCTGCTCCCTGCGTCTGTTATCTTCAGGACAAGCTAAGTTTTGATTTTCCTGTTCCACGTTTTGCTTAATTTTTGTCTTAGTCCAGCTTGCAGCTATGTGATTCCTTGCTGCTGGTTGCTCTAGTGGGCTGAAATTACTCCTCATGTTCCATGAGTTGGCACATGAGTTCAAGTAATTTCAGGATGGTTTTTTGAAGGGTTTTTCGCTGACCGCGCAGTTCACTTTTGTATCCTCTGCTATCTAGCTTTAGCGGGCCTCATTTTTGCTGATTCTATTTTCATAACTACGTATGTGCTTTCCTCTCATTTCACCGTTATTACATGTGGGGGGCTGCTATTTCTGTGGGGTGTTTCTCTGGAGGCAAGTGAGGTCTGTGTTTCTTCTGATAGGGGAAGTTAATCCTTCGGCTGGCGCGAGACGTCTAGGAATCATCGTAGGCACGTTCCCCGCCTACTGCTAGTTGTGTGTTTAGGTTCAGGATCGCGGTCAGCTCAGGTTCCATCACCCTAGAGCTTGTTTTGTTTTTGTGCTTGTCCTTTTGTGATCCCCTGCCATTGGGATCATGACAGAGTCTATGTCTTTGGCCATTCAGATCGGTCGACGCTTGCGTGAGCGTAAAACTGTGCACCATTTGGCGGTATTATCTGAGCATAAATATGAGCCTATGCAGTGCGATAGGACTTTGACCAGAGCTGAACGGCAAGAACACAGACGTCAGAATGGGCTGTGTTTCTACTGTGGTGATTCCACTCATGCTATCTCCGATTGTCCTAAGCGCACTAAGCGGTTCGCTAGGTCTGCCACCATTGGTACGGTACAGTTGAAATTTCTTTTGTCTGTTACTTTGATCTGCTCTTTGTCATCCTATTCTGTCATGGCATTTGTGGATTCAGGCGCTGCCCTGAATTTGATGGACTTGGAGTATGCTAAGCGCTGTGGGTTTTTCTTGGAGCCCTTGCAGTATCCTATTCCATTGAGAGGAATTGATGCTATGCCTTTTGCCAAGAATAAGCCTCAGTATTGGACCCAGCTGACCATGTGCATGGCTCCTGCGCATCAGGAGGATATTCGCTTTTTGGTGTTGCATAATCTGAATGATGTGGTCGTGTTGGGGTTGCCATGGCTACAAGTCCATAACCCAGTATTGGATTGGAAATCAATGTCTGTGTCCAGCTGGGGTTGTCAGGGGGTACATGGTGATGTTCCATTTCTGTCTATTTCATCATCCACCCCTTCTGAGGTCCCAGAGTTCTTGTCGGATTACTGGGATGTATTTGATGAGCCCGAGTCCAGTGCCCTACCTCCGCATAGGGATTGCGATTGTGCTATCGATTTGATTCCTGGTAGTAAGTTTCCTAAAGGTCGACTGTTTAATTTGTCTGTGCCTGAGCATGCCGCTATGCGGAGCTACGTAAAGGAATCCTTGGAGAAGGGTCATATTCGCCCATCATCGTCGCCATTGGGAGCAGGGTTCTTTTTTGTGGCCAAGAAGGATGGTTCGCTGAGACCTTGTATTGACTACCGCCTTCTAAATAAAATCACAGTCAAATTTCAGTACCCCTTGCCGCTGCTGTCTGATTTGTTTGCTCGGATTAAGGGGGCTAGTTGGTTCACCAAGATAGATCTTCGTGGTGCGTATAATCTTGTGCGTACTAAACGGGGCGATGAATGGAAAACAGCATTTAATACGCCCGAGGGCCATTTTGAGTACCTGGTTATGCCATTCGGGCTTTCTAATGCTCCATCAGTGTTTCAGTCCTTTATGCATGACATCTTCCGAGAGTACCTGGATAAATTCCTGATTGTATACTTGGATGATATTTTGGTCTTCTCGGATGATTGGGAGTCTCACGTGAAGCAGGTCAGAAAGGTGTTCCAGGTCCTGCGTGCGAATTCTTTGTTTGTGAAGGGGTCAAAGTGTCTCTTTGGTGTCCAGAAGGTTTCATTTTTGGGTTTCATTTTTTCCCCTTCTACTATGGAGATGGACCCTGTTAAAGTTCAGGCCATTTATGATTGGACTCAGCCGACATCTCTGAAGAGTCTGCAAAAGTTCCTGGGCTTTGCTAATTTTTATCGTCGCTTCATCAATAATTTTTCTAGTATTGCTAAACCGTTGACTGATTTAACCAAGAAGGGTGCTGATGTGGTCAATTGGTCTTCTGCTGCTGTGGAAGCTTTTCAAGAGTTGAAGCGTCGTTTTTCTTCTGCCCCTGTGTTGTGCCAACCAGATATTTCGCTCCCATTCCAGGTCGAGGTTGATGCTTCTGAGATTGGAGCAGGGGCTGTTTTGTCGCAAAGAAGTTCTGATGGCTCGGTGATGAAACCGTGCACCTTCTTTTCCAGGAAGTTTTCGCCTGCTGAGCGTAATTATGATGTTGGCAATCGAGAGTTGCTGGCCATGAAGTGGGCATTCGAGGAGTGGCGTCATTGGCTTGAAGGAGCTAAGCATCGCGTGGTGGTCTTGACTGATCACAAGAACTTGACTTATCTCGAGTCTGCCAAACGGTTGAATCCTAGACAGGCTCGTTGGTCGCTGTTTTTCTCCCATTTTGACTTTGTGGTTTTGTACCTTCCGGGCTCTAAAAATGTGAAGGCGGATGCCCTGTCTAGGAGTTTTGTGCCCGACTCTCCGGGTTTGCCTGAGCCGGCGGGTATTCTCAAAAAGGGGGTAATTTTGTCTGCCATCTCCCCTGATTTGCGGCGGGTGCTGTAAAAATTTCAGGCTAATAGACCTGACCGTTGCCCAGCGGAGAAACTGTTTGTCCCGGATAGGTGGACGAGTAGAGTTATCTCTGAGGTTCATTGTTCTGTGTTGGCTGGTCATCCTGGAATCTTTGGTACCAGAGATTTGGTGGCTAGATCCTTTTGGTGGCCGTCTCTGTCGCGGGATGTGCGTTCATTTGTGCAGTCCTGTGGGATTTGTGCTCGGGCTAAGCCCTGCTGTTCTCGTGCCAGTAGGTTGCTTTTGCCCTTGCCAGTCCCGAAGAGGCCCTGGACACATATCTCTATGGATTTTATTTCGGATCTCCCCGTCTCTCAAAAAATGTCGGTCATTTGGGTGGTTTGTGATCGCTTCTCTAAGATGGTCCATTTGGTACCCTTGTCTAAATTGCCTTCCTCCTCTGATTTGGTGCCATTGTTCTTCCAGCATGTGGTTCGTTTACATGGCATTCCGGAGAACATCGTTTCTGACAGAGGTTCCCAGTTTGTTTCGAGGTTTTGGCAAGCCTTTTGTACTAGGATGGGCATTGATTTGTCTTTTTCCTCGGCTTTCCATCCTCAGACAAATGGCCAGACTGAACGAACCAATCAGACCTTGGAAACATATCTGAGATGTTTTGTTTCTGCTGACCAGGATGATTGGGTGTCTTTTTTGCCTTTGGCTGAGTTCGCCCTTAACCCCTTCATGACCGGGGGATTTTTCGTTTTTCCGTGTTCGTTTTTCGCTCCCCTCCTTCCCAGAGCCATAACTTTTAAATTTTTCCGTCAATTTGGCCATGTGAGGGCTTATTTTTTGCGGGACGAGTTGTACTTTTGAACGACATCATTGGTTTTAGCATGTCGTGTACTAGAAAACGGGAACAAAATTCCAAGTGCGGTGAAATTGCAAAAAAAGTGCAATCCCACATTGGTTTTTTGGTTGGCTTTTTTGCTAGGTTTACTAAATGCTAAAAATGACCTGCCATTATGATTCTCCAGGTCATTTCGAGTTCATAGACACCAAACATGACTAGGTTATTTTTTATCTAAGTGGTGAAAAAAAATTCCAAACTTTGCTAAAAAAAAAAAAAAAAAAAAATTGCGCCATTTTCCGATACTCGTAACGTCTCTATTTTTCATCATCTGGGGTCGGTTGAGGGCTTATTTTTTGCGTGCTGAGATGACGTTTTTAATGATAGCATTTCGGTGCAGATACGTTCTTTTGATCGCCCATTATTGCATTTTAATGCAATGTCGCGGCGACCAAAAAAACGTAATTCTGGCGTTTCGAATTTTTTTCCCGCTACGCTGTTTAGCGATCAGGTTAATACTTTTTTTTAATTGATAGATCGGGCGATTCTGAGCGCGGCGATACCAAATATGCGTAAATTTGATTTTTTTTTATTGATTTATTTTGATTGGGGCGAAAGGGGGGTGATTTAAACTTTTATGTTTTTTTTATTTTTTTCACATTTTTTTATACTTTTTTTTTAACTTTTGCCATGCTTCAATAGCCTCCATGAGAGGCTAGAAGCAGGCATAGCACGATCGGCTCTGCTACATAGCAGCGATCTGCTGATCGCTTCTATGTAGCAGAATTGCACGTGTGCTGTGAGCGCCGACCACAGGGTGGCGCTCACAGCGACGGGCAATCAGTAACCATAGAGGTCTCAAGGACCTCTATGGTTACCATTCACAAGCATCGCCGACCCCCGATCATGTGACGGGGGTCGGCGATGACGTCATTTCCGGCCGCCCGGCCGGAAGCGGTAGTTAAATGCCGCTGTCTGTGTTTGACAGCGGCATTTAACTAGTTAATAGGTGCGGGCAGATCGCGATTCTGCCCGCGCCTATTACGGGCACATGTCAGCTGTTCAAAACAGCTGACATGTCCCGGCTTTGGTGCGGGCTCACCGCAGAGCCCTGCATCAAAGCAGGGGAGCCGGCATCGGACGGTATAGTACGTCCGATGCCGGTAAGGGGTTAATAATCGGGCCAGCTCGGCTACTTTGGTTTCGCCGTTTTTCTGCAATTCTGGTTTCCATCCTCGTTTCTCTTCAGGGCAGGTTGAGTCTTCAGACTGTCCTGGTGTGGATACTGTGGTGGATAGGTTGCAGCAGATTTGGACTCATGTAGTGGACAATTTGACATTGTCCCAGGAGAAGGCTCAACGTTTCGCTAACCGCAGGTGCTGTGTGGGTCCCCGACTTCGTGTTGGGGATTTGGTTTGGTTGTCATCTCGTTATATTCCTATGAAAGTTTCCTCTCCTAAGTTTAAGCCTCGTTTCATTGGTCCATATAGGATTTCTGAGGTTCTTAATCCTGTGTCTTTTCGTTTGACCCTTCCAGCTTCTTTTTCCATCCATAACGTATTCCATAGGTCATTGTTGCGGAGATAGGTGGCACCTGTGGTTCCATCCGTTGATCCTCCTGCCCCGGTTTTGGTTGAGGGGGAGTTGGAGTATATTGTGGAGAAGATTTTGGATTCTCGTATTTCGAGACGGAAACTCCAGTACCTGGTTAAGTGGAAGGGTTATGGTCAGGAAGATAATTCCTGGGTCTTTGCCTCTGATGTTCATGCTGCCGATCTGGTTCGTGCCTTTCATTTGGCTCATCCTGGTCGGCCTGGGGGCTCTGGTGAGGGTTCGGTGACCCCTCCTCAAGGGGGGGGTACTGTTGTGAATTCTGTGGTCAAGCTCCCTCCTGTGGTCATGAGTGGTACTTCGGCTGGTTCTGTCTATGAGCTTCCTCTGGTGGATGTGAGTGGGGCTGCGGCTTCTGAGTTTCCTTCCTCTGGTGACGAGGTTAAGTCGTTAGGTGCTGCTCTATTTAACTCCACCTAGTTCTTTGTTCCTGGCTTCCAGTCAATGTTCCAGTATTGGTCTTGCTCTCTCCTGGATCGTTCTTGTGGCCTGTCTGCCCTGCATAAGCTAAGTTTTGCTTGTGTTACTTTTGTTTGCTATATTTTCTGTCCAGCTTGCTATATTGGTTTTTCTTGCTTGCTGGAAGCTCTGAGACGCAGAGGGAGCACCTCCGTACCGTTAGTCGGTGCGGAGGGTCTTTTTGCGCCCTCTGCGTGGTTGTTTGTAGGTTTTTGTGCTGATCGCAAAGCTATCTTTCCTATCCTCGGTCTATTCAGTAAGTCGGGCCTCACTTTGCTAAAATCTATTTCATCTCTGTGTTTGTATTTTCATCTTACTCACAGTCATTATATGTGGGGGGCTGCCTTTTCCTTTGGGGAATTTCTCTGAGGCAAGGTAGGCTTATTTTTCTATCTTCAGGGCTAGCTAGTTTCTCAGGCTGTGCCCGAGGCGCCTAGGTCTGGTCAGGAGCGCTCCACGGCTACCTCTAGTCTGGTATGATAGGATTAGGGATTACGGTCAGCAGAGTTCCCACGTCTCAGAGCTCGTCCTATGTTATTAGTAACTATCAGGCCACCGTGTGTGCTCTTAACCACTAGGTCCATTGTGGTTCTGAATCACCAGTTCATAACACAGGGGTCCATGTGCAGAGATGTAGAACTGCTTCTAGTGTAAACAATGGCGGGACTCAACAGCATGCGACTACTATAACTGCACTGTGTTAACGCCACACAGTATGAACAGAACGCAAAGTAGCAAGCTCAGTTACTTCACTGAGAGATACTACACTCAATATGCTGAGTACTCTACCCTGTTAAGCATCACAGAGATGAAAGCATGTGGATTGTGCTCGCTCTGCAACTAAACTGTGTCAATCGCACACAAGAATGAGGCAGATACTGAGCCAAAGGAAGAACTCATGTGACACTAGGTGCAAAGCCCTGATGCTTTCCCTGAGATGTGTAGCCTGAAGGTTGGACTTGCTCTGTGACTCAACTGTGCTAACCGCACACATGTAGGAAACAGATGCTAAGCCAAGGGATAGTAGCTACCCAGTCCTAACCCTACCTTGCCAATGAAAGAACGCTCAATGTATAGAGAGTCACATGCAAACAAAGTGGTAGAGTATCCACTCACAAACACCACACATAAATGATACTAGCGCGCCCATGTGTGCCATTGATAGCCTTTAAAACCCTAGTCTCAACCACAAACACTCACGCCCAGCCGGGTGTGGCATCGCCTGCGAGCCAATCCGGAGCCGCCATTAGAGCAACTAACATCCGACCACCTATACGAAGATGCCACATCACGGACATGCTCAATAAGGTGATCTCTGGACTTAGACTCCAGAGCGCAGGACTGCACAAGAATATCACTAGTTCCCATAGATTTGGTTGGAGGGCCAGCAGTAACCAAGTGAATATCATGAGCCTGAGCAAGACACTGGGACCGACATCTGGGCAGAGCAGCACCCGCCTTGGCCAGACCTGAATGGGATACCACAGTATCAGGCAATGCTTGGGATCTATCCCACGCAGCGGGAGAATCCCGACGCCTAACACAGGCAAATTAAAATCTGAAACCTTGGTCAAAGTTATCTGAGCACACCCATTTTCATTTTTGTAATGTTTAAAATGTTAAAGATGACAATAGCTGTTTTTTTTGCCTAAATGCAAAGGAAATGTGTCATCTTTAGGTATAGACCTTTTAGAAATCATTTCATCTTCAACTTATTTAATTGTTCACAATAAAAGTAATTTTGACTAGGGGTGCCTAAACTGTTACATGTCACTCTATTCCCTTTACAAAAGATAATTGTATTGAAAAGTGAAAAACAATTTGAAATATATTGACATATACTTACCGTATATACTCGAGTATAAGCCGACCCCTTAATTTTGCAACAAAAAACTGGGAAAATTTATTGACTCGAGTATAAGCCTAGGGTGGAAAATGCAGCAGCTACCGGTAAATGCCAAAAATAAAAATAGATACCAATAAGAGTAAAATTAATTGAGACATCAGTAGGTTAAGTGTTTTTGAATATCCATATTGAATCAGGAGCCCCATATTATGCTCCACACAGTTCATTATGGCCCCATAAGATGCTCCATATTAAAATATGCCCCATATAATGCTCCATACAGTTCTTTATGGCCCCACAAGATGCTCCATATACACATATGCCCCATATAATGCTCCATGCAGTTCTTTATGGCCCCATAGATGCCCCATATAATGATCCATGCAGTTCTTTATGGCCCTATAGATGCCCCATATAATGCTCCATGCAGTTCATTAAGGCCCCATAGATGCCCCATATATTGCTCCATGCAGTTGTTTATGGTGCCATATAATGCTCCATGCAGTTCTTTATGGCCCCATAGATGCCCCATATAATGCTCCATACAGTTTATTATGGCCCCATAGATGCTCCATATAAAGCTGTGCCACATATAATGCTCCATGAAGACACAAAAGAGCACAGTGAGGTCAAAAATGCTCTGTTGTAAAAAAAAATCACAGTAATAAGCAAGTGCTAGTCAAAAGATGGAAAAAACAGGGTATTTAGTTGATACGATTTTTTGCAAAAAATTTATACTAAGCTGCTCCACCAATCGTCTAGGTATACCCATATAGAGCAGTCCTAACTAATGTATATAATCCCTATCTGATATATATTTAAAAACCTGATCATCTGCATGGTACCTGTATAAGCAGTGTTCAGAGAGGGAATATCCATGTGGACCTGCTAGATGGAACAGCTTTAGTGCAAATGACCCACAAAGGAGTGGTTGACTCCCCAGTCTTGTAGAAACAAGAGAACAATTATAGAACCACAAACAAGAAGCAAGTGCTAGTCAAAAGATGGAAAAAAAACGGGTATTTAGTTGATACCTTTTTTGCAAAAATATATACTAAGCTGCTCCACCAATCGTCAAGGTATACCCATATAGAACATATAATGCTCCATGCAGTTCATTAAGGCCCCATAGATGCACCATATAAAACTGTGCCACATATAATGTTCCATACCATTCATTATTGCCCCATAGATGCTCCATATAAAGCTGTGCCACATATAATGCTCCATACAGTTCATTATGGCCCCATAGATGCTCCATATAACAATATGCCACATATAATGCTCTATACCGTTCATTATTGCCCCATAGATGCTCCATATAAAACTGTGCCACATATAATGCTCCATACCATTCATTATTGCCCCATAGATGCTCCATATAAAGGTGTGCCACATATAATGCTGCTGCTGCAATAACAAAAAAATTACATACTCACCTCTAGTCGCTGCTCCTCAGCGTCCCGTCTCTCTCTGCAGTGAAAGTTCAGGCAGAGGGCGGCGCGCACACTAATACGTCATCGCGCCCTCTGACCTGAACAGTCACTGCAAGAGGATGGGAAGAAGGAGCGGCACCTGGTGGGTGGAACGCAGACAGGTAAATATGAAATACTCACCTGCTCCGGCACGGTCTCCGGCTCCTTCTCCCGGACAGATGGTCTCCAGGCACTGCAGCTTCTTCCTCTGTCAGCGGTCACTGGTACCGCTCATTACAGGAATGAATATGCAGCTCCACCCCTATGGGAGTGGAGTCCATATTCATTACTTTAATGAGCGGTACCACGTGACCGCTGAACAGAGGAAGAGCTGCGGCACCCGAAGACCAAGGGACAGGCAGGGGACAGCGCCAGGAGCAGGTGAGTATGCGACAGTCCTCTCTCCCCCTCACCCGCCGACCCTGCCGCCGACCATGACTCGAGTATAAGCCGAGAGGGGCACTTTCAGCCCAAAAATTTGGGCTGAAAATCTCGGCTTATACTCGAGTATATACAGTATATTCTTTATATAAAAACAAATTTAAAAATGTAAACATTAGATGCCTGTTTTCATTTTCCTTTACATTTTCGCCTTATAATGCCAGAGAAGTAAGAAATATATACCTAAAAATTACATAAACATTAGCACAAAAAAGAGTAAAAATATTTGAATAACCAAGTTAGAAAAAATAGACTTCCTCTAGCTGCATGTATGCAAAAAAATAAATAAAACATGAATGGTCATGAAGTGGTGAACCAATGTTTCAGTAAAAATTTAGGGAACTCTCTGATGAGAGGATGAAGGGAATGGCTTAGGCTACTTTCACACATCAGATTATTGTCCCTCCCACTCCTGCTCTTTTTTGAAAAACCGTAACCGGCGAAATCAAGAGCCGAATCTGTTTTTTTCTCACTGACTTGTATTAGCACCGGATTGCACCGCATGGCCTACCATTGGTTCCTGTTTTTGCCGAATCCGGCTAAAAATCCAATTCCTGCTTCTGGAAAAAACATCTACAGTAATGTTTTTTGTCTGCGGTGAAAAACCGGAAAACACCGGATCCGGCACTTCCGGCTTTTTGCTGCAATGCAAGTCTATTGGCGCTGGAATGCGCCAGATCCTAAAAAAATATGTTTTTTTTTAATCTGGGCATGCAAAGAACCAATTGGCCAGCCCCCAGGAAACAAATATAAACAATGCCAGTGAGGCCCTCACTCATCCATTTACCAGCCAGCAAGACAGCCAGCCACAGAGCCTTCCAGCCACAGAGCATACCTGCCAGCCACAGAGCGAACCTGCCAGCCACAGAGCTAACCTGCCAGCCACAGAACTATAACCTGCCAGCCACAGTGCCAGAACCTGCCAGCCACAGAGCCAGAGCAGCCAGCCAGCAGAAAGGGTACCAGCCACAGAGCCAAAGCAGCCAGCCAGCAGAAAGTCTATCAGCCACAGAGCCAGGCCAGCCACCATCCAGAGCGTGCCATCAGCCAGCCATCAGCCAGGCACCCATAGCTTGACAGTAGCCATGTCTTCTTCTGGGAGCCCTCCCCCACGTCGGCAGGGCTGTGAGGTAAATAAACTGTTTTGTTTTTAATGATGATGTTCCTTTTTTTTGCCTTGTCTATCTATCTATATATATATATATATATATAAATTTTTGTATATATCAATCTATCATTTTTGTATAACAGGAAGCTGCAGCAGAAGAAGAGGTGCTTCCAGAAGAAGACCGAGAGGGGTCAGGAAAAGAACTATGCGCCCGAGTTCTTGCACCTGAATGCAGTCTTCCAGAACTGTCTCAAACTGTCGTCTGAGCAAATGACCGCAGGATTTAATTTGCTTAGCAACAGTATTCTTGAGCTGCACATACGCCTGGATAGGATGCAATCCGATGCAAGTAAATTGCCAAATAACACATTTTTCCAGTCGGTACTCGAGCGTATGGATAAGCTATCTCCTGATCAGCAGATGCAAGTAATGTAATCGTGCCAGTCTGCTCTAGCACTTTTTACCTCCCAAGCCACTCCACCTGCACCCCCTTCTGCCCCTGCCCCCTTCCAGCCACTGTCCCTTCCTCCAGCCACTATCAACATCCTGCCCCGTGCCAGCATCCTGCCCCATATTAGCATCATGCCCCATACCAGCACCCTGCCCCGTACCAATATCCCGCCCCGTACCAGTTCTCACCATCATCCATGCCTCCACATCCTGCCCACTACCACCAGTCTCCTTCACCCATCATGCCCCAAACACAACCCTCTTCTCCAGCCACCACCTCTTCTGCCTCCCAATCCATCCACTCCACCCCTCCAACCTTCCAAATTCCCTGTACTACTCCCAGTTTCATGTCCTCCCATTCTCTTTCTTTCTCCACCCCTTCACCTGTTTTACCTACTGTTCCTTCACCACCACCATCACATTCCTCTCTCCACACTCCCAATGTCGAAATGTCCCAATCTGACAGCCCCTCCAGCATTATCTAGACCCCAAACTATTTAAACTTACTATATTGTTTTTGTTTAATAATTTCTTAATAAAACAGTTTATTGGTTATACATTTTGTCTTTCATTTATTTATAAGGTTTATAAGGTTAAATATGTTGGGTAAAACAAGGTTAAATACTGTGGGTAAAGGTTAAATATTTAAAGAGGTACACAACTTGGGTAAAAGAAGGTAAAATACTTTTGATTACAAGGTCCAAGACAAATTTTTCAAACTCTCTCATCCTGCCAGTCTACTCTTCCTCCAGAACCAAAACCACAAAGAAAAAAACGAAAAGAAGTCCAATAATAAGGTATATATTTCAAAATTTATTAAAATATGGTTTTCCATTTGTTTTTTGGACATTTTTCTTATACTATTCATTTTTGTTGCCACCCTAGTAAATATGCACATGCACTTTATCTAGTCAAACACCTTTTGATATTTTTGCTGAGTTTATTCTGTGCATTATGGTTCTTTTTGCTTATTTCACTGATTCTATGTTATTTCTACATACAGTTATATGAAAAAGTTTGGGCACCCCTATTAATCTTAAGCTTAATGCTTTATAAAAATTGTTTTTTTTTTTTTGCAACAGCTATTTCAGTTTCATATATCTAATAACTGTTGGACACAGTAATGATTCTGCCTTGAAATGAAGTTTATTGTACTAAGAGAAAATGCGCAATCTGCATTCAAACAAAATTTGACAGGTGCATAAGTATGGGCACCCCACCAGAAAAATGACATTAATATTTAGTAGATCCTCCTTTTGCAAAAATAGCAGCCTCTAGTTGCTTCCTGTAGCTTTTAATGAGTTCCTGGGTCCTGAATGAAGGTATTTTTGACCATTCCTCTTTACAAAACAATTCCAGTTCAGTTAAGTTTGATGGTCACCGAGCATGGACAACTCTCTTCAAATGATCCCGCAGATGTTCAATGATATTCAGGTCTGGGGACTGGGATGGCCATTCCAGAACAGTGTAATTGTTCCTCTGCATGAATACCTGAGTAGATTTGGAGCGGTGTTTTGGATCATTGTCTTGCTGAAAGATCCATCCCCTGCGTAACTTCAACTTTGTCACTGATTCATGAACATTATTGTCAAGACTCTGCTGATACTGAAAGAAATCCATGCGTCCCTCAACTTTAACAAGATTCCCAGTACCGGCATTGGTGACACAGCCCCAAAGCATGAGGGAGCCTCCACCAAATTTTACTGTGGGTAGCAAGTATTTTTCTTGGAATGCTGTGTTTTTGGCCGCCATGCATAATGCCTTTTTGTATGACCAAACAACTCAATCTTGGTTTCATCAGTCCACAGGACCTTCTTCCAAAAAGAAATTGGCTTCTCCAAATGTGCTTTTGCATACCTCAGCGGACTCTGTTTGTGGCGTGCTTGCAGAAATGGCTTCTTTCGCATCACTCTCCCATACAGCTTCTCCTTGTGCAAAGTGCATTGTATAGTTGACCGATGCACAGTGACACAATCTGCAGCAAGTTGATGCTGCAGCTCTCTGGAGGTGGTCTGAGGATTGTCCTTGACTGATCTCACCATTCTTCTTCTCTGCCTTTCTGATGTTTTTCTTGGCCTGCCACTTCTGGCCTTAACAAGAACTATACCTGTGTTCTTTTATTTCCTTACTATGTTCCTCACAGTGGAAATTGACAGGTTAAATCTCTGAGACAGCTTTTTGTATACTTCCCCTGAACAACTATGTTGAATAATCTTTGTTTTCAGATCATTAGACAGTTGTTTTGAGGTGCCCATGATGCCACTCTTCAGAGGAGATTCAAACAGGAGAACAACTTGCAAGTGGCCACTTTAAGTAACTTTTCTCATGATTGCATACACCTGGCTATGAAGTTCAAAGCTCAATGAGGTTAGAAAACCAAAAAAAGTGCTTTAGTAAGTCAGTAAAAAGTAGGTAGGATTATGTATTTAAAACAAGAAAATGATAAGGGTGCCCATACGTATGCACCTGTCAAATTTTGTTTGAATGCAGATTGCACATTTTCTGTTATTACAATAAACCTCATTTCAAGGTAGAAACTGTTGTGAATTCTGTGGCAGAGCTCCCTCCTGTGGTCACAAGTGGTACTTCGGCTGATTCTCTCTGTGAGCTTCCGTTGGTGGAGGAAAGTGGTACTGCGGCTTCTGAGTTTCCTTCCTCAGGTGATGTGGTGAAGTCGTTAGGTGCTGCTTTATTTAACTCCACCTAGTGCTTTGATCCTGGCCTCCAGTCAATGTTCTAGTATTGGACCTGTTTCCTCCTGGATCGTTCCTGTGGCCTGCTGCTCTGCATAGCTAAGTTCTGCTTTGCTATTTTGTTTGCTGTTTTTTCTGTCCAGCTTGTCTATTTGTTTTTTTTTTGCTTGCTGGAAGCTCTGGGACGCAGAGGGTGTACCTCCGTGCCGTTAGTTCGGTACGGAGGGTCTTTTTGCCCCCTTTTGCGTGGTTTTTGTAGGGTTTTGTGTTGACCACAAAGTTACCTTTCCTATCCTCGCTCTGTTCAGAAAGTCGGGCCTCACTTTGCTAAATCTATTTCATCTCTACGTTTGTCTTTTCATCTTAACTCACAGTCATTATATGTGGGGGCTGCCTTTTCCTTTGGGGTATTTCTCTGAGGCAAGGTAGGCTTATTTTCTATCTTCAGGCTAGCTAGTTTCTCAGGCTGTGCCGAGTTGCATAGGGAGCGTTAGGCGCAATCCACGGCTGCCTCTAGTGTGGTTGGAGAGGATTAGGGATTGCGGTCAGCAGAGTTCCCACGTCTCAGAGCTCGTTCAATGTTTTTGGTTTATTGCCAGGTCACTGTATGTGCTCTGACCTCTATGTCCATTGTGGTACTGAATTACCTTATCATAACAGTACTGGAAGCTCAAAGTACTAATGATTCTCAATAGAGGGAATAAAGAAGTTCTGAGACCATTTTTTTTTCCCTGCACTGTGTTTTGCCTTTTTTTTCCCCTAGACATTTGGGTGGTTCAGGACACAGGTGTAGCGATGGACATTAAAGGTCTGTCTTCATGTGTGGATCAGCTCACGGCAAGAGTACAAAATATTCAAGACTTCGTGGTTCAGAATTCTATGTTAGAACCGAGAATTCCTATTCCTGATTTGTTTTTTGGAGATAGAACTAAATTTCTGAGTTTCAAAAATAATTGTAAACTATTTCTGGCTTTGAAACCTCGCTCCTCTGGTGACCCAGTTCAACAAGTTAGGATCATTATTTCTTTTTTACGTGGCGACCCTCAGGACTGGGCATTTTCTCTTGCGTCAGGAGATCCTGCATTAAGTAATATCGATGCGTTTTTCCTGGCGCTCAGATTGCTGTACGATGAACCTAATTCAGTGGATCAGGCAGAGAAAAATTTGCTGGCTCTGTGTCAGGGTCAGGATGAGATAGAGGTGTATTGTCAGAAATTTAGAAAGTGGTCCGTACTCACTCAATGGAATGAATGTGCGCTGGCAGCAATTTTCAGAAAGGGTCTCTCTGAAGCCCTTAAGGATGTCATGGTGGGATTTCCTATGCCTGCTGGTCTGAATGAGTCTATGTCTTTGGCCATTCAGATCGGTCGACGCTTGCGTGAGCGTAAATCTGTGCACCATTTGGCGGTATTACCTGAGCTTAAACCTGAGCCTATGCAGTGCAATAGGACTTTGACCAGAGTTGAACGGCAAGAACACAGACGTCTGAATGGGCTGTGTTTCTACTGTGGTGATTCCACTCATGCTATCTCTGATTGTCCTAAGCGCACTAAGCGGTTCGCTAGGTCTGCCACCATTGGTACGGTACAGTCAAAATTTCTTCTGTCCGTTACCTTGATCTGCTCTTTGTCATCGTATTCTGTCATGACATTTGTGGATTCAGGCGCTGCCCTGAATTTGATGGACTTGGAGTATGCTAGGCGTTGTGGGTTTTTCTTGGAGCCCTTGCAGTGTCCTATTCCATTGAGAGGAATTGATGCTACGCCTTTGGCCAAGAATAAGCCTCAGTACTGGACCCAGCTGACCATGTGCATGGCTCCTGCACATCAGGAGGTTATTCGCTTTCTGGTTTTGCATAATCTGCATGATGTGGTCGTGTTGGGGTTGCCATGGCTACAAGTCCATAATCCAGTATTAGATTGGAAATCAATGTCTGTGTCCAGCTGGGGTTGTCAGGGGGTACATGGTGATGTCCCATTTCTGACTATTTCGTCATCCACCCCTTCTGAGGTTCCAGAGTTCTTGTCTGATTACCGGGATGTATTTGATGAGCCCAAGTCCGATACCCTACCTCCGCATAGGGATTGTGATTGTGCTATCGATTTGATTCCTGGTAGTAAATTCCCAAAAGGTCGACTGTTTAATTTGTCTGTGCCTGAGCATGCCGCTATGCGGAGTTATGTGAAGGAGTCCTTGGAGAAGGGGCATATTCGCTCGTCATCGTCGCCATTAGGAGCAGGGTTCTTTTTTGTAGCCAAGAAGGATGGTTCGCTGAGACCTTGTATAGATTACCGCCTTCTAAATAAGATCACGGTTAAATTTCAGTACCCCTTGCCGTTGTTATCTGATTTGTTTGCTCGGATTAAGGGGGCTAGTTGGTTCACCAAGATAGATCTTCGTGGTGCGTATAATCTTGTGCGTATTAAGCGAGGCGATGAATGGAAAACTGCATTTAATACGCCCGAAGGCCATTTTGAGTATCTAGTAATGCCGTTCGGACTTGCCAATGCTCCATCAGTGTTTCAGTCCTTTATGCATGACATCTTCCGAGAGTACCTGGAAAAATTCCTGATTGTGTACTTGGATGACATTTTGATCTTCTCGGATGATTGGGAGTCTCATGTGAAGCAGGTCAGAACGGTGTTTCAGGTCCTGCGTGCTAATTCTTTGTTTGTGAAGGGATCAAAGTGTCTCTTTGGTGTTCAGAAGGTTTCATTTTTGGGGTTCATCCTTTCCCCTTCTACTATCGAGATGGACCCTGTTAAGGTCCAAGCCATCCATGATTGGACTCAGCCGACATCTCTGAAAAGTCTGCAAAAGTTCCTGGGCTTTGCTAATTTTTATCGTCGCTTCATCTGCAATTTTTCTAGTATTGCTAAACCATTGACCGATTTGACCAAGAAGGGTGCTGATGTGGTCAATTGGTCTTCTGCTGCTGTGGAAGCTTTTCAAGAGTTGAAGCGTCGTTTTTCTTCTGCACCTGTGTTCTGTCAACCAGATGTTTCGCTTCCATTCCAGGTCGAGGTTGATGCTTCTGAGATTGAGCAGGGGCTGTTTTGTCACAGAGAAGTTCTGATTGCTCGGTGATGAAACCATGCGCCTTCTTTTCCAGGAAGTTTTCGCCTGCTGAGCGAAATTATGATGTGGGCAATCAAGAGTTGCTGGCCATGAAGTGGGCATTCGAGGAGTGGTGTCATTGGCTTGAAGGAGCTAAGCATCGCGTGGTGGTCTTGACTTATCTCGAGTCTGCCAAGCGGTTGAATCCTAGACAGGCTCGTTGGTCGCTGTTTTTTGCCCGTTTTGACTTTGTGATTTCGTACCTTCCGGGCTCTAAAAATGTGAAGGCGGATGCTCTGTCTAGGAGTTTTGTGCCCGACTCTCCGGGTTTATCTGAGCCAATGGGTATCCTCAAAGAGGGAGTAATTGTGTCTGCCATCTCCCCTGATTTGCGGCGGGTGCTGCAAAAATTTCAGGCTAATAAACCTGATCGTTGCCCAGCGGAGAAACTGTTTGTCCCTGATAGGTGGACGAATAAAGTTATCTCTGAGGTTCATTGTTCGGTGTTGGCTGGTCATCCTGGAATCTTTGGTACCAGAGAGTTAGTGGCTAGATCCTTTTGGTGGCCATCTCTGTCGCGGGATGTGCGTTCTTTTGTGCAGTCCTGTGGGATTTGTGCTCGGGCTAAGCCCTGCTTTTCTAGTGCCAGTGGGTTGCTTTTGCCCTTGCAGGTCCCGAAGAGGCCTTGGACACATATCTCTATGGATTTTATTTCAGATCTTCCCGTCTCTCAAAAGATGTCAGTCATTTGGGTGGTCTGTGATCGCTTCTCTAAGATGGTCCATTTGGTACCCTTGTCTAAATTACCTTCCTCCTCTGATTTGGTGCCATTGTTCTTCCAGCATGTGGTTCGTTTACATGGCATTCCAGAGAATATCGTTTCTGAAAGAGGTTCCCAGTTTGTTTCGAGGTTTTGGCGAGCCTTTTGTGGTAGGATGGGCATTGACTTGTCTTTTTCCTCGGCTTTCCATCCTCAGACTAATGGCCAGACCGAACGAACCAATCAGACCTTGGAAACATATCTGAGATGCTTTGTTTCTGCTGATCAGGATGACTGGGTGTCCTTTTTGCCTTTGGCTGAGTTCGCCCTTAATAATCGGGCCAGCTCGGCTACCTTGGTTTCGCCGTTTTTCTGCAACTCTGGGTTCCATCCTCGTTTCTCTTCAGGGCAGTTTGAGTCTTCGGACTGTCCTGGTGTGGATACTGTGGTGGACAGGTTGCAGCAGATTTGGACTCATGTAGTGGATAATTTGAACTTGTCCCAGGAGAAGGCTCAACGTTTCGCTAATCGCAGACGCTGTGTGGGTCCCCGACTTCGTGTTGGGGATTTGGTTTGCTTATCTTCTCGTCATATTCCTATGAAGGTTTCCTCTCCTAAGTTTAAACCTTGTTTCATTGGTCTGTATAGGATTTCTGAGGTTCTTAAACCTGTGTCTTTTCGTCTGACCCTTCCAGATTCTTTTTCCATACATAACGTATTCCATAGGTCATTGTTGCGGAGATACGTGGCACCTATGGTTCCATCTGTTGATCCTCCTGCCCCGGTTTTGGTGGAGGGGGAGTTGGAGTATATTGTGGAGAAGAGTTTGGATTCTCATGTTTCAAGACGGAAACTCCAGTTTCTGGTTAAGTGGAAGGGTTATGCTCAGGAAGATAATTCCTGGGTCTTTGCCTCTGATGTCCATGCTACCGATCTTGTTCGTGCCTTTCGTATGGCTCATCCTGGTCGTCCTGGGGGCTCTGGTGAGGGTTCGGTGACCCCTCCTCAAGGGGGGGTACTGTTGTGAATTCTGTGGCAGAGCTCCCTCCTGTGGTCACAAGTGGTACTTCGGCTGATTCTCTCTGTGAGCTTCTGTTGGTGGAGGAAAGTGGTACTGCGGCTTCTGAGTTTCCTTCCTCAGGTGATGTGGTGAAGTCGTTAGGTGCTGCTCTATTTAACTCCACCTAGTGCTTTGATCCTGGCCTCCAGTCAATGTTCTATTATTGGACCTGTTTCCTCCTGGATCGTTCCTGTGGCCTGCTGCTCTGCATAGCTAAGTTCCGCTTTGCTATTTTGTTTGCTGTTTTTTCTGTCCAGCTTGTCTATTTGTTTTTTTCTGCTTGCTGGAAGCTCTGGGACGCAGAGGGTGTACCTCCGTGCCGTTAGTTCGGTACGGAGGGTCTTTTTGCCCCCTTTTGCGTGGTTTTTGTAGGGTTTTGTGTTGACCGCAAAGTTACCTTTCCTATCCTCGCTCTGTTCAGAAAGTCGGGCCTCACTTTGCTAAATCTATTTCATCTCTACGTTTGTCTTTTCATCTTAACTCAGAGTCATTATATGTGGGGGCTGCCTTTTCCTTTGGGGTATTTCTCTGAGGCAAGGTAGGCTTATTTTCTATCTTCAGGCTAGCTAGTTTCTCAGGCTGTGCCGAGTTGCATAGGGAGCGTTAGGCGCAATCCACGGCTGCCTCTAGTGTGGTTGGAGAGGATTAGGGATTGCGGTCAGCAGAGTTCCCACGTCTCAGAGCTCGTTCAATGTTTTTGGGTTATTGTCAGGTCACTGTATGTGCTCTGACCTCTATGTCCATTGTGGTACTGAATTACCTTATCATAACAAGAAACATTACTGTGTCCAACAGTTATTAGATATATGAAACTGAAATAGCTGTTGCAAAAAAAACAATTTTTATAAAACATTAAGCCTAAGATTAATAGTGGTGCCCAAACTTTTTCATATAACTGTAGATAAGTATACACATGTTGAACTTTCACCTGAGTTATATTAATTAATTATCTATGTTTGCCATTATTGTTTTCATTTTGTATGTCCCTGGTATAGTGCCTATTCCTGGTATCTCTTTCCACCCTACCATATTTTAATAAATTTCGTAATATATACCTTATTATTAGATTTCTTTTCAGTTTTTTCTTTGTGGCGTTTGTCTAAATTCCGATTTGTCCACTATAATATTCCATTGGTGCACATTGTTGGTGATGGTATTTCCTCCCCACATATTGTTTTATGTGTACAGGGCCTAGAGTTCTTCATATTTCTTCCTTCAGGTGAAATAAAATATTCTGCCAATTTGTCCCTCATTCTGGAAACTGACAAAGAACTTCTATACGTAATGTTCCGATAATCAGCCAAGGTGGTTTCTTCAGAGTGGTCTTCAATGGAAATATGTTACTTGCATATCACAAAATTGTGCAGGACTACACAAGCTTTCACCCCCTTGTCGGCAGTGTTAGTCTTCAAGTTGATAGCGGTCAAGAGAACTCGCCATTTGGCTGTCAGAATCCCAAAAGCGCACTCTACCATTCTTCGTGCTTGTGTGAGGCGGTAATTAAACATTCTTTTAGTTTGCATTAATGCACTACTGGAGTAGGGTTTCAGCAGGTGTACCGATAGTTGGAAGGCTTCATCCCCAACTCAAACAAATAGCATTGGTGGCCCAGAGGTTTTAGGCAGTTGTCTTGGGGGGGATTGGAAGGTGTTTCCATAGAGATGACACCCCATTGCATACAAAACTTGGGAATCATTGGAGTGGCCATACGCCCCTATATCCACCGCTATAAATTTGTATTCAGGATGGCCAACAGCACAATGGAGAAATATTTTTCATAGTTAAAATATTCCGATCCAGATCCAGCCGGATTTACGATGCGGATATAATTCCCACCCACTGCACCCAAGCAATTGGGAAACAGATAGACTTGGTGGAATTTTGGGGCTATTTCCAACCAACTCTCCATTGTGGAATATGGTATAAATTAGCCGTGCAAAGAGTCCCACAATGCACGGCAGTTGTACTTTACAATTCCCGATATGGTGGAAATTCCAAGCCGAAATTGAAAATGTAGTGACGAAAGGGATTCTCCAGTTGCAAGGAATCTGTGAATAAAAGCAAGGCAAAAATTATTACAAAATACCAGCAATAACATTACATTTATAAGTCAGCTTTAACAGTAGGAGATGCCATAAAAAATATATAAAACATACCATCAATAAAATTGCAGTTATAAGTCAGCTTTAACTGTAGGAAATACAATAAAAACAATTCATAAAAACTACCAGCAACAACATTAAAGTTGTAAGTGCGCTTTAACAGGAGGAGATACAATAAAAATGGCTTACCAAAGAGTGACCATCAGACGCTCCGCCAGTGAAATGGAGAATCGGCAATACATGTCACTCCTTCGGATGAGAAGACCAATTCGGTCCACCAATAGATCGAAGTTCTCCGCTTTCATCCGCACATAGCTGAAAAACTACTCTGGGTCTCCTCGTAGCTCCATGTATAAAGTTGAAAAGACTCCC
This sequence comes from Ranitomeya imitator, assembly GCF_032444005.1. NCBI lineage: Eukaryota > Metazoa > Chordata > Amphibia > Anura > Dendrobatidae > Ranitomeya > Ranitomeya imitator. Next base: position 1,110,244,958 of record NC_091282.1, read on the forward strand.
CGTGTCATTCTCTGTGCTGCAATGGGATGGAGCCACAAACATCGTCGCCGCGGACGCATGATGCGCTGCTGTCTCTCTCGCTCCTTCTCCAGAACAATCGCTCTCAAACGATTCGCCTCCTCAGTAAAATCCACATTGATCTTCAGAATATTCGCAATAACGCCTTCCATCTTGCTCTCCAACCACTTGTTCCTCTACAACCTGTCACAGATGGGCTGAAGAAGTACTGTATATATAGGTTTTCAGTAACCAATCACATTTGGGAGCCTCCCTGGGGCGTTTTTAACAACCGGATTCATCTAAAAACGGATAAAAAAATGGACGGAATAGATGCAAAACTGATGAAACGGATCTGGTTCTTCAACGGTTCCGCTAGTCGGATCCAGTGGAAAACCGGATCCTTTTCATCAGTTTTTTTATGCATGATCCGTCGCTTTGGTGCAATGCCTGAATCGGCATGATGGCAAAAACCTGATGTGTGAAAGTAGCCTTAGTGTTCTAGAACTCGTTCAAGTGTTAGTTTCTATTTGCTATGTGCTGTGACTAAGGATGCACGATGTGTCTTAAATGCTTAGGTACTGTTATGTTTTGATGCTCCTTATTTTTAATTTTGTACCAGTTAAAGGGAATCTGTCACCAAGTTTTTCCTGCCTCATCTGAGAGCAGCATAATGTAAAAAGAGACCCTGCTTCCAATGATGTTTCACTTATTTCACTGGGTGCAGTAATTGTGACACAATCAAAGTTCATAAATGTATCAGGAAGCAGAGCTGAGACAGCTAACCCCACCCATACAAGGCTCTCCATGTACATTGCCTATTAACAGTGAGCTACTTATCAGGTGGCGTTGGTCTAGAAGTAGCGTGAACATCACACCTGGCAGTGATAATATCCTAGTGATAAGACCTTCATTGTGATTAAGCAACAGCACGCAGCCTAACAATTGACACGTTGATAAATTCAGTCTTTCAGCCACTATCTCCTGCTGTCTTCAGGTTATACAGTGAACGCCTGCTGACAGATTACCTTTAAGCATGGATTGGTTTCTTGAATATTGGATCAAACAATGTAAGCAACCTCTCTCATGTACCTGATAATATTTCCTTGCACGTATACAGTGTTTCTTAAAATCTTTTACTCTGAACACTTATTATTCTCCATCTGTTGAGTCACTCATTACTAAAGATATTTTATGTGGGAAATTGTTTCTATCTGGTGCTGGTCATGTGTAGGTTGCAGTAGCATAGAGTATTAATAAAAATCTTGTCAGGTTTAATATTTCCTCATATATTGAACAAATTGATAGCTGCTAGTACAGTAATGAGTAATGCGATTCCTTTACAGTTATGAGCTCTTCACTTTAATAACAGTAAGCCTGCCAAAAATGAATGTTAATACGAGGAGGCCATACTGCATGATGAACACCGCGCTGCAAAGTAAATATACAATATTTCTGTTAGTTTTCCATTACTTTGCATTGATTGAAAGTAGAAAAAAAATGTAAAAGGCTTCTTTCCTGGTTTATGGTTGCTATTTATTATTTAAAAATATGTATTATTGCTTGTATTTTGCAAACATTAAGTAAAAAGTTTTAACATAAGTTAAGAGAGACATGATTCAGGAAAGGCATAGCAGAAAAAAATCCGAGAATAAAAACCTCAAAATCCTATGTGAATTACAAGCAAAAAGAACACCTACTGTATGTAGGACACTGAGATAATAGTCAACGAGAGGCTAACCAAGGCAACTACCTACAAGACTCCAGGAGAACTAAAGCTCCGGATAAGTAATACGTTTTTCTAACAAAGTATGAATTGCTGGAAATTGGGTCCTTCTGATCCGTGTGCCCTGGAAAGAAAATAACACATTAATAAGTATCAATGAGCCCAATAATAAATCTGTTTCCAGGGTTTAGAATTTTGATTATCATTTCTATAGCGCACAGCTTAAATGGAACAGTGTTATTGACACCATTGTAACGATTAGTGTTGAGCATTCCGATATCGCAAGTATCGGGTATCGGGTATCGGCCGATATTTGCGGTATCGGAATTCCGATACCGAGTTCCGATATATTTGTGATATCGGGAATCGGTATCGGGATTAAGATTAATGTGTAAAGTAAAGAATAAAAATAAAAAATAATGATATACTTACCCTCTGACGCGCCCTGGTCGTCACCGCTGCAACCGCCTTGCTTTCGTTCTTTTTGTGTGAAATCTTTTGTGTGAACAGATCTGAATAAATGAGGGCTGGCTGCTCTGCTGGCAGTAGGGCAAATACAACAAACTGCTGGACTGTGTGCAAGTTACAAGCTGTGATGCAGTAGAGGATTGAAAAAGATGTGATGTGCTCAGTGTTTGAGATCAGTCAAAAACAGCAGGCATGTTCACCTCCATTACAGCCGACAGGTTATCACTCACCACGACTGTAACAAGTAAACAAGTGGAGGTTCTGTGGATGGAGAAGTGTATGAGAACACTTGCAACATTGACAGAGGAGAAAGAAGTAGCAGATGTGGTTAATGGGGTGGCCGGAGGTTGGGCAGTGAAATTCCCAGTTTAATGCATTTTGATCGCGAATGTTTCGGTGAATGTATGTAATAGGCAAAATTTTGGATTGTATGCCTTTACTCAGTCATGTTTTATAAGTTGGCGTTTTTGCCATGGTTTTGCATGTGCTTTTGCAAGGCATTGAAGGCTTTTTTTTTAGCAAAATAAATATATTTTAAAAAAGGTTTTTTGATGTAATTTCTTGTTTCAACACCTTCTTTTTCATTCTGATGCAGTAGTGTCAGGGTAATGGGATTAGGGCTTGGTGTCAGCAGCTGTCATTGACACCAAGCCCTAAGTTTAAGAATGAAAATTTGTCAGCCAGACAACTAAGCTGGTAAGTAAAAAAAACACACACATACACACCTATGTAGGCGCGTTAACTGAATGATCTTACATAGACTGTAACCAAACAGCAACTGTTAATTTTTACAAAAAATGAAAAACAAAATAGAATGGGGAACAGTACCCCCACAGAAGCAGCTAACAAATTTCACCCACAGAGCATGGGGCACAGTCCACCCACAGAAGCATCTTACAAATTTCACCCACAGATCATTGGGCACAGTACCACACTTAAGCTGAATAAACATTTCAGCCACAGAGCAAGGGGTACAGTAAATCCGCCTAAGCAGCTTACAAATTTCACCCAAAGAGCTTGGAGCACAGTACCCTTACAGAGGCCGATTACAAATTTCACCCACAGAGCATGGAGCACAGTACCTCCACTGAAGCAGCTTGCAAATTTCACACACAGACAATAGGGCAGAGTACCTCCACAGAAGCAGCTTACAAATTTCACCCACAGATCATGGGGTACAGTACCACACAGAGGCTGATTAAAATTTCACCCACAGAGCATGTTTTCACATTCCCTCACAGCTTCAAAATATCAGGTCAAGTAGCATACATTACAGCAGAGGCCAATGGAAAATTGGTAGTATAATTCTGGATCAAGCTCACAGTCCACCTCAAGGCTTTCTTTTGGCAGTCCAGTTAAAAATTTCACTTACAGAGCATAGGGCAAAGCACCCCCAGAGAAGCTGATTAAAAATGTAACCCAGAGAGCATCGGGTAGAGTACCCCTGCAGAAGCTGACTAAAAATGTCACCCACAAACCATAGGACAGAGTACCCCCACAGAAGCAGCTAACAAATTTCACCTATACATCATGGGGCATAGTATCCACACCGAAGCTGATTAAAAATGTCACCCATGGAGCATGGGACAGAGTACTCCCACAGAAGCAGCTTACAAAGTTCACCCACAGACCATAGGGAAGAGAACCCCCACAGAAGCAGCTTACAAATTTCACCTATAGATCACAGGGCACAGTACCCACACAGAAGTTGATTAAAAGTACCACCCATAAAGCATTGGGCAGAGTATTCCCACTGAGGCTGATTAAAAGTTTCACCCACAGATCATGTTTTCACATTTCCCCCAAAGCTCCAAAAACATGGCCTCACAAAACCCATTCATACAAAGAAAACACAAACACTAAGTTCTTTTTGGATAAAAATGGCCGTGTAGTTTATTCAGGGTTACATAAGTTAAATAAATAAATACCAATAAATAAATACTTCAATTAAAACTCAATTTCCATATTACTCCAATAAACCAATCCACCCATACATGGGTGATTTTCCCACAATTAAACTACACGACAGTGCATTACAAACATTAAAAAAGGGGGAGGGAGGGCGGGCTTCTTCTTTTCTTCTTCACCAGCAGAATGACTAAATCCCCTGAAACCAGGGTTTTTATACACAAATATTTGGGCGCCCAGCACTTCAATAACCAATCAAAACAGTTAAAATTGGGCGCTAGGCAGAACATACACAAATATCTGGGCACTCAGCAATTCAATAACCAATCAAAACAGTTAAAATTGGTCGCCAGGCAGACCAGAAAGAACTGGATAAAACCAGTTTCTCCTCACCTCATCTGACTGACCTGACCTCTAAATGACCCATAGAAAAATAGTCATATTAAAAACTATAGGGTCTATGAGGCCATGAGACCCCCGCTGTATTTCTTCTGGGTTCACGCGGGGGGGCTAACATTACAGCAGGTGCCAATGAAAAGCTGGTTGTATGATTTTAGATAAAGCTAGTGATCTGCCGTGATTCTTGCCATCGACAGTCCAGTTTAAAATTTCACCCACAGAGTAGGGGGTCACAGTACACCCACAGAAGCTGATTAAAAATGTCAAACATGGAGCTTGAGTCAGAGTACCCCAAAGAAGCAGCTTACAAATTTCACCCACAGACCATAGAGCAGAGTAAACCCATAGAAGCAGCTTAGAAATTTCACCCACAAAGCATGTTTGTGTGCCTTTTTCACACATTTCTCCTTTTGACAATGTAAAATCTGATGCTAAAACAAGATCTTGGCTGTAAAATGTAATTATTTTTTCTTCCATGCCCAATGGTGTAAGGTTTAGTGACACACCAGAGGTGTCAATAGGATCACTCCACCACTAGATGAATTCATAGAGAGGTGTAGTTTGTAAACTGACATCACTTATGGGGTATTCTGCTGTTTTGGAACCTCATGGACCCTGCCAATATGACATGGCACCCTGAAATCATAACAGCAAAATGTGCACAACAAAATGGCGATTGTTCCCTTTGGAGCTTTGCACTGTGCCTCTAAAGTACTTTTCGATCATATATGATGTATTGCTGCACTCAGGAGAAATTGTGTAATATATTTTGTGGTCTATTTTTTCCTATTGTCTCTTTTCAAAATTTAAAACTTGGGGCCAAAGCAACATATTAGTGGAAACAAAATGGTTATTGTTCATTGACTCAGCCCAATGTTATACAATTCTGTGAATTGCTTGAGGGATAAAAAATGCTCACTACACCACTAAATGGATACCTCAAGACATATATGTGACGCTGTAAGAATCTGGCTGCACTCGGATGTCACCCGAGTGCAGTCCTATTAGAGCATGTAGATTCAAACAGTGAAAAACGGAGAGTGGACCCACTGGACCGTGATGACGAACCCCTCTCGGACGAGCTGACCAGGTGCACCGCCCCCTATACAGGGAGAGTTAGGGGCAGGCCCGTGAGGGACTATCGCCACGGAAGCTGGAGGGTCGACTGAGATCAGATGGGAACACAGCAGGCACAAAGGGAAAGAGGGAACAGAAAGGAACTACTGAGACAAGGGAGAAGATGGGAACGCTACGGAGGCACGGAGGCTGGCAGGACAATATGGAGACACCGAGGCTGACGGGAGCAAGGAAAAGATATAGGAGCCGGGCAGGTGCCGCAGAGGAAAAGGAACTGAAGGAACAAGGCAGGAACACAGGCAACAGGCAGGCACTGCAGAGGGCGGAGGAGACCCAAAGTCAGAGAGCTAGGAACGCACAGAGACCACAGGTGGCCAGAAGCACTTGAAAACACAAATGAACATCGGGCACAGAGAAGCAGCAGGAAGCAGTTTACATAGCAGCATGGGAGCTACTTCCGGGTTACAGTCCTCCAGGATGACGGAGAGGACAGGAAAGAGCGCCAACAGAGGAATCAGATGTGCGCACGCGCAGAGCTGAATGCAACGCGCGCGCGCACCCGGCGAGCTGCAGTGGGGAGAGGCGGCGGCAGCAATGGCATGACAATATAGTTTCCAAAACGGGTTCACTTGTGGAGATTTCTGCTATTTTGGCATGTCCGGGACATTCGCAAACTGTTTCAGCCAAAATTACACTCAAGAATTCAATTTTCGCTCCTTTCCTACTGAGCCCTGCTGCGTATGCAAACAGTAGTTTTCCCCACGTATGGGGTATCAGTGTACTCAGGACAAATATCTCAACAAATTGTATATCACATTTTCTCCTGTTACCCTTGTGAAAATGAAACATTTGGGGATAAAACAACATTTTTGTGAGAAAAATGTATTTTTCTCATTTTAACGGTTCAACAATATAAAATTCTGTGAGGCATGTGTGGATTCAAGGTGCTCATTACACCACTAGATATGTTACGTGTTGGATGTCATTTCGAAATTGGGGTTGCTTGTGTGGGGTTTCTGCTGTCTGGTCACATCAGGGGCTCTGCAAACGCAACATGGTGTCTGCAATATATTCCAGCCAATTTTGAGTTCCAAAATTCAGTTGTTGTTCCTTCCCTTCCGAGCCCTGCCATGCTCCCAAACAGTAGTTTTCCACAACATATGTGGTATCAGTGTTGTAAATTGCACAACAAATTGTATCTTCCATTTTATTTTTTCATTTTCATGACTCAATGATATAAAATTCTGAGAAGCATCTGTGGGTTCAAGGTGATCACTGCACCTCTCACTTAGTTCTTAAGGGGTAGTTTCCAAAATAAGATCACTTGTGAGGGGGTTTCAACTGTTTTGGCACATCAGGGGTTCTGAAAACACAGCATGACACCCATTATCTACAGTTGTGGCCAAAAGTATTGACACCCCTGCAATTCTGTCAGATAATACTCAGTTCCTTCCTGAAAATGATTGCAATCACAAATTCTTTAGTATTATTATCTTCATTTAATTTGTCTTAAATTAAAAAATACAAAAGAGAATGAAGCAAAAAGCAAAACATTGATCATTTCACACAAAACTCCAAAAATGGGCCAGACAAAAGTATTGGCACCCTCAGCCTAATACTTGGTTGCACAACCTTTAGCCAAAATAACTGCGACCAACCGCTTCCGGTAACCATCAATGAGTTTCTTACAATGTTCTGCTGGAATTTTAGACCATTCTTCTTTGGCAAACTGCTCCAGGTCCCTGATATTTGAAGGGTGCCTTCTCCAAACTGCCATTTTTAAAGCTCTCCACAGGTGTTCTATGGGATTCAGGTATGGACTCATTGCTGGCCACCTAAGAAGTCTCCAGTGCTTTCTCTCAAACTATTTTCTAGTGATTTTTGAAGTGTGTTTTGGGTCACTCTCCTGCTGGAAGACCCATGACCTCTGAGGGAGACCCAGCTTTCTCACACTGGGCCCTACATTATGCTGCAACATTTGTTGGTAGTCTTCAGACTTCATAAGCCATGCACACGGTCAAGCAGTCCAGTGCCAGAGGCAACAAAGCAACCCATCAGGGAACCTCCGCCATGTTTGACTGTAGGGACCGCGTTCTTTTCTTTGAATGCCTCTTTTTTTCTCCTGTAAACTATATGTTGATGCCTTTGCCAAAAAAGCTCTATTTTTGTCTCATCTGACCAGAGAACATTCTTCCAAAACGTTTTAGGCTTTTTCAGGTAAGTTTTGGCAAACTCTAGCCTGTCTTTTTTTTTATGTCTCGAGGTAAGAAGTGGGTTCTTCCTGGGTCTCCTACCATACAGTCCCTTTTCATTCAGATTGACACTGTTGACACTGTTGTAACCTCGGACTGCAGGGCAGCTTGAACTTGCTTGGATGTTAGTCAAGGTTCTTTATCCAACATCCGCACAATCTTGCGTTGAAATCTCTTGCCAACTTTTCTTTTCTGTCCACATCTAGGGAGGTCAGCCACAGTGTCATGGGCTTTAAACTTCTTGATGACACTGCGCACGGTAGACACAGGAACATTCAGGTCTTTGGAGATGGACTTGTAGCCTTGAGATTGCTCATGCTTCCTCACAATTTGGTTTCTCAAGTCCTCAGACAGTTTTTTGGTCTCCTTTCTTTGCTCCATGCTCAATGTGGTACACACAAAGACACTGGACAGAGGTTGAGTCGACTTTAATCCATGTTAACTGGCTGCAAGTGTAATTTAGTTATTGCCAACACCTGTTAGGTGCCACAGGTAAGTTACAGGTGCTGTTAGTTACACAAATTAGAGAATCATCACATGATTTTTTGAACAGTGCCAATTAGGGTTGAGCGAAACGGGTCGGCCAGATTCAAAAGTCACCGACTTTTCGCAAAGTCGGGTTTCGTGAAACCCGACCGACCCCTGTGTGGGGTCGGCCACGAGGTCGGCGATCTTCTGATCTGGTATCGGAATTCCGATACCGAGTTCCGATATGTTTGCGATATCAGGAATCAGTATTGGAATCCATATTTAAGTGTAAAGTAAAGAATAAAAATAAAAAATATTGATATACTCACCCTCGGACGCGCCCTGGTACTAACCGGCAGCCTGCGTTCCTAAAAATGAGCGCCTGAAGGGCCTTCGATGACGTCGCGGCTTGTGATTGGTCGCGTGAGCGGTCACATGGGCGGTCACGCAACCAATCACAAGCCGCGACGTCATCTAATGTCCTTCAGGCGCTAATTCTTAGGAAGGAAGCGTCCGAGGGCGCGTCCGAGGGTGAGTATATTCCCAATAGGTATATACTCACCCTCGGACGCGCCCTGGTTCTAACCCGCAGCCTTCCTTCCTAAGAATCAGTGCCTGGAGGACCTTAGATGACGTCGCGGCTTGTGATTGGTCGCGTGACGTCCATGTGACCGCTCACGCGACCAATCACAAGCCGCGACGTCATTGAAGGTCCTTCAGGCACTCATTCTTAGGAAGGAAGGCTGCCGGTGATAACTAGGGCGCGTCCGAGGGTAAGTATATCAATATTTTTTATTTTGATTCTTTATTTTACACTTAAATATGGATCCCAGGACCTGAAGGAGAGTTTCCTCTCCTTCAGACCCTGGGAACCATTAGAAACCCAATGCACTGCATTGGGTTTCATGTTTCGGCCGACCCTGACCCCGACTTTTCTATAGGATCGGACGATTTCACTCGACCCGACTTTTGAAAAAGTCAGGTTTCGTGAAACCCAACCCGATCCTATAAAAAGAAAAGTCGCTCAACCCTAGTGCCAATACTTTTGTCCACCCCCTTTTTTATGTTTGGTGTGGAATTTTATCCAATTTGGCTTTAGGACAATTCTTTTTGTGTTTTTTTCATTTAAGACAAATTAAATGAAGATAATAATAACAAAGAATTTGTGTTTGCAATAATTTTCAGGAAGAAACTGAGTACTATATGACAGAATTTCAGGGGTGTCAATACTTTTGGCCACAACTGTACTTCAGTCAACTTTGTGTATCAAAAGTCAATTGATGCTGCTTCCTTTCCAAGCCTTCCTATGCACAATAGTTTTCCCCTACGTATGGGGTATTAGCCTACTCAGGATAAACAGTTCAACAAATTTTAGGATTCATTTTTCATGTTATCCATGTGAAAATAAAAAATTGGGACTATAGTAAAATTTTTATGAAAAAACCTAAAATGTTCATTTGTATCCTTCCAAGTTGCATTAATTTCTGCGTAGTGCTTGATGGGTTTATAAACTTCTTAAATGTGGTTTTGAAGACTTTGAGGGGTGGGTACAGTTGTTAGATTTGTGTCACTTTTGGGAATTTTCTGTCACATAGGCTCCTTAACGTCATTTCTAATGTGATGTGGTCCCTAACAAAAATGATTTCGTACATTTTTTTGCAAAAATGAGAACTTGCTGATCAATATTTAGCCCCTCTAAACTTCCTCACAAAAAATGTTTTACAACATTGTGCTGCTTTAAAAAAGGCATGTGATAAATATTATTTATTACGTATATTTATTACACATTTTGTTTGACATAACTGGCATAAGGGTATAAAATTGAAAAATTTGAAAATTCAGAAAAATTCTAAATTTTTACTAGTGATGAATGCATACATTCGGCACTATTCGTTACTTGCATGAATAGTACAGTACACGGGCTGCATAGTGTGAGAGTAGGTATTGTGAAAGCAATGTATAGGGAGAGTTTGTGACTGTGAAGATTAGATCTTGTTTAGGTAGAGATAGCAAAGGGAGAGAGAAAGGCAGGCACCTGGGTGTTTCCATTGCAAGTACCTGCTGCAGATCTCTGCTAGTTTGCATTGTGTTGTATAGTATGGGAAAAGACTGTGGGATTAAGGATAGAGCAAAGATTTCATCTAGTACTATAATATACAAAACAGCTCTTTTTAGAGCCAAATAATATTACTCAGTACCAGCATATAATAAACTGCTTTTTTTACAGCTAAATAAAATTCATTAGTGCCACGATATACTAAACATCTTTCTTTAAAGCACATTGCTAAATAGTATTCCTCACCTGAAATAGCTAATATTTATCTAGCAGTTGTGCGACTGGCGTAAAACCTGCAGAGATTCGCTAACATCACTATTTATCAATAATTTCCTTGAATCTACTGTTGGCGTGTGTCATAAAGGTGATTAAAAAAAATTCTATTGTTAAATAAATAGTATATATTTATCTAGCAGCTTTACGACTTGTGCAAAGCTTGCTGAGATATGCAAACGTCATTATTTACCAGGAATTTCTCCGAGTCTGCTATTATCATGTGTAATAAAGCTGATAGCTAAAAAAATTACCCACACATTGCTAGATACCTAGATACAGAGAATTTGTACATAACACCTCTGTGAGTGTACTTGTGACAAATAAAGCCAGGAATTTTTCTTTCCACAATGAATTAAATATGAGAAAATGTCACGTTAAGGAACGGGGATGTGGATGTGGTGGTGCCTGCCAAGGCCATGTGACAGAGTAGAAGGTAACTTTATTTTGTTCTAGCTTCCTGTCAAAATTCGGCCAGCAAGCTGCACCACTGTTGAGCTCAGACAATTGCTAGGATGTTGTGAGTTGGATTGCAGTAAAAGGCTAAAGTGTGCTGACAAGCAGCACCACCAAGTCTTCAACACGGTCCAGTCTCAGTAGCCAAGAGGCTGGGTCTCACAATCCTCAACCTGGTCCTCCTTCCTCCCCCCATCAAAAGTCCCAGGAGACATATGGCCCACTCCGAAGAATTGTTTACGTTCCCTTGTAATTATTCTGGATTCCCACAGTGCACCATTAAGATGGTCTTGAGGAGGTGAAGTGCACTGATGCACAAATGTCTGAACACTGACAGCCAGAAGAAAGCCACTTTGGGGAAGGTCAATTCATGCCTGAAGAGGTGGAGGTAATCATGAAGCATCTGGTCAAGTTAAAATTGCAACTCAGAAAGAGGATCAGATTGATAAGTAAGAAGACGATGTGGTCACTGTTACAACCTGGATCAGTGGCACACAGAGCGAGCACAGCAGTGCAGAGAGGGATGGATCTGTAGCATGAAATCAGGCAAGAAAAGGTAGCGGTTTGACCAAAGGAACAACTGGGTCAGCTGTTCCACACAGCCCCCACAATCGGCTAAATAACAGTCCAAGGGTGTGTTGTTTCCCTGTATGGCAGTTTTTTCTGAAAGTCCTTCAGACAAAACAACTGTAATTTGCAGCATTTGCCATATCAAGCTGAGAATGGGCAAGAAACTGCCAACCTGAGCACCATAAGCATGCAGAAGCACATGGAAGCAAAGCATCCCAGTATGTGGGAGGAACACCTGGGCACAAAATTTGTGTCTGAGGGTGAAACCATTCTGTCTTCCCCTGTGTTACAGCCTTCTGAATCTGCTGTCCATGAAGCAGGCTCTGATGCCTCCTGCCCACAACCTGCAGTTGCACAGACACAACAGTCAGCAACCACGTCCAGTTTGTTGTCCCAGTGCAGCGTTCAATTGTCCTTGCTCCAGATGTTTCATAGGAAGCAGAAATATCCACTCACTCACCTACAGGCCCAAATGCTAAACATCCACATTGCCAGATTGATAGCCCTGGAAATGCTGCCATTTCGGCTTGCGGGAACTGAGTCATTCAGCAACCTCTTGGTGATGACTGCCCCACTGTACTTGATTCCCAGCCGCCACAATTTTTCCCGGTGTGCTGTCCTGCGTTACATAAGCACAAGTTATGCAATATGAGCTGTGCTCTGGCCAACACAGTCACATGGAAGGTTCACCTATTCACAGACACATGGACATATTCTTAAGAACAGGGATGCTACATTTCCCTGATGGCACACTCGGTGAATCTGGTGGAGTCTGGGACACAGTAAGTGGCAGGGATATCACACATCTTACCCACACCAAGAATAGCGGGCCCAACTTCCATCAGGGTTTCAGTCTCATTGTATTCCAGTTACTTTCACTCATTGTATTCCAGTTACCTCCTATTCCTCTTCATCCTCACCGTAACTAGCCTCCTCATCTCTCCCCAGCTGGGAACTCTGAAGCACTGCCTTGCCAAAGTGGCAGCACACTCTGCTGAAGCTCATCTGTTTAGGTGATAGAGCTCACAATGCAGCAGAGCTGTTGAAAGGGATATGAGACCAAATCGATCAGTTGCTCTCCCCACAGAACCACTAACCAGGGCTGGTTGTGTATAATAATGGGTGTATCTTGGTGGCAGCTGTAAAGTTCTGCAAGCTGGTACACATTCCAAGTGCTAAACTTGGTTGTACAGCAGTTTTTTAAAACATACCCTGACTTGCCAGACATACTTGTTAACCCCTTCATGACCCAGCCTATTTTGACCTTAAAGACCTTGCCGTTTTTTGCAATTCTGACCAGTGTCCCTTTATGAGGTAATAACTCAGGAACGCTTCAACGGATCCTAGCGGTTCTGAGATTGTTTTTTCGTGACATATTGGGCTTCATGTTAGTGGTAAATTTAGGTCAATAAATTCTGCGTTTATTTGTGATAAAAACGGAAATTTGGCGAAACTTTTGAAAATTTTGCAATTTTCACATTTTGAATTTTTATTCTGTTAAACCAGAGAGATATGTGACACAAAATAGTTAATAAATAACATTTCCCACATGTTTACTTTACATCAGCACAATTTTGGAAACAAAATTTTTTTTTGTTAGGAAGTTATAAGGGTTAAAATTTGACCAGCGATTTCTCATTTTTACAACGATATTTACAAAACCATTTTTTTTAGAGACCACCTCACATTTGAAGTCAGTTTGAGGGGTCTATATGGCTGAAAATACCCAAAAGTGACACCATTCTAAAAACTGTACCCCTCAAGGTGCACAAAACCACATTCAAGAAGTTTATTAACCCTTCAGGTGCTTCACAGCAGCAGAAGCAACATGGAAGGAAAAAATGAACATTTAACTTTTTAGTCACAAAAATTATCTTTTAGCAACAATTTTTTTATTTTCCCAATGGTAAAAGGAGAAACTGAACCACGAAAGTTGTTGTCCAATTTGTTCTGAGTACGCTGATACCTCATATGTGGGGGTAAACCACTGTTTGGGCGCACGGCAGGGCTTGGAAGGGAAGGAGCGCCATTTGACTTTTTTAATCAAAAATTGGCTCCACTCTTTAGCGGACACCATGTCACGTTTGGAGAGCCCCCGTGTGCCTAAAAATTGGAGCTCCCCCACAAGTGACCCCATTTTGGAAACTAGACGCCCCAAGGAACTTATCTAGATGCATAGTGAGCACTTTGAACCCCCAGGTGCTTCACAAATTGATCCGTAAAAATGAAAAAGTACTTTTTTTTCACAAAAAAATTCTTTTAGCCTCAATTTTTTCATTTTCACATGGGCAACAGGATAAAATGGATCCTAAAATGTGTTGGGCAATTTCTCCTGAGTACACCAATACCTCACATGTGGGGGTAAACCACTGTTTGGGCACATGGTAAGGCTCGGAAGGGAAGGAGCGCCATTTGACTTTTTGAATGAAAAATTATTTCCATCGTTAGCGGACACCATGTCGCGTTTGGATAGCTCCTGCGTGCCTAAACATTGGCGCTCCCCCACAAGTGACCCCATTTTGGAAACTAGACCCCCCAAGGAACTTATTTAGATGCCTAGTGAGCACTTTAAACCCTCAGGTGCTTCACAAATTGATCTGTAAAAATGAAAAAGTACTTTTTTTTTCACAAAAAAATTCTTTTCGCCTCAATTTTTTCATTTTCACATGGGCAGTAGGATAAAATGGATCATAAAATTTGTTGGGCAATTTCTCCCGAGTACGTCGATACCTCATATGTGGGGGTAAACCACTGTTTGGGCACTTGGCAGGGCTCGGAAGGGAAGGCGCGCCATTTGACTTTTTGAATGGAAAATTAGCTCCAATTGTTAGCGGACACCATGTCGCGTTTGGAGAGCCCCTGTGTGCCTAAACATTGGAGCAACCCCACAAGTGACCCCATTTTGGAAACTAGACCCCCCAAGGAACTTATCTAGATACATATTGAGCACTTTAAACCCCCAGGTGCTTCACAGAAGTTTATAACGCAGAGCCATGAAAATAAAAAATAATTTTTCTTTCCTCAAAAATGATTTTTAGCCTGGAATTTCCTATTTTGCCAAGGATAATAGGAGAAATTGGACCCCAAATATTGTTGTACAGTTTGTCCTGAGTACGCTGATACCCCATATGTGGGGGTAAACCACTGTTTGGGCGCACGGCAGGGCTCGGAAGGGATGGCACGCCATTTGGCTTTTTAAATGGAAAATTAGCTCCAATCATTAGCAGACACCATGTCACGTTTGGAGAGCCCGTGTGCCTAAACATTGGAGATCCCCCAGAAATGACACCATTTTGGAAACTAGACCCCCAAAGGAACTAATCTAGATGTGTGGTGAGGACTTTGAACCCCCAAGTGCTTCACATAAGTTTATAACGCAGAGCCTTAACAAAAAAAAAAAAAAAATATTTTCTCAAAAATGATCTTTTAGCCTGCAATTTTTTATTTTCCCAAGGGTAACAGGAGAAATTTGACCACAAAAGTTGTTGTCCAGTTTCTCCTGAGTACGCTGATACCCCATATGTGGGGGTAAATCACTGTTTGGGCACATGCCGGGGCTCGGAAGTGAAGTAGTGACGTTTTGAAATGCAGACTTTGATGGAATGCTCTGTGGGCGTCACGTTGCGTTTGCAGAGCCCCTGATGTGGCTTAACAGTAGAAACCCCCCACAAGTGACCCCATTTTGGAAACTAGACCCCAAAAGGAACTTATCTAGATGTGTGGTGAGCACTTTGAACCCCCAAGCGCTTCATAGAAGTTTATAATGCAGAGCCGTGAAAATAATAAATACGTTTTCTTTCCTCAAAAATAATTATTTAGCCCAGAATTTTTTAATTTTCCCAAGGGTAACAGGAGAAATTTGACCCCAATATTTGTTGTCCAGTTTCTCCTGAGTACGCTGATACCCCATCAGTGGGGGTAAACCACTGTTTGGGCACACGTCGGGGCTCAGAAGGGAAGTAGTGACTTTTGAAATGCAGACTTTGATGGAATGGTCTGCGGGTGTCACGTTGCGTTTGCAGAGCCCCTGATGTGCCTAAACAGTAGAAACCCCCACAAGTGACCCCATTTTAGAAACTAGACCCCCCAAGGAACTTATCTAGATATGTGGTGAGCACTTTGAACCCCCAAGTGCTTCACAGACGTTTACAACGCAGAGCCGTGAAAATAAAAAATCATTTTTCTTTCCTCAAAAATTATGTTTTAGCAAGCATTTTTTTAGATTCACAAGGGTAACAGGAGAAATTGGACCCCAGTAATTGTTGCGCAGTTTGTCCTGAGTATGCTGGTACCCCATATGTGGGGGTAAACCACTGTTTGGGCACACGTCAGGGCTCGGAAGTGAGGGAGCACCATTTGACTTTTTGAATACGAGATTGGCTGGAATCAATGATGGCGCCATGTTGCGTTTGGAGACCCCTGATGCGCCTAAACAGTGGTAACCCCTCAATTCTAACTCCAACACTAACCCCCCCACACCCCTAACCCTAATCCCAACTGTAGCCACAACCCTAATTCCAACCCTAACCACAACCCTAATTCCAACCCTAACCCTAAGGCTATGTGCCCACGTTACGGATTCGTGTGAGATATTTCCGCACCATTTTTGAAAAATCCGCGGGTAAAAGGCACTGCGTTTTACCTGCGGATTTTCCGTGGATTTCCAGTGCTTTTTGTGCGGATTTCACCTGCGGATTCCTATTGAGGAACAGGTGTAAAACGCTGCGGAATCCGCACAAAGAATTGACATGCTGCGGAAAATACAACGCAGCGTTTCCGCGCGGTATTTTCCGCACCATGGGCACAGCGGATTTGGTTTTTCATATGTTTACATGGTACTGTAAACCTGATGGAATACTGCTGCGAATCCGCAGCGGCCAATCCGCAGCCAAATCCGCACCGTGTGCACATAGCCTAATTCTAAAGGTATGTGCACACGCTGCGGATCCGCAGCAGTTTCCCATGAGTTTACAGTTCAATGTAAACCTACGGGAAACAAAAATCGCTGTACACATGCTGCGGAAAAACTGCACGGAAACGCAGCGGTTTACATTCCGCAGCATGTCACTTCTTTGTGCGGATTCCGCAGCGGTTTTACAACTGCTCCAATAGAAAATCGCAGTTGTAAAACCGCAGTGAAATGCGCAGAAAAAACGCGGTAAATCCGCCATAAATCCGCAGCGGTTTAGCACTGCGGATTTATCAAATCCGCAGCGGAAAAATCCGCAGAGGACCAGAATACGTGTGCACATACCGAAACCCTAACCCTAGCCCTAACCCTACCCCTAACCCTAGCCCTAACCCTAGCCCTAACCCTAACCCTAGCTCTAACCCTAGCCCTAACCCTAGCCCTAACCCTACCCCTAACCCTACCCCTAACCCTACCCCTAACCCTAACCCTATTCTAACATTAGTGGGAAAAAAAAATTCTTTATTTTTTTATTGTCCCTACCTATGGGGGTGACAAAGGGGGGGGTCATTTATTATTTTTTTATTTTGATCACTGAGATATAATCTATCTCAGTGATCAAAATGCACTTTGGAACGAATCTGCCGGCCGGCAGATTCGGCGGGCGCACTGCGCATGCGCCCGCCATTTTGGAAGATGGCGGCGCCCAGGGAGAAGACGGATGGGACCCCGGCTGGATCGGTAAGTATGATGGGGTGGGGGGGGGACCACGGGGGGGGATCGGAGCACGGGGGGGGAATCGGAGCGCAGGAGGGGTGGAACGGAGCACGGGGGGCGTGGAACGGAGCACGGGGGGGCTGGAATGGAGCACGGGGGGGTGGAACGGAGCACCGGGGGGGGGTGGATCGGAGTGCAGGGGGGGTGATTGGAGCACGGGGGGGTGATTGGAGCACGGGGGGAGCGGACAAGAGCACGGGGGGGAGCGGAGCCCTGTACTGAGGGAAGCCGGAGCAGTGTACCGGCCAGATCGGGGGACTGGGGGGGCGATCGGAGGGGTGGGGTGGGGGCACATTAGTATTTCCAGCCATGGCCGATGATATTGCAGCATCGGCCATGGCTGGATTGTAATATTTCACCCGTTATAATAGGTGAAATATTACAAATCGCTCTGATTGGCAGTTTCACTTTCAACAGCCAATCAGAGCGATCGTAGCCACGAGGGGGTGAAGCCACCCCCCCTGGGCTAAACTACCACTCCCCCTGTCCGTGCAGATCGGGTGAAATTGGAGTTAACCCTTTCACCCGGCCTGCAGGGACGCGATCTTTCCATGACGCCACATAGGCGTCATGGGTCGGATTGGCACCGACTTTCATGACGCCTACGTGGCGTCATGGGTCGGGAAGGGGTTAAGGTACGTCGTATCAGCACCCATTTTTGAAAGTCATCTCAGGCTTTCGACAGTATTGCTGCACTGCAGCAGCACTTTGATTTGCCTCATCGCACATTTGTGATCTGCCCACATGCTGGAATTTGACCTTTCATATGTTGGCAAGGCTTAGTGAGCAGCAGAGGGCAGTGTCTAAATTCCAGCTTCTCAGTGCCAGTCAGAGTAACACTCAGCCCGCACACATAACAACTGCTGAGTGGGTGTGAATCACTGACATATGTGGGGTTATTCAAAACTTTGAGTACTGCACCAAGATGGTAAGCTCTGATGAGACTATTATCAGCATAACCATCCTGCTGCTCTGTCTATTAAAACATTTGCTGCAGAATCTCAAAAAGGAAACTTTGACTGCCGAGCAGGTGGCTATGGAGCAAGATTTTACATTGACTGATACCACACAGCCAAGCCTCAGACAATATTATCAGGCCACATTGGGTGATAACAAGCAACAGGAGGAGGAGGAAAATTAGTTTTTTCTGCACTAAAGAGGGGACTCTCAATCTCAGATTCATGCTGTACAGCATGGAAGGCCTGAAGAGGAGGAGGAAGATGAGATGATGATGCATCGTAAGTAGGTGAGGATGGTTAGTATTTGTCCTGGTGGGGACACTGAACATGTGACTCTAGGCTGCCACACATGGCACAATTCATGTCCAGATGCCTTTCCCAAGACCCTTGTGTTAAAGACATTTTGTCCACCATGAAATACTGGATGTGCACCTTTCTTGGCCGACGGTAGAAAGAAAAATTTCCTTCTCTAATGTTGGATGCAGACATGCTATTTTCAGTGCATGCATGCCAGAAGGCCGTTGTTGAATACATGCGTAATATATGGCAGATAGGAGCTGCCCCATAGAGAATCATTGGGCCGTGTGCAATGCGTATTTTCTGGACGTATTTTCTGCGCTCATATGTCCGTAAAACTCACTAGTGTGACGCCGGCCTCACTAGGATGGGTGGAAGCGTTCCAGAGTTATTACCTAAGAAATATACATTTGTCAGTATTAAAAAAAATGTACTTGGTCAGGCAGGTGAAAACAGGCTTTGCGGTGAAAGGGTTAACTAGTGTGGTATGACTGTCTAGAATCTAGAGAAGTTCTTTAGGAAAAAAATCTAAAAATTACTAAAAGCATAAAAAATTATTCTCATGTAAAGAGGAACAATTCTGGTATGAAAAATGGGATTTTCTCTTGAAAGCAAAACTGTCTTAAGTGGTAAGGTGTTAATAGCAACTACCTTCTGCACAAGTCATCAGTATTGGTGCCTGTCTTTTTCTTACTGACCTTTCACTAATACTCTTTCCTTTCCTCTTCTAATTCATGTTTGTGGTTTATTAAAAAGCATATAAGTAGAACAGCAGTGTTCTTTTGCCCAGCACTTGATCTCATTAATAAAGCTACTTAATTGTGGCTAAATCAGATAAAGGCTAAAATTAGCTGACTTAATTTACTCTAGGTTATGTTTGGTCTATAAGACAGTAGTTAGAAATGTGCCCTCACTATAATCTTCAATGATTAAATATTTTCTCACTTATTACATTATCAACACACGCACACATTTTTGTTGCCATACTACCCAGTAGTAATCATTTGGAATATAGCTAGCAAACCATATATTCCATATGCATGGGTTGGAACTCTCTAGCCTAAAATAATTGCACCAGAAATCTAACAAAAAGTACATCTCCTTTTCGTGCACAAAAAAATTTGAAGAGATTTATTACGAATTTGTGCAAAAAACAAAAAGAAACTGATATATATGTCTCACCAGACATTTTTCTATTGTTTCTAGAATCTAGGCCATGGCTCTAGAGCTTCTATAAATACACCAGTTTTGAAGTGCAAATAATTGTCTAAATTAAGCTAACTGATTCTCCGATTCATCAAGACCGGCTTTTTTGACGAGGAGGGGTCATGCTGGAGAGTGAAGTGCCATTAATAAGCGCCTCAACGCAAATCTTACTCGAGTCAGGCACTTGAATAAGATTTTTGGCATAAAGTATGCCACAGCTCTTCATTAATGTGATAAACAGGGGTCATCACTAGTGTTGAGCGATACCCGAAAAGTATCGGATATCGCCGATACCGATAACCGATACCAATACAAGTCAATGGGACACCAAGTATCGGAAGGTATCCTGATGGTTCCCAGGGTCTGAAGGAGAGGAAACTCTCCTTCAGGCCCTGGGATCCATATTAATGTGTAAAATAAAGAATTAAAATAAAAAATATTGATATATTCACCTCTCCGGCGGCCCCTGGACATCACCGCGAGTAACCGGCAGGCTTCTTTGTTTAAAATGAGCGCGTTTAGGACCTGAGGAATGACGTCGCGGCTTCTGATTGGTCGTGTGCCGCCCATGTGACCGCCACGCGACCAATCAGAAGCCGCGACGTCATTCTCATTCACTAAACTCCTAATTCTAGGAATTGAGGACCTGCGAATGACGTCACGGCTTCTGATTGGTCGCGTGGCGGTCACATGGGCAGCACGCGACCAATCAGAAGCCGGGACGTCATTCGCAGGTCCTAAACGTGCGCATTTTAAACAAAGAAGCCTGCCGGTTAGCAGCGTGATGTCCAGGGGCCGCCGGACAGGTGAATATATCAATATTTTTTATTTTAATTCTTTATTTTACACATCCCTATGGATCCGATACCAATACCCGATACCACAAAAGTATCGGATCTCGGTATCGGAATTCCGATACCGCAAGTATCGGCCGATACCCGATACTTGCGGTATCGGAATGCTCAACACTACCCGTGACACTATGATTGCCACAGTTTACCAACAAGCACAAGTAGATTAGGGAAAGGTGCTGCGCTGCTGAGCTAGGGATAGAGTTGTAGCCAGGGATTAGACACCTGTAATATTTCTTTCAACTGCAACAAGAGTCCTTATTAGGGCTAAATAGAGTCAATATTCATAATGCTGATGATAGCAACACATAGAGATTGTGCTGAAGGGATTGTGTAGTACCAGCGAGGGCTAATTGCACGTCCTTTCTGCTGCAAGTCATACCAAAAGCGCTTCAAGTTCTCAGGGCTAATAATCAGTGATGAGCAAATTCATTCTGCCTGCGCCATCTTGAACACATTGCAGCCGAAAATAGCGTAGGGAGAGCGCAGTTTCAGCTTAGGGACAGTGAAAGGAGCATAGGGACAGTGATGCAAAGTTATAGCGAGTGTTATTTATACCAAAAATCTCTTTTAAAAGCTGAAGATTGTCAAGATTAAATGTTTGTGGGGATTTTGTAGGGAGAGATTTAATAGGAGGGAAAGATGTAATTGGAGGGAGGGAGAGAGGGTGGGTGAAAGGCAGGTACCTGGGTGTTCTCATCATTGCAAGTACATGCTGCAGCTCTCTGCTGTTTTCCACTTAAAATACCTAATATTTGTCTACCAGTTGTGTGACTGGCACAATCTGGGTAGAGATAATCATCCCTGAACACTAGTATTACTTGGTACAATAAGTGTTGAATAGTCTTCAGTCCTAAGGCGTGAATATATTATTTTTATTTAAAATAAGAAACTTATTGTGATAAGAGAAATAAATTAGGAAAAGATAATTAGATAGAACGGCTCATTGCCTAACACAAATATTCACAGATCAAACTGATAAGAAAAATATAAGGCTTTTCATTATGCAGAGTTGTGTTACTCATCATTGTATTCTGGTAATTCACATCATGACAGTAATGGAGAAAAACATTTAAATAAACTTACTCACATACAATGTAACAAATATTTTAATAAACTATGTCATGGTTTGTTTAGTTTTAATAAACAGGGAAAACTTTAAACTTTTAATCTTATGTGTTCATATGTTGCCTTCAGAGTATAAGCAAATAAAATTTAATCAAATATTTATTATTCACTTGATGGATTTTTGTATCTTCTTATCAACTACTCCTTCCCTTAGAACCAGTGACCACAGTAGCATCAGAGAGTGCACAGTTGGGGATAGCAATGTGATTATCAAGCAGAATCCCACCATCCTACATTTCACCATGGCAAGCAGGAATCCTGGTGAATCAGAGAGTGCTGTACTACAGAAAAACAAAATCAGTTTAACTCTTTAACTGACTTGTTTGTTGAAAGAATATGTAGAAAAAAATGGAACAGCACAATATTAGAACTTTGGGTGCTCAGGTCTCCCCAGAAATACATCCATTACTTGCCAGAATTCCATAGAAACCAAAAGGAAGGCAGCACTCTATTAGTATTTCAAGTGATAGTGGATTTCATTCAGACCCACATGGCGTGACGACTAGTGTTGAGCGATACCTTCCGATATCGGAAAGTATCGGTATCGGTTTGGATCGGCCGATATTCAAAAAATATCGGATATCGCCGATACCGATACCCGATCCCAATGCAAGTCAATGGGACCAAAATATCGGAATTAAAATAAACCCTTTCTTTCCTTGTAGGTTCATTCTACATGAAGGAAAACAACTAAGAATAATGTAGGATGTATTGGGGGAGGTGGCGGAGACATTAAAGGCAATGAGGATTAGCCCAATCAAATAGAATAGCATGATTTTTTTTTTTTTAAAGACGTTCGGATTGAAAAATATATTGACTATGTAATTTTTTTTTTATTTTGTCAGATATTGATGTTTCACTATTCCACGACCTTCCCCTTCTTTTTTTTCCTTTTCCCACACTTTCATCTTCATCATCATCAGCATCTTTGACATCAACTTCTTCACCTTATTCATCTTCTAAATCTTCTACCTATTTTTTTTTTTATTACATTCTTCATATTCATTTTCTTCAACTATTATTATTCTTCCTATTCTACATATTCTTTTTATTCCACTGTTATTATTCTTCCTATTCTACTTCTTCATCATATTCTCATTTGTGACAGCCTCAGGCATTCCCGTAGTTGTTATCTATAAAAGTTGGAAGATTACACCTTCCGTTCTGCCAGTCACAAAAGTTACATTTGTCCGCGTTCAGTTTGGCCTGCAGCATCAGGCTTTATCCAGGGGCACCACGAAGAGGAACGGACTCACCCCCATACACTGCTTAGTCTTCTTCTGCATATAATTTAGATAATATCTTTTGCTCTGATATTAAGTCTTATGCTTAATGTTCTTCTGCTCTTTGTTCTGCAGCCTCTTGTTCTTCTGCTTCTCGGTCTTCCATGTCGTCGTCTCCAGGGTCGTCGTCTTCAGTGTCGTCATCTCCGCCGTCGTCGTCTCCGCCGTCGTCGTCTCCGCCGTCGTCGTCGTCTCCGCCGTCGTCGTCTCCGCCGTCGTCGTCGTCTCCGCCGTCGTCGTCTCCGCCGTCGTCGTCGTCGTCATCGGGGTGGTCTTCCGGGTCGTCGTCGTCGTCATTGGGGTGGTCTTCCGGGTCGTCGACTTTAGGGTCTTAAACTTGGAAATGTAGCAGAAGGTACAAGAAGGCTGAGAAAATGCCAAGAACCAGCTGATGGAACTGGAACTCGGATGGCTACCCGAAGGTTCAAGAGCCTATGGAACTACCGAGGACCAGCTGACGTTACTGGAACCCGGTTACTAAGCAGGAGGTACCCGTGCTAAAAAGCACTACCAAGGACCGCCTGACGTTGGCGGAACTCGGATACCCAGAAGGAGGCACCTAAGCCAAAGGCTCTGCCCGGAACCAGCTGACGTTACTGGAACCAGGATGGGGAGCAGAAGGTACAAGAGCAAAAGACACTGCCGAGAACCAGCTGACGGTACTGGAACCCGGATGGGTAGCCGAAGGTCCAAGAGCCAATGGAACTACCGAGTACCAGCTGACGTTACTGGAACCCGGTTACTAAGCAGGAGGTACCCGTGCCTGAAAGCACTACCAAGGACCACCTGACGTTGGTGGAACTTGGATACCCAGAAGGAGGCACCTAAGCCAAAGGCTCTGCCCGGAACCAGCTGACGTTACTGGAACCAGGATGGGGAGCAGAAGGTACAAGAGCAAAAGACACTGCCTAGAACCAGCTGACGGTGCTGGAACCAGGTGGTGGACCTGAAGGCCCACAGGAGAGGAGAGAACAGCTAGGCCGCGAGGCAGCCGCAGTTACCGAACCCCAACAGTCCTACAGGGGGAGCTGGGCCTACTGGCACTACAGAACCAGCCTTGACTACCAGTTCACGCAGCCCACATAGGAAGCTCCTAAACTGGAGGCACCCTGGAGTTGGCTAACTCGACCGCACCACGACGGGGCAAGCATAGGCGTCTCAGTGAGCTTGACACAACCCGGAAACAGCTGACGGTGCTGAAACCAGGCTTGGCACGAGGGAGTGTACCTGTGACAAGAACACTGCCGAGAACCAGCTGGCGGTGCTGGAACCCAGATGCGTTGCCCCAGTGTGCAAGAGCCAATGGCACGACCGAGGACCAGCTGACGGTGCTGGAACCCGGTTACTAAGCTGTAGGTGCCCTCGCTTAAAAGCACTACCAAGGACCGCCTGGCGTTGGCGGAACTCGGATACCCAGGAGGAGGCACCTAAGCCAAAGGCTCGGCCCGGAACCAGCTGACGGTGCTGGAACCAGGTGGTGGACCCGAAGGTCCACTGGAGAGGAGAGAACAGCTAGGCCGCGAGGCAGCCGCAGTTACCGAACCCCAACAGTCCTACAGGGGGAGCTGGGCCTACTGGCACTACAGAACCAGCCTTGACTACCAGTTCACGCAGCCCACATAGGAAGCTCTTAAACTGGAGGCACCCTGTAGTTGGCTATCCCGACCGCACCACGACGGGGCAAGCATAGGCGTCTCAGTGAAGTTGACACAACCCAGAAACAGCTGACGGTGCTGAAACCAGGCTTGGCACGAGGGAGTACCTGTGACAAGAACACTGCCGAGAACCAGCTGGCGGTGCTGGAACCCAGATGCGTTGCCCCAGTGTGCAAGATCCAATGGCACGACCGAGGACCAGCTGACGGTGCTGGAACCCGGTTACTAAGCTGTAGGTGCCCGCGCTTAAAAGCACTACCAAGGACCGCCTGGCGTTGGCGGAACTCGGATACCCAGGAGGAGGCACCTAAGCCAAAGGCTCGGCCCGGAACCAGCTGACGGTGCTGGAACCAGGTGGTGGACCCGAAGGTCCACTGGAGAGGAGAGAACAGCTAGGCCGCGAGGCAGCCGCAGTTACCGAACCCCAACAGTCCTACAGGGGGAGCTGGGCCTACTGGCACTACAGAACCAGCCTTGACTACCAGTTCACGCAGCCCACATAGGAAGCTCCTAAACTGGAGGCACCCTGGAGTTGGCTAACCCGACCGCACCACGACGGGGCAAGCATAGGCGTCTCAGTGAAGTTGACACAACCCAGAAACAGCTGACGGTGCTGAAACCAGGCTTGGCACGAGGGAGTACCTGTGACAAGAACACTGCCGAGAACCAGCTGGCGGTGCTGGAACCCAGATGCGTTGCCCCAGTGTGCAAGAGCCAATGGCACGACCGAGGACCAGCTGACGGTGCTGGAACCCGGTTACTAAGCTGTAGGTGCCCGCGCTTAAAAGCACTACCAAGGACCGCCTGGCGTTGGCGGAACTCGGATACCCAGGAGGAGGCACCTAAGCCAAAGGCTCGGCCCGGAACCAGCTGACGGTGCTGGAACCAGGTGGTGGACCCGAAGGTCCACTGGAGAGGAGAGAACAGCTAGGCCGCGAGGCAGCCGCAGTTACCGAACCCCAACAGTCCTACAGGGGGAGCTGGGCCTACTGGCACTACAGAACCAGCCTTGACTACCAGTTCACGCAGCCCACATAGGAAGCTCCTAAACTGGAGGCACCCTGGAGTTGGCTAACCCGACCGCACCACGACGGGGCAAGCATAGGCGTCTCAGTGAAGTTGACACAACCCAGAAACAGCTGACGGTGCTGAAACCAGGCTTGGCACGAGGGAGTACCTGTGACAAGAACACTGCCGAGAACCAGCTGGCGGTGCTGGAACCCAGATGCGTTGCCCCAGTGTGCAAGAGCCAATGGCACGACCGAGGACCAGCTGACGGTGCTGGAACCCGGTTACTAAGCTGTAGGTGCCCGCGCTTAAAAGCACTACCAAGGACCGCCTGGCGTTGGCGGAACTCGGATACCCAGGAGGAGGCACCTAAGCCAAAGGCTCGGCCCGGAACCAGCTGACGGTGCTGGAACCAGGTGGTGGACCCGAAGGCCCACAGGAGAGGAGAGAACAGCTAGGCCGCGAGGCAGCCGCAGTTACCGAACCCCAACAGTCCTACAGGGGGAGCTGGGTCTACTGGCACTACAGAACCAGCCTTGACTACCAGTTCACGCAGCCCACATAGGAAGCTCCTAAACTGGAAGCACCCTGGAGTTGGCTAACTCGACCGCAACACGACGGGGCAAGCATAGGCGTCTCAGTGAGCTTGACACAACCCGGAAACAGCTGACGGTGCTGAAACCAGGCTTGGCACGAGGGAGTACCTGTGACAAGAACACTGCCGAGAACCAGCTGGCGGTGCTGGAACCCAGATGCGTTGCCTTGCCTATTAAAGATTGTCTTCCTAGAGCCCCAACTAGCGGTGTTGGAGCAAAGGGTAAGCAGGGGGAGATGAGTGTAGGCCGAAGCCTGCACTGGAGGCAGCTTTGTGTCTGCGTTGCGTTTGCAGGACACTTTGCCGGCTACACACTGGGGGAACAGCTGGCGTTGCTGAACCCCACTAACACAATGGCGTGTGTTTTTCTCTGTGCAGCTAGCACTTGCGGGCAAAAACTAGCGATGCTAGAGCCCGTGTTGAAGCAGGAGGAGGAGGAGAGGAGCAGAGTGTAGGCCGAAGCCTAGTTGAACCAATTTCAAAGGAAACCTTTAACCCCCCCTCAGGTGTTACAAAGTACAAGAGACACACCTTGTGCAGTATTAATGCTGCACAAGTGAAAGGTTGCTCTATTAATTTGTCTACTTGCACACGCTGAATGAAAGACGTACACAATTTACCCCATTCTACAGTCAAACTGTAGTGGATGCGTGACTTGGTTTTTTGATGAGACGCAGCACAGGTGTCCAAAATAACGCCTTGGTGCTTGGCGCAGCTTCCTGAGCGTTGTTATTTGCTGTACAGGAGTCTGCGCTCTTGTGTTATCCCTTGGCAATGCCCTGTTAGCGCTGCCCATCTTATGACATCATTTCATGTTGGCCGGTGCGGTTAACGATGGCCATAAATCCCAGACCCACAGTGTCTTTTCATAAAGCCACACTGCGGTGCTGGGATTTGTGGCCTTGAGCAGTAAATATTTTGGCCGCTCACACACGTCCTTACACCTGCTTCAGACTGGGCGGCCTCTGCTGATCCCTTCTCGCATGCCGCGGCCATGAGGCTGCACAGTCTGAAGAAGGCGGAAGGAGATGAGTTAAGACAGGCGAAGATATGCACTGCTCGTGCCCATCAATCACACCCTCGCAGTCAAAATAAGTAAGACAACGAGGAGCATTTTATTCAGGCAGGGCGGACGAACAGGCGCAACTAGCCAACCAATGATGTCAGAAGACGGGAAGCGCTACCAAGGGGGGTGCTGCGTATCATTAGAAAGGAAAGTCACACCTCAGGGACAGTGGAATGGTCTCAAAGAGACAAATTTTGTACGTGTTGAGTTCCACGTGGGCAAGGAGAAAACATCAGCCACCTTGTACAAATGCAGCAGTACTGCTGTACAAGGTGGCTGTTATACATAGAAACACCTGGGGGTGGGGGCCAGGCTCCCTTCAATTTCAGCTCATGTGCCTGCATGGCGTTTGCAGGTCACGTTGCAAGCTACACAGCAGGGGAACAGCTGGCGTTGCTGAACCCCACTGACACATTGACTGGTGTTTTTCTCTGTGCAGATCGCATGTCCGGGCAAAAACTGGCGGTGTTAGAGCCCAGGGTCAGCAGGAGGAGGAGAGGAGCAAAGTGTAGGCCGAAGCCTGCACTGGTGGCAGCTTTTGGTTGGTTGTGCCAGCGTGGCTTGTGCTGGACACGATGCCGGCTACACAGCGGGGGAACAGCTGGCGGTGCTGAACCCCACTAACACATTGGCTGGTGTTTTTCTCTGTGCAGCTAGCATTTCCGGGCAAAAACTAGCGTTGTTAGAGCCCAGGGTCAGCAGGAGGAGGAGAGGAGCAAAGTGTAGGCCGAAGCCTGCACTGGTAGCAGCTTTTGGTCGGTTGTGCCAGCATGGCTTGTGCTGGACACGATGCAAGCTACACAGCAGGGAAACAGCGGGCGTTGCTGAACCCCACTAACACATTGGCTGGTGTTTTTCTCTGTGCAGCTAGCATTTCCGGGCAAAAACTAGCGTTGTTAGAGCCCAGGGTCAGCAGGAGGAGGAGAGGAGCAGAGTGTAGGCCGAAGCCTAGTTGAACCAATTTCAAAGGTTACCTTTAACCCCCCCTCAGGTGTTACAAAGTACAAGAGCCACTCCTTCTGCAGCATTAATGCTGCACAAGTAAAAGGTTGCTCTATTAATTTGTCTACTTGCACACGCTGAATGCAACACGTACACTATTTAGCCCATTATACTGTTAAACAGTAGTGGAGGCGTGACTTGTCTTTTTAAAGAAAAGCAGCATAGGTGTCGAAAATAACACCTTTTTGCATGGGCGCAGCTTCCTGAGCGTTGTTAGTTGCTGTACAGGAGTCTGCGCTCTTGTGATCCGTTGGCTATGCGCTGTGAGCGCTTCCTGTCTTATGACCTCATTTCATGTTGGCCGTTGCGGTTAGCGGTGGACATGAATCCCAGACCCACAGTGTTTTTTTAAAAAATCACACTGCGGTGCTGGGATTCTTGCCCTTGTGCACTAAATATGTTTGCCGCTCACACATGTCCTTACACCTGCTTCAGACTGGGCGGCCTCATCTGATCCCTTATCGCATGCCGCGGCCATGAGGACACCCAGTCTGAAGAAGGCGGAAGGAGGTGACTTAAAACAGGCGAACATATGCACTGCACATGCCCATCAATAACACCCTCGCATCCAAAATATGAGACAACGAGGGGCGTTGTGTCGGGCAGGGCGGACGCACAGGCACAGGCAGCCAACCAATGATGTCAGAAGATGGGCAGCGCTAACAATGGGGGTGCTGCGTGTCATTACAAAGGAAAGTCACACCTCAGGGACATTGTAATGGTCTCTAATGAGACACATTTTGTACGTGTTGAGTTCCACGTGGGCAAGGAGAAAAAGTCAGCCACCTTGTACAAATGCAGCAGTACTGCTGTACAAGGTGGCTGTTATACATAGAAACACCTGGGGGTGGGGGGCAGGCTCCCTTCAATTTCAGTTCATGTGCCTGCGTGGCGTTTGCAGGTCACGTTGCAAGCTACACAGCAGGGGAACAGCTGGCGTTGCTGAATCCCACTGACACATTGACTGGTGTTTTTCTCTGTGCAGATTGCATGTCCGGGCAAAAACTAGCGGTGTTAGAGCCCAGGGTCAGCAGGAGGAGGAGAGGAGCAAAGTGTAGGCCGAAGCCTGCACTGGTGGCAGCTTTTGGTCGGTTGTGCCAGCGTGGCTTGTGCTGGACACGATGCCGGCTACACAGCGGGGGAACAGCGGGCGGTGCTGAACCCCACTAACACATTGGCTGGTGTTTTTCTCTGTGCAGCTAGCATTTCCGGGCAAAAACTAGCGGTGTTAGAGCCCAGGGTCAGCAGGAGGAGGAGAGGAGCAAAGTGTAGGCCGAAGCCTGCACTGGTGGCAGCTTTTGGTCGGTTGTGCCAGCGTGGCTTGTGCTGGACACGATGCAAGCTACACAGCAGGGAAACAGCGGGCGTTGCTGAACCCCACTAACACATTGGCTGGTGTTTTTCTCTGTGCAGCTAGCATTTCCGGGCAAAAACTAGCGTTGTTAGAGCCCAGGGTCAGCAGGAGGAGGAGAGGAGCAGAGTGTAGGCCGAAGCCTAGTTGAACCAATTTCAAAGGTTACCTTTAACCCCCCCTCAGTTGTTACAAAGTACAAGAGCCACTCCTTCTGCAGCATTAATGCTGCACAAGTAAAAGGTTGCTCTATTAATTTGTCTACTTGCACACGCTGAATGCAACACGTACACTATTTAGCCCATTATACTGTTAAACAGTAGTGGAGGCGTGACTTGTCTTTTTAAAGAAAAGCAGCACAGGTGTCGAAAACAACACCTTTTTGCATGGGCGCAGCTTCCTGAGCGTTGTTAGTTGCTGTACAGGAGTCTGCGCTATTGTGTGATCCCTTGGCCATGCGCTGTGAGCGCTTACTGTCTTCTGACCTCATGTTATGTTGGCCGTTGCGGTTAGCGATGGACATGAATCCCAGACCCACAGTGTGTTTTCAAAAAATCACACTGCGGTGCTGGGATTCGTGCCCTGGTGCACTAAATATGTTTGCCGCTCACACATGTCCTTACACCTGCTTCAGACTGGGCGGCCTCATCTGATCCCTTCTCGCATGCCGCGGCCATGAGGCTGCACAGTCTGAAGAAGGCGGAAGGAGATGAGTTAAGACAGGCGAAGATATGCACTGCTCGTGCCCATCAATCACACCCTCGCAGTCAAAATAATTAAGACAACGAGGAGCATTTTATTCAGGCAGGGCGGACGCACAGGCGCAACTAGCCAACCGATGATGTCAGAAGACGGGAAGCGCTACCAAGGGGGGTGCTGCGTATCATTAGAAAGGAAAGTCACACCTCAGGGACAGTGGAATGGTCTCAAAGAGACACATTTTGTACGTGTTGAGTTCCACGTGGGCAAGGATAAAAAGTCAGCCACCTTGTACAAATGCAGCAGTACTGCTGTACAAGGTGGCTGTTATACATAGAAACACCTGGGGGAGAGGGGGCCAGGCTCCCTTCAATTTCAGTTCATGTGCCTGCGTGGCGTTTGCAGGACACGTTGCCAGCTACACAGCAGGGGAACAGCTGGCGTTGCTGAACCCCACTAACACATTGGCTGGTGTTTTTCTCTGTGCAGCTAGCAGTTCCGGGCAAAAACTAGCGGTGTTTGAGCCCAGGGTCAGCAGGAGGAGGAGAGGAGCAAAGTGTAGGCCGAAGCCTGCACTGGTGGAAGCTTTTGGTCGGTTGTGCCAGCGTGGCTTGTGCTGGACACGATGCCGACTACACAGCAGGGGAACAGCTAGCTGGCGGTGCTGAACCCCACTGACACATCACCTAGTGTTTTTTCTGTGTAGACAACACTTCCAGGTGTCAACTGACAGTGTTGAAACCCAGGGAATCAAAGAGGAGCAGAGTGTAGGCCGAAGCCTGCAGTGGAGCAAGTGTAAAGGGAACCTTTAACCCCTTCCCCCCCCCCCAGGCATTTGTTGCTGAAAGAGCCATCTTGTACAGCAGTAATACTGCACATGGAAAATGGTGGCTCCGAAAATAATGCTCCTTGCAAACGCTGAAGTACACACTCATATAATGTGTCCCCTCACACCGTCAAACCATCCCGGAAGTGGGACTTTCCTTTGTAATGTGACACAGCACAGCCGTCATTCCAACCCCCTTGGTGCCGTGCGCCACCTCCTCAACGTTGTTTGGTTCTGTCACGGAGCCCGCGCTGTAATGTTATCCCTTGGCCATGCACAGTTAGCGGTGCCCGTCTTCTGACATCATTTAGGTGTCAGGCTGGCAGTGCCTGTGCGTCAAAGCTGCCTGAGATCCAACCTTGCAGTGTCATCAAATGTAATCCCACTGCGGGCCAGGGATCCATGGGCATGCGCAGTGCATATCATCGCCTCTCACTCACCTCCTTCATGCTTCTTCAGACTGTGCGGCGTCACGGCCGTGGCATGCTATTAGGGATCAGCTGACGCTGCCTAGTCTGAAGAAGCATGAAGAAGGGGAATGAGAGGCTAGTATATGCACTGCGCATGGCCATGGATACCAGGCCCACTGTGGGATCACATTAGACGACACTGCGAGGTGGGATTTCGGGCAGCGTGGACGCACAGGCGCAGCCAGGATGACAACAAATGATGTCAGAGGACGGGCAGCGCAAACTGTGCATGGCCAAGGGATAACATAACAGTGCAGGGTCCATGACGGAATCAAACAACGCTAAGGAGGCAGCGCACGGTGCCAAGGGGGTAGCAATGACGGCTGTGCTGCGTCACATTACAAAGGAAAGTCCCACCTCTGGGATGGTTGGACGGTGTGAGGGGACACATTACATGAGTGTGTAGTTCAGCGTTTCCAAGGAGCATAATTTCAAGAGCGACCTTTCCCTTGTGCAGTATTAGTGCTGCACATGGTGGCTCTTTCAGTAACAAACGCCTAGGGGGGGGGGGGGGACAGGTCCCCTTACATTTTAGTTGTGCCAGCGTGGCGGTCGCATGACACGTTGCCGGATACACAGCT
This sequence comes from Ranitomeya imitator, assembly GCF_032444005.1. NCBI lineage: Eukaryota > Metazoa > Chordata > Amphibia > Anura > Dendrobatidae > Ranitomeya > Ranitomeya imitator. Next base: position 1,110,277,271 of record NC_091282.1, read on the forward strand.
GGGGATCAGCTGACGTTACTGAACCCCAATAACAGAGGAGCGACTGTTGACTGTGCACACAGCACTTCCAGGCACCAACTGGCGGTGTTAGAGCCCAGGGACAGCAGGAGGAGCAGATTGGAGGTATTACCGCACACACAGCTGGGGATCAGCTGACGTTACTGAACCCCAATAACAGAGGAGCGACTGTTGACTGTGCACACAGCACTTCCAGGCACCAACTGGCGGTGTTAGAGCCCAGGGACAGCAGGAGGAGCAGATTGGAGGTATTACCGCACACACAGCTGGGGATCAGCTGACGTTACTGAACCCCAATAACAGAGGAGCGACTGTTGACTGTGCACACAGCACTTCCAGGCACCAACTGGCGGTGTTAGAGCCCAGGGACAGCAGGAGGAGCAGATTGGAGGTATTACCGCACACACAGCTGGGGATCAGCTGACGTTACTGAACCCCAATAACAGAGGAGCGACTGTTGACTGTGCACACAGCACTTCCAGGCACCAACTGGCGGTGTTAGAGCCCAGGGACAGCAGGAGGAGCAGAGGAATAGAGTGTAGGCCGAAGCCTGATTGGAGCAAGTTGAAAGGGAACCTTTAACCCCCCCCCAAGACGTTTGTAGCTGAAAGAGCCATCTTGTGCAGCGCTAAGGATGCAAAAGGAAAAGGTTGCTCTTTTAATTATGCTCCTTGCAAACACAGAAGTAAACACTAAAAATGTGTCCCCTTATACCGTTAAACCGTCACGGAGGTGCGAATTTCCTTCGTAATGGGACACAGCACAGCTGTCATTCCTATCCCCTTGGTGCCGTGTGCTGCCTCCTCAGCGTTGTTTTAAGCTGTCACGGAGCCTGCGCTGTTCTGTTAGCGCTTGGCCATGCCCAATTAGCGCTGCCTGTCTTCTGACATAATTTGGTGTCAGGCTGTCAGTGCCTGTGCGTCCACGCTGCTCCAGATCCCACCTCGCAGTCTCGTCTAACGTAATCCCACTGCGGGCCTTGGATCCATGGGCATGCACAGTGCATATCCTCGACTCTCACTCCCCTCCTTCCCTCTTCTTCAGACTGTGCGTTGTCACGGCCGTGGCATGCTATTAGGGATCAGCTGACGGCGCACAGTCTAAAGAAGGCGGAGGGAAATGAGCGAGAGCCCGAGGGGAAGATATGCACTGCGCATGCCCATGTATCCCAGGCCCGCAGTGTGACTCAATCAGAAGACACTGCGAGGCGGGATCTATGGCAGCGTGGCCGCACAGGCGCAGCCAGCCTGACACCAAATTATGTCAGAAGACAGGCAGCGCAAATAGGGCATGGCCAAGGGATAACAGAACAGCGCAGGCTCCGTGACAGCTTAAAACAACGCTGAGGAGGCAGCGCATGGCACCAAGGGGGTAGGAATGACGGCTGTGCTGCGTCACATTACGAAGGAAAGTCCCAGCTCTGGGACGGTATAACGGTATCAGTGAACACATTTTATAAGTGTTAAGTTCTGCGTGTGCAAGGAGCCCCAAAAAAATAGCTACTAGTGTTGAGCGATACCGTCCGATACTTGAAAGTATCGGTATCGGATAGTATCGGCCGATACCCGAAAAATATCGGATATCGCCGATACCGATATCCGATACCAATACAAGTCAATGGGACATCAAGTATCGGAATGTATCCTCATGGATCCCAGGGTCTGAAGGAGAGGAAACTCTCCTTCAGGCCCTGGGATCCATATTAAAGTGTAAAATAAAGAATTAAAATAAAAAATATTGTTATATTCACCTCTCCGGCGGCCCCTGGACATCAGCGGGAGGATCCGGCGTCCGGCATGGCTTCTTTCTTCAAAATGCGCGCCTTTAGGACCTGTGGAATGACGTCCCGGCTTCTGATTGGTCGCGTGCCGCCTATGTGACTGCCACGCGACCAATCAGAAGCCGCGACGTCATTCCTCAGGTCCTAGAAGGCGCTCATTCTAGGACTTTAGCTGAGGAATGACGTCGCGGCTTCTGATTGGTCGCGTGGCGGTCACATGGGCGGCACGCGACCAATCAGAAGCCGGGACGTCATACCACAGGTCCTAAAGGCGCGCATTTTGAAGAAAGAAGCCGTGCCGGACGCCGGATCCTCCCGCTGATGTCCAGGGGCCGCCGGAGAGGTGAATATAACAATATTTTTTATTTTAATTCTTTATTTTACACTTCCGATACCGATACCCGATATCACAAAAATATCGGATCTCGGTATCGGAATTCCGATACCGCAAGTATCGGCCGATACCCGATACTTGCGGTATCGGAATGCTCAACACTAATAGCTACCTTTTCCTTGTGCAGCATTACTGCTGCACAAGATGGCTCTTTCAGTAACAAACGACGGGGGGGGTGGGCAGGTTCCCTTACATTCAGGTTGTTGTGCCAGCGTAGCGGTCGCAGGACACATTGCCGGCTACACAGCTGGGGATCAGCTGACGTTACTGAAACCCAATAACACTGGGTCGTATGTTTTGACTGTGCAGCCTGCACTTCTGAGCCGCAACTGGCGGTGTTGGAGCCCAGGAATAGCATTTCAGGTGGTAGAAAGATGAACACAGCAGAAGACCTGGATGGCAGCAATTAATTAATCAGGCAGAGGAGTGGCAAATTCCTGCGAGATCCAGGCCTGGTTCATTTTCAGGAAAGTAAGCCGGTCAACGTTATCGGAGGATAGTCGCATGCGACGGTCTGTTAGTACACCACCTGCGGCACTAAAGACACGTTCCGATAAGACACTAGCCGCAGGGCAAGCCAGCACCTCCAATGCATACTGACTTAGCTCTGGCCATGTATCCAGCTTAGAGACCCAAAACTTGAACGGGGAAGAGCCGTCGGGGAGTACAGTAAGAGGGCAAGCCATGTAGTCTGTCACCATCTGACGGAACCGTTGCCTCCTGCTGACTGGAGCCGCCGGTGATGGTGTAGACATTTGGGGCGGGCACACAAAAGTGTGCCAGAGTTGTGCCATACTCGGCTTGCCTTGGGCAGAGGCACTGCTTCTGCTCCCTCTTTGGGCAGAGCCTCCCCCACTGCCTCGACGCACTGAGCTGCTTTGTAAAGCACTAGCAGCACTCCTCTCAGTTGGACAGGAGAAGATGATGGAATTCACCAGTGTGTCGTGGTACTCCCGCAATTTACGCTCCCGGGTCAATGCAGGGATGAGGTTTTGGACGTTGTCCCGGTAGCGAGGATCGAGGAGGGTGAACACCCAATAATCAGGCATGTTGAGAATGTGGTCGATGCGGCGGTCATTTCTCAGGCACTGCAGCATAAAATCCACCATGTGCTGCAGAGTGCCAACCGGCCCAGAAACGCTGTCCCCTGCTTGAGACATGATCTCTGCCCGCTCGTCATCACCCCACCCTCGCTGTACACACTGACCACTGGACAATTGTGTCGCTCCCTCCTCTGGACGGAGCTCTTCCTCGTCCATTGACTCCTCCTCATCCTCCTCACAAATTGGCCCCTGCGTACCCCTTTGTGAGGAACCACGTGGCGCTGACTCTCCAGAAGCTGATGGAAAAGGTGACTCCTCATCCTCCACCTCTTCCACCACATCATCCCTTAACCCTTGCAAAGTTTGCTGAAGCAGGCAGATAAGGGGGACAGTCATGCTGACTAGTGCATCATCTGCACTTGCCATCCGCGTGGAATAATCAAAAGGACGCAAAACCTGGCAGACGTCCTTCAGAGTGGCCCACTCTGTGGTTGTGAAGTCTGATCGGCGCTGACTGCGACTTCTTTGCGCCTGATGCAGCTGGTACTCCATAACTGCTTGCTGCTGCTCACACAACCGCTCCAACATATGTAACGTGGAATTCCACTGGGTAGGTATGTCACATATGATGCGGTGTTCCGGAAGGCGGAATCTGCGCTGCAGAGCAGCAATGCGGGATCTGGCCAAGCTGGAACGCCGCAAGTGAGCACACTCTAGGCGGACCTTGTGCAGCAGGGCATCAAGATCCGGATAGTCCCTCAGAAAACTCTGCACAACCAAATTGAGCACATGTGCCAGACATGGGATGTGAGTGAGGTTGCCAAGGGCCAAAGCTGCCACCAGATTTCGGCCATTGTCACACACTACCATGCCTGGCTGGAGATTCGCTGGCAGTAACCACACATCGCTCTCCTGCTTGATGGCATTCCAGAGCTCCTGCGCTGTGTGGCTTCGATGTCCCAATGAAACTAGTTTCAACACGGCCTGCTGACGTTTGGCCACGGCTGTGCTCATGTCGGTCATAGGTAAACGTTCACGGGTCCATGTGGGGGTGGACTGTGACGGATCCTGCAGAGATGAATCAGAGGAACTGGTGTAAGAGGAGGAGTCGATGCGTACAGACTGGATTCCTGCAATCCTTGGAGTGGGCAGGACACGTCCTGCGCCACTCGCACGATCTGTACCTGGCTCAACAACATTAACCCAATGGGCAGTGAGGGAAACATATCGCCCCTGTCCATGCTGACTGGTCCACGCATCGGTGGTGAGGTGGACCTTGCTACTGACGGCGTTCAGTAGCGCATGTTTTATGTTTGCCTCAACATGCCTGTGCAGGGCAGGGACAGCCTGCCTGCTGAAGTAAAAGCGGCTGGGCACCTTGTACTGTGGGACTGCCAATGCCATCAAGTCACGGAAGCTGTCAGTCTCCACCAGCCTGAACGAGAGCATTTCCAGGGACAACAGTTTGGCAATGCCTGCATTCAGAGCCTGTGCTCGGGGGTGGTTGGCCGAGAATGCCCGCCTTTTCTCCCATGCCTGTACTACCGATGGCTGTAGAGTAGACTGGGAGTGTGAGGATGACTGGGAAGGTGGTGCTGTGGGTGGAATTACACAAGGTCTCTGGGAGGAAGCCAAACCAGCTGTGCGTGAGCTGGAGGAAGAGGCAACACGAGCTGAAGAGGTGGTAGCTGCCGCTGTTGGTTGGCCTACATCTTCAGTGTGTTTCTGTAAGTCCACCGCGTGCCTGGTCCGCACATGTTTCCACATATTTGTGGTATTGAGGTTGCTTACATTTTTCCCTCTTTTTACTTTCTGATGACACAGCTTGCATTTGACAAAACAAATGTCATCTGCAACTGTGTCAAAAAAGGACCAGGCACTGCAAGTCTTGGGAGCGCCCTTTTTGGCTTTGGAAAGAGACAGGCTCCTAACGGGTGCCAAAGTGGAGGCTACAGGCTCCGCAGTCTTCCCCCTCCCTCTCCCTCTTTGGCCCGTAAGAGGAAGCTCTTCCTCTGAGCTGCTCCCACCACCTTCCTGTTCCTCACGCCACGATGGGTCAAGGACCTCATCATCTCCACTACCCTCTGCCACCAACTGCTCCTCCTGGGTAGTCTCAGCAGCACAGTACGCACGAGAAAGCGGCACCTGAGTTTCATCATCAGATGCGTACTGCGCTGTGGTCACCGGAGGCACTGGCCCACCTGCCTCTTCAGAGTCAGAGAGAAAAAGGTGTTGGGCATCACTGCACACTGCCTCTTCTTCCATTTCTCCAATGCTGCTTGGCTGGCCCCCTGTTTCCAAGCCAAGAGATTCAGAGAACAGAAGTAGAGACGGCTCCTGTCCTGGGCTCTCTGACTGCCTGGCCAATTTGGCAGGTGGTGAAGAGACAGATGGCTGCTCTCCAGTGCTCTGTGCCTGAGAGGATGTGGCACTAACTGAAGTCGATGCCGAGGCGTTAGCTGCCATCCACCCGACAACGGCTTCAATTTGGTCTTCACGCAGCAGCGGTGCACGGCGCTCTCCGACAAAGCTGCGCATGAAGGACTGTTCCCTGCTGAAACTGAGTGACGACGAGTCACCGGCGCCCGCAGCAGGCACAGAATCACCACGTCCTCTCCCTGCTCCTCTCCCTGCTCCGCGCCCACGCCCACGTGCCTTACTCCCTGCCCTCTTCATCTTGGTTGACAGATAAAGATAAGCAGAAAAGTACTAAGGCCTTAGTGTGCTTATTCCTGTAATGCTCCTCCTAACAGGTGTAAGAAACACTAATGTTGTAAATTGTGGACTAAACTTTATTATTTTTCAAATGTGGCCTACACAAGTGTTAAGTTGTGTTTGGTGAACTTAACTTTTTTTTTGGTGCAGATCGGGCTACAGAGCTAGTTTAAATCACACGGAGACCGTGCAGACAGCCGTAAACGGCGCTGCAAGGCCAAAAAACCCTCCTCTAGGTTATCCTATATAGTGTTTTTCCACTATTTAGCTGGATACAAGTGGAAAGACACTAATAGGAATTTTTTTTTCAAATTTGAAACTGGCTGCACTATTTGAAAAAAAGGAAATTGTTTTTCAAGGTATGAGGCAGTAACGCACCCTGAGCTGAATCCAACCGGCTATGGCTGCACACAGACTACAGGGCGAGCTGCGCTCACACAGAGACCGTGCAGACAGCCGTAAACGGCGCTGCAAGGCCCAAAAAAAACCCTCTAGGTTATCCTATGTAGTGTTTTTTCACAATTGAGCTGGAGACTGGTGGAAAGACACTAATAGGAATTTTTTTTTTCAAATTTTAAATAGGCTGCACTATTTCAAAAAAAGGAAAATTTTTCTCAAGGTATGAGCCAGTAACGAACCCTGAGCTGAATCCAACCGGCTATGGCTGCACACAGACTACAGGGCGAGCTGGGCTCACACGGAGACCGTGCAGACAGCCGTAAACGGCGCTGCAAGGCCAAAAAACCCTCCTCTAGGTTATCCTATATAGTGTTTTTCCACTATTTAGCTAGATACGAGTGGAAAGACACTAATAGGAATTTTTTTTTTCAAATTTTAAACAGGCTGCACTATTTGAAAAAAAGGAAAATTTTTCTCAAGGTATGAGCCAGTAACGAACCCTGAGCTGAATCCAACCGGCTATGGCTGCACACAGACTACAGGGCGAGCTGGGCTCACACGGAGACCGTGCAGACAGCCGTAAACGGCGCTGCAAGGCCCCAAAACCCCCCTCTAGGTTATCCTATGTAGTATTTTTCCACAATAGAGCTGGAGACTGGTGGAAAAACACTAATAGGAAATTTGAGAAAAAATGTGCAGCAGGCTGCACTAAGAGCAAAAAAGAACAACTGTGTGAGGCAGTGTGAACCCCCCCTGAGCTGAATACAACCGGGTATATGGCTGCACACAGACTACAGAGTGAGCTGCACACACACACACACACACAGAGACCTTGCAGAACGCTGTTAAAACAGCGCTGCAAGGCAAGAGCAAGGTGAACAGTGAAGAACACACAGCGTTTTGCTAAATTAGCCTTTGGAAAGGAAAATAAAGCAATTAGCAAGCTCAACTGGCCCTCAGTTAGAACACAGCGTCCTGTCCCTAACTGAAATCACAGCAGAGTGAGCGCAAAATGGCGGCAGCGCTTTTTTATAGTGCAGAGTGACATCATTTCAGCAGCCAATCCCAGCCTTGCCAGTACTTACATGCCCACCATGCTAAACAGGATGTGCCCACACTTTCATTCATTCCTCATTGGCTGCTGCGTTCAATTTGAATTCTGGGAACTTCCGATTCCGGTATCCGATACGCGGGAAGTATCGGAATTCGGTATCGGAATTCCGATACCGCAAATATCGGCCGATACCCGATACTTGCGGTATCGGAATGCTCAACACTAGTGACGACCTTTCGGTTCAACTGACCCTTTCTCAAGCAGTGAAATTAGGTCTTGTTTGTTGGGTGTTGGGTTAATTCTATCACAATTAGGCTTGAGCGAAACGGATCGGACAATTTCAAAAGTCGCCGACTTTCGGCAAAGTCGGATTTCATGAAACCTGACCCGATCCTAGTGTGGGATCGGCCATGCGGTCGGCGATCTTCGCGCCAAAGTCGCGTTTCGTATGACACGTTTGGCGCCATTTTTTTAGCCAATGAAGGAGCATGGGCAGCGTGATGACATAGGTCTTAGGGGCGTGCACGTCTATTGCCATCTTCTCACTTGCGCGCTGTAGCGATTTGCAATGTGTAACACCAGCATTTCTGTGCAGGGACGGAGGAGAGAGAGAGAGAGAGAAAAAAAAAAACCCACTGACTTTGCATTGGGTTTCGTGTTTCGGTCGATCCCCGACTTTTTGCGATAATCGGCCGATTCCACTCGACTCGACTTTTGAGATAGTCGGGTTTCGCGAAACCCGACTCGACCCTAAAAAAGTCAAAGTCGCTCAACCCTAATCACAATCATGACAAAAATGTGCTGAAAACTATTATAAAAGCTTAACAAAACCAAATTAAAGTCTGCTTCATTCAATGTACCCTTATGCATTTTTAATTCAGTTGCTTGCTGTCCAGAGACTAAAATAAAAATTATAATTTCAAGAGTGCAAATTTCCAAAATAAGCCTATGTGCACACTAATTTGCAAGTCCTGGCCATTTTGGATCTAAAAGCTGCTGATTTTTAAATAAACCAATGAATTCTCATAGAATTCAACATGTCTGCTTTGTGTCTGCTGTAGCTTGGCTGACAGAGAAGCCGACCACAAAGTGCAACCTCAGGTGTTCAAACCCAGATGCATGACACATATAATGGGATGCTTCAACCATACAGCTCCCTCTCTGTAGGGACACTGCCCTACTTCACTTTGTCTTAAAAAGCTAAAAGAGAGAGTGACTTCCATTAGGTGGAACTAGAGTTCTAGTCCTCTTCCTCTCTGAAGAGACAATTTGCATATTTCCCAGAGGAGCATTGTGGCTTTTAGTCTCCTCATCTCGACATGCTTAACATGTCACTCTCCGCAAGGAGAAATGATACTTCTTAGATCCCGGACAGACGCCTCTCACTCAGCCAAACCAGATCTCCACTTTGCACTGACGAGGGGCAGTACCCCGAAACACAGTGTCTGCAAATTGAGATACTGGTTTGGCTTTTATTGTAAGTCATGTGACAAGGCTTGTTAAAGGGTCGACATTGACTGTTAGGATTGCTACTTCTAATAGGTGGCACTAGAGTTCTAGTCCTCTTCCTCTCTGAAGAGACAATTTGCATATTTTCCAGAGGAGCATTGCAGCTTTAAGTCTCCTCATATCGACATGCTTAACATGTCACTCTCCGCAAGGAAAAATAATACTTCTTGGATCCCAGACAGACACCTCTCACTCAGCCAAACCAGATCTCCATTTTGCACTGATGAGGAGCAGTACCCCGAAACACAGTGTCTGCAAATTGAGATTCTGGTTTGGCTTTTATCCTAAGTCATGTGACAAGGCTCGTTAAAGGGTCGACATTGACAGTTAGGATTGCTACTTCCAATAGGTGACACTAGAGTTCTAGTCCTCTCCCTCTCTGAAGAGACAATTTGCAAAAGCTGAGAGAGAATTCTTTGTTTGCTAAATTGGAGACATGTACTTTTTCTATTCAAAAAATATCATTTTTTGGGTTCATTGTATGGGCTGAATGGTTCAAGATGGATCCTGGGAAAATGTAGGCCATAATTGACTGGGTTCAACCATGTGAACTTAAAGGGAACCTGTCACCTGAATTTGGCGGGACTGGTTTTGGGTCATATGGGCGGAGTTTTCGGGTGTTTGATTCACCCTTTGCTTACCCGCTGGCTGCATGCTGGCCGAAATATTGGATTGAAGTTCATTCTCTGTCCTCTGGAGCACACGCCTGCACAAGGCAAGATTGCCTTGTGCAGGCATGGACTACGGAGGACAGAGAATGAACTTCCATCCAATATTTCGGCCAGCATGCAGCCAGCGGGTAAGGAAAGGGTGAATCAAAGACCCGAAAACTCCGCCCATATGACCCAAAACCAGTCCCGCCAAATTCAGGTGACAGGTTCCCTTTAAAGAGTGTCAATTAGGGTTGAGCGAAACGGGTCATTCATTTTCATAAGTCGCCGACTTTTGGCAAAGTCGGGTTTCATGAAACCCGACCCAATCCCTGTGTGGGGTCAGCCATGCGGTACGCGACTTTCGCGCTAAAGTCGCATTTCAATGACGTGAAAAGCGCCATTTCTCAGCCAATGAAGGTGGACGCAGAGTGTGGGCAGCGTGATGACATAGGTCCTGGTCCCCTCCATCTTAGAGAAGGGCATTGCAGTGATTGGCTTGCTGTCTGCGGCATCACAGGGGCTATAAAGGGGCGTTCCCGCTGACCGCCATCTTACTGCTGCTGATCTGAGCATAGGGAGAGGTTGCTGCCGCTTTGTCAGAAGCAGGGATAGCGTTAGGCAGGGTCCATTAACCCCGAAACCGCTTGTGCTGTAGCGATTTCCACTGTCCAACACCACCTTTTGTTTGCAGGGACAGTGGAGGCTACATTTTTTTCCTCAGCGCTGTAGCTCATTGGGCTGCCCTAGAAGTCTCCCTGATAGTTGCATTGCTGTGTGTACGCCACTGTGCAAACCAACTGCTTTTTTCAATGCACAAATCCTGTTGTTCCTTCCTTTCTGCACAGCTATCTTGTTTGTTTGTCCACACTTTTGATTTAATTTGTGCAGCAGTCCACTCCTTGTTATTGCTGCCTGCCATACCTTGCTGAGATTACTGCAGGGAGATAGTAATTGTAGGACAGTTCCTTTTTTTTGTTTTTTTTTTAATTCTCCCTGAAAAAAAAATAGTGGGAGATTAACCCCTTTCTGCCATTGGACGTAATATTCCGTCCATGTGGGGTGGGCCTTAATTCCCAAGGACGGAATATTACGTCCAGCGCGATCGGCCGCGCTCACGGGGGGAGCGCCGCCGATCGCGGCCGGGTGTCAGCTGCTTATCGCAGCTGACATCCAGCACTATGTGCCAGGAGCGGTCACGGACCGCCCCCGGCACATTAACCCCTGGCACACCGCGATCAAAGATGATCGCGATGTGTCGGCGGTGCAGGGAAGCATCGCGCAGGGAGGGGGCTCCCTGCGGGCTTCCCTGAGACCCCCGCAGCAACGCGATGTGATCGCGTTGCTCCGGGGGTCTCCTACCTCCCTCCCTGCAGTAAGTCCCGGATCCAAAATGGCCGCGGATCCGGGTCCTGCAGGGAGGGAGGTGGCTTACCAAGTGCCTGCTCAGAGCAGGCACTTGGTAACGCTGCACTGCTCTCAGACAGATCGGTGATCTGTCAGAGTGCTGTGCAAACTGGCAGATCACCGATCTGTATTGTCCCCCCCTGGGGCAAAGTAAAAAAGTAAAAAAAAAAATTTCCAAGTGTGTAAAAAAAAAAAAAAAAAAAAAATCCTAAATAATGAAAAAAAAAAAAAATATTATTCCCATAAATACATTTCTTTATCTAAATAAAAAAAACAAAACAATAAAAGTACACATATTTAGTATCGCCGCATCCGTAACGACCCGACCTATAAAACTGGCCCACTAGTTAACCCCTTCAGTAAACACCGTAAGAAAAAAAAAAAAAAACGAGGCAAAAAACAACGCTTTATTATCATACCGCCAAACATAAAGTGGAATAACACGCGATCAAAAAGACGGATATAAATAACCATGGTACCGCTAAAAGCGTCATCTTGTCCCGCAAAAAACGAGCCACCATACAGCGACAACAGCAAAAAAATAAAAAAGTTATAGTCCTCAGAATAAAGCGATGCAAAAATAATTATTTTTTTCTATAAAATAGTTTTTATCGTATAAAAGCGCCAAAACATAAAAAAATGATATAAATGAGGTGTCGCTGTAATCGTACTGAACCGAAGATTAAAACTGCTTTATCAATTTTACCAAACGCGGAACGGTATAAACGCCTCCCCCAAAAGAAATTCATGAATAGCTGGTTTTTGGTCATTCTGCCTCACAAAAATCGGAATAAAAAGCGATCAAAAAATGTCACGTGCCCGAAAATGTTACCAATAAAAACGTCAACTCGTCCCGCAAAAAACAAGACCTCACATGACTCTGTGGACTCAAATATGGAAAAATTATAGCTCTCAAAATGTGGTAACGCAAAAAATATTTTTTGCAATAAAAAGCGTCTTTCAGTGTGTGACGGCTGCCAATCATAAAAATCCGCTAAAAAACCCGCTATAAAAGTAAATGAAAAAAAGTATTTATTTCCATTTTCTCATTAGGGTTAGGGCTAGGGTTAGGGTTAGGGCTAGGGCTAGTGTTAGGGTTAGGGTTAGGGCTAGGGCTAGGGTTAGGGCTAGGGTTAGGGCTAGGGTTAGGGCTAGGGTTAGGGTTAGGGCTAGGGCTAGGGCTAGGGTTAGGGCTAGGGCTAGGGTTAGGGCTAGGATTAGGGCTAGGGTTAGGGCTAGGGTTAGGGTTAGGGCTAGGGCTAGGGTTAGGGCTAGGGTTAGGGCTAGGGTTAGGGCTAGGGTTAGGGCTAGGGTTAGGGTTGGGACTAGGGTTAGGGTTAGGGTTAGGGCTAGGGCTAGGGTTAGGGTTGGGGCTAGGGTTAGGGCTAGGGTAAGGGCTAGGGTTAGGGTTAAGGCTACAGTTAGGGTTGGGGCTAAAGTTAGGGTTAGGGTTTGGATTACATTTGCGATTGGGATTAGGATTAGGGGTGTGTCTGGGTTAGAGGTGTGGTTAGGGTTACCGTTGGGATTAGGGTTAGGGGTGTGTTTGGATTAGGGTTTCAGTTATAATTGGGGGGTTTCCACTATTTAGGCACATCAGGGGGATCTCCAAACGCGACATGGCGACCGATCTCAATTCCATCCAATTCTGCATTGAAAAAGTAAAACAGTGCTCCTTCCCTTCCGAGCTCTCCCGTGTGCCCAAACAGGAGTTTACCCCAACATATGGGGTATCAGCGTACTCAGGACAAATTGGACAACAACTTTTGGGGTCCAATTTCTCCTGTTACCCTTGGGAAAATACAAAACTGGGGGCTAAAAAATAATTTTTGTGGGAAAAAAAGAGATTTTTTATTTTCACGGCTCTGCGTTATAAACTGTAGTGAAACACTTGGGGGCTCAAAGTTCTCACAACACATCTAGATAAGTTCGTGGGGGGGTCTAGTTTCCAACATGGGGTCACTTGTGGGGGTTTCTACTGTTTAGGTACATTAGGGGCTCTGCAAACACAATGTGACGCCTGCAGACCATTCCATCTAAGTCTGTATTCCACATGGCTCTCCTTCCCTTCCGAGCCCTCCCATGCGCCCAAACGCTGGTTCTCCCCCACATATAGGGTATCAGCGCACTCAGGACAAATTTCACAACAACTTTTGGGGTCCAATTTCTCCTGTTACCCTCAGGAAAATACAAAACTGGGGGCTAAAAAATTATTTTTGTGGGAAAAAAATTTTGTTTTATTTTTACGGCTCTGCATTATAAACTTCTGTGAAGCTCTTATTGGGTCAAAGTGCTCACCACACATCTAGATAAGTTCCTTAGGGGGTCTACTTTTCAAAATGGTGTCACTTGTGGGGGGTTTCAATGTTTAGGTACATCAGTGGCTCTCCAAACGCAACATGGCGTCCAATCTCAATTCCTGTCAATTTTGCATTGAAAGGTCAAACGGCGCTCCTTCCCTTCCGAGCTCTCCCATGCGCCCAAACAATGGTTTACCCCCACATATGGGGTATCAGAGTACTCAGGACAAATTGTGCCACAACGTTTGTGGTCCAATTTCTTCTCTTACCATTGGGAAAATAAAAAATTGGGGGCGAAAAGATAATTTTTGTGAAAAAAAAATGATTTTTTATTTTTACGGTTCTGCATTATAAACTTCTGTGAAGCACTTGGTGGGTCAAAGTGCTCACCACACCTCTAGATAAGTTCCTTAGGGGGTCTACTTTCCAAAATGGTGTCACTTGTGGGGGGTTTCAATGTTTAGGCACATCAGTGGCTCTCCAAACGCAACATGGCGTCTCATCTCAATTCCTGTCAATTTTGCATTGAAAGGTCAAACGGCGCTCCTTCCCTTCCGAGCTCTCCCATGCGCCCAAACAATGGTTTACCCCCACATATGGGGTATCAGAGTACTCAGGACAAATTGTGCCACAACTTTTGTGGTCCAATTTCTTCTCTTACCATTGGGAAAATAAAAAATTTGGGGCGAAAAGATAATGTTTGTGAAAAAAAATGATTTTTTATTTTTACGGTTCTGCATTATTAACTTCTGTGAAGCACTTGGTGGGTCAAAGTGCTCACCACACCTCTAGATAAGTTCCTTAGGGGGTCTACTTTCCAAAATGGTGCCACTTGTGGGGGGTTTCAATGTTTAGGCACATCAGTGGCTCTCCAAACGCAACATGGCGTCACATCTCAATTCCAGTCAACTTTGCATTGAAAAGTCAAATGGCGCTCCTTCCCTTCCGAGCTCTGCCATGCGCACAAACTGTGGTTAACCCCCACATATGGGGTATCAGCGTACTCAGGACAAATTGTACAACAACTTTTGGGGTCCATTTTCTCCTGTTACCCTTGGCAAAATAAAACAAATTGGAGCTGAAGTAAATTTTTTGTGAAATAAAGTTAAATGTTAATTTTTATTTAAACATTCCAAAAATTCCTGTGAAGCACCTGAAGGGTTAATAAACTTCTTGAATGTGGTTTTGAGAACCTTGAGGGGTGCAGTTTTTAGAATGGTGTCACACTTGGGTATTTTCTATCATATAGACCCCTCAAAATGACTTCAAATGAGATGTGGTCCCTAAAATAAAATGGTGTTGTAAAAATGAGAAATTGCTGGTCAACTTTTAACCCTTATAACTCCCTAACAAAAAAAAATTTTTGGTTCCAAAATTGTGCTGATGTAAAGTAGACATGTGGGAAATGTTACTTATTAAGTATTTTGTGTGACATATCTCTGTGATTTAATTGCATAAAAATTCAAAGTTGGAAAATTGCGAAATTTTCAAAATTTTCGCCAAATTTCCGTTTTTTTCACAAATAAACGCAGGTAATATCAAAGAAATTTTACCACTATCATGAAGTACAATATGTCACGAGAAAACAATGTCAGAATCACCGGGATCCGTTGAAGCGTTCCAGAGTTATAACCTCATAAAGGGACAGTGGTCAGAATTGTAAAAATTGACCCGGTCCATAACGTGCAAACCACCCTTGGGGGTAAAGGGGTTAATATTGGCATTTGTGCTTCAGTGCCAGTCGTGTGTGCCATCTCTCTCAAATTGTGGGGCACAGAAAGCCTAGTGTCTATAATACTTTTTTTTTTTTTTTAATTCTCCCTAAAAAAACAAAATAGTGGGAGATTAAGATTGGCATTTCTGCTTGATTGCCAGTCCTGTGTGTGCCATCTCTCTCAAATTTTGGGGCACAGAAAGCCTAGTGTGTAATACTGGGCCTGATTTCTTGATAATTCTCCCAGAACCAAAAAAGTAGTGGGAGATTAATATTGGCATTTCTACTTGAGTGCCAGTCCTGTGTGTGCCATCTCTCTCAAATTTTGGGGCACAGAAAGCCTAGTGTCTATAATACTGTTTATTTTTTTTTTTTTTGGGGGGGGTTTAATTCTCCCTTAAAAAAAAAAAGTGGGAGATTAATATTGGCATTTGTGCTTGAGTGCCAGTCGTGTGTGCCATCTCTCTCAAATTGTGCTGCACAGAAAGCCTAGTGTCTATAATACTGTTGTATTTTTTTTTTGGGGGGGGGGTTAATTCTCCCTTAAAAACAAAAAAAGTGGGAGATTAATATTGGCATTTCTGCTTGAGTGCCAGTCCTGTGTGTGCCATCTCTCTCAAATTTTGGGGCACAGAAAGCCTAGTGTGTAATACTGGGCCTGATTTCTTGATAGTTCTCCCAGAAACCAAAAAATAGTGGGATATTAATATTGGCATTTCTGCTTGAGTGCCAGTCCTGTGTGTGCCATCTCTCTCAAATTGTGGGGCACAGAAAGCCTAGTGTCTATAATACTGTTTTTTGTTTATTCTTTTAAATTCTCCCTAAAAACAATAGTGGGAGATTAATATTGGCATTTCTGCTTGAGTGCCAGTCCTGTGTGTGCCATCTCTCTCAAATTTTGGGGCACAGAAAGCCTAGTGTGTAATACTGGGCCTGATTTCTTGATAGTTCTCCCAGAAACCAAAAAATAGTGGGATATTAATATTGGCATTTCTGCTTGAGTGCCAGTCCTGTGTGTGCCATCTCTCTCAAATTGTGGGGCACAGAAAGCCTAGTGTCTATAATACTGTTTTTTGTTTATTCTTTTAAATTCTCCCTAAAAACAATAGTGGGAGATTAATATTGGCATTTCTGCTTGAGTGCCAGTCCTGTGTGTGCCATCTCTCTCAAATTGTGGGGCACAGAAAGCCTAGTGTCTATAATACTGTTTTGTTTTGTTTTTTAAATTCTCCCTAAAAAAAAAAATAGTGGGAGATTAATATTGGCATTTCTGCTTGATTGACAGTCCTGTGTGTGCCATCTCTCTCAAATTTTGGGGCACAGAAAGCCTAGTGTGTAATACTGGGCCTGATTTCTTGATAATTCTCCCAGAAACAAAAAAATAGTGGGAGATTAATATTGGCATTTCTGCTTGAGTGCCAGTCCTGTGTGTGCCATCTCTCTCAAATTTTGGGGCACAGAAAGCCTAGTGTCTATAATACTGTTTTTGTTTTTTTTTTGGGGGGGGGGGGTTTAATTCTCCCTTAAAAAAAAGTGCGAGATTAATATTGGCATTTGTGTTAGGAGTCGAGTTTCCTCTGCTGCACAGGGGGAATCTCGATCCGTCTCCGCTGCGGTCTCCCATTCTCCTCCAGCCGCAGTGGAGTCTGCTCAGCAGGGACGTCGCTCCCAGTGTCTTGCTCGCTCTCACTCTGTACAGAGAGTTACTGCTGCTTCTTCAGCTCCTGCCATTAAAGTCAGTGCTGGTCAGCGGCGAGCGGACTTCCCTGGGACTAAGTCCTTGTTTGCGCACACTGAGCATGCCCAGAGCAAGATCTCCCGTTAGAGATCGAGGGTCATGTGCTCTGGCTCTGCAGCGCATTCCATTGGTCCTCTTGGCAGGCCCTGGAAGGGCAAAGTTTCTGTGGCCACTTCCTGTCCTGCAATTATATAAACTGCGCATGACCGCACGGCCATGCGCTAGTGTACAATTGAATACGTGTGTTTGTTGTGAGTGCAAGTCGTTCATTAAATACCCCTACCCTATTGTATGACTGTTCGCGTATGGAGTATGGCTGCTATCTAGCGCCCGACAAATCACTCAACGTGTCACACACGTATCAGCGTCTATTGCTGTGACCGCCAGTGCGGCACCACGCGCCAGTAGTGCGCTTACTGACCCACGTCTGGATGCTTAGTGGTGCCTGCCAGCACGGCACAGTTCGCACTTCGGTGCTCTAATTATAAGAGTTGCCTAACACACCCAGTTGCGGTGTTGTGCCAGCAAGTGTCTAATCGGACTTCAATCCTAGTTGGGGTTAAGTTCGCTGACTGCTTGCTCGCCTTCTATGTGCGGTACCGCGATCCTGTGACGCAACAGGATCGCTTCCTTCACGTTGGGTGAAGTTTAACCCACGCGAGTATACTTATGAGTACCGCCATATAGTCCGTCATTACTCAGCAGCAGGTTCCATCTCTGCACGGTGGACCCCGGGCTACGAACGCACCATACACTATCAGTCTTATTATTTGGTGCGTTCCGCTAGCGCTAACAATTTGTGCTTGAGTGCCAGTCGTGTGTGCCATCTCTCTCAAATTGTGCTGCACAGAAAGCCTAGTGTCTATAATACTGTTGTATTTTTTTTTTGGGGGGGGGTTTAATTCTCCCTTAAAAACAAAAAAAGTGGGAGATTAATATTGGCATTTCTGCTTGAGTGCCAGTCCTGTGTGTGCCATCTCTCTCAAATTTTGGGGCACAGAAAGCCTATTGTGTAATACTGGGCCTGATTTCTTGATAATTCTCCCAGAAACAAAATAATAGTGGGAGATTAATATTGGCATTTCTGCTTGAGTGCCAGTCCTGTGTGTGCCATCTCTCTCAAATTTTGGGGCACAGAAAGCCTAGTCTCTATAATACTGTTTATTTTTTTTTTGGGGGGGTTTAATTCTCCCTTAAAAAAAAAAAGTGGGAGATTAATATTGGCATTTGTGCTTGAGTGCCAGTCGTGTGTGCCATCTCTCTCAAATTGTGCTGCACAGAAAGCCTAGTGTCTATAATACTGTTGTATTTTTTTTTTTTTGGGGGGGGGGGTTAATTCTCCCTTAAAAACAAAAAAAGTGGAAGATTAATATTGGCATTTCTGCTTGAGTGCCAGTCCTGTGTGTGCCATCTCTCTCAAATTTTGGGGCACAGAAAGCCTAGTGTGTAATACTGGGCCTGATTTCTTGATAGTTCTCCCAGAAACCAAAAAATAGTGGGATATTAATATTGGCATTTCTGCTTGAGTGCCAGTCCTGTGTGTGCCATCTCTCTCAAATTGTGGGGCACAGAAAGCCTAGTGTCTATAATACTGTTTTTTGTTTATTCTTTTAAATTCTCCCTAAAAACAATAGTGGGAAATTAATATTGGCATTTCTGCTTGAGTGCCAGTCCTGTGTGTGCCATCTCTCTCAAATTGTGGGGCACAGAAAGCCTAGTGTCTATAATGCTGTTGTATTTTTTTTTTCTTTTAAATTCTCCCTAACAAAAATAGTGGGAGATTAATATTGGCATTTCTGCTTGAGTGCCAGTCCTGTGTGTGTCATCTCTCTCAAATTTTGGGGCACAGAAAGCCTAGTGTGTAATACTGGGCCTGATTTCTTGATAATTCTCCCAGAAACCAAAAAATAGTGGGAGATTAATATTGGCATTTCTGCTTGAGTGCCAGTCCTGTGTGTGCCATCTCTCTCAAATTTTGGGGCACAGAAAGCCTAGTGTCTATAATACTGTTTTTTTGGGGGGGAGTTTAATTCTCCCTAAAAAAAAAAAGTGGTAGATTAATATTGGCATTTGTGCTTGAGTGCCAGTCGTGTGTGCCATCTCTCTCAAATTGTGGGGCACAGAAAGCCTAGTGTCTATAATACTGTTTTTTTTTTTTTTAAATTCTCCCTAAAAAAAAAATAGTGGGAGATTAAGATTGGCATTTCTGCTTGAGTGCCAGTCCTGTGTGTGCCATCTCTCTCAAATTTTGGGGCACAGAAAGCCTAGTGTGTAATACTGGGCCTGATTTCTTGATAATTCTCCCAGAAACCAAAAAATAGTGGGAGATTAATATTGGCATTTCTGCTTAAGTGCCAGTCCTGTGTGTGTCATCTCTCTCAAATTTTGGGGCACAGAAAGCCTAGTGTGTAATACTGGGCCTGATTTCTTGATAATTCTCCCAGAAACCAAAAAATAGTGGGAGATTAATATTGGCATTTCTGCTTGAGTGCCAGTCCTGTGTGTGCCATCTCTCTCAAATTTTGGGGCACAGAAAGCCTAGTGTCTATAATACTGTTTTTTTTTGGGGGGAAGTTTAATTCTCCCTAAAAAAAAAAAAGTGGTAGATTAATATTGGCATTTGTGCTTGAGTGCCAGTCGTGTGTGCCATCTCTCTCAAATTGTGGGGCACAGAAAGCCTAGTGTCTATAATACTGTTTTTTTTTTTTTTTTAATTCTCCCTAAAAAAAAAAATAGTGGGAGATTAAGATTGGCATTTCTGCTTGAGTGCCAGTCCTGTGTGTGCCATCTCTCTCAAATTTTGGGGCACAGAAAGCCTAGTGTCTATAATACTTTTTTTTTTGGGGGGGGGGGGTTAATTCTCCCTTAAAAAAAAAAAAGTGGGAGATTAGTATTGGCATTTGTGCTTGAGTGCCAGTCGTGTGTGCCATCTCTCTCAAATTGTGCTGCACAGAAAGCCTAGTGTCTATAATACTGTTGTATTTTTTGGGGGTTTTTTAATTCTCCCTTAAAAAAAAAAGTGGGAGATTAATATTGGCATTTGTGCTTGAGTGCCAGTCGTGTGTGGCTTCTCTCTCAAATTGTGGGGCACAGAAAGCCTAGTGTTATGATGAGGTGATTCAGTACCACAATGGACATAGAAGTCAGAGCACATACAGTGATCTGACAATAACCCAAAAACATAGAACGAGCTCTGAGACGTGGGAACTCTGCTGACCGCAATCCCTAATCCTCTCCAACCACACTAGAGGCAGCCGTGGATTGCGCCTAACGCTCCCTATGCAACTCGGCACAGCCTGAGAAACTAGCTAGCCTGAAGATAGAAAATAAGCCTACCTTGCCTCAGAGAAATACCCCAAAGGAAAAGGCAGCCCCCACATATAATGACTGTGAGTTAAGATGAAAAGACAAACGTAGAGATGAAATAGATTTAGCAAAGTGAGGCCCGACTTACTAAACAGAGCGAGGATAGGAAAGGTAACTTTGCAGTCAACACAAAACCCTACAAACAACCACGCAAAGGGGCAAAAGACCCTCCGTACCGAACTAACGGCACGGAGGTACACCCTCTGCGTCCCAGAGCTTCCAGCAAGCAAGAAAAAACAAAATAAGCAAGCTGGACAGAAAAAAACAGCAAACAAAATAACAAAAGCGGAACTTAGCTATGCAGAGCAGCAGGCCACAGGAACGATCCAGGAGGAAACAGGTCCAATACTAGAACATTGACTGGAGGCCAGGATTAAAGCACCAGGTGGAGTTAAATAGAGCAGCACATAACGACATCACCACATCACCTGAGGAAGGAAACTCAGAAGCCGCAGTACCACTCTGCTCCACCAACGGAAGCTCACAAAGAGAATCAGCCGAAGTACCACTTGTGACCACAGGAGGGAGCTCTGACACAGAATTCACAACAGTACCCCCCCTTGAGGAGGGGTCACCGAACCCTCACCAGAGCCCCCAGGACGACCAGGATGAGCCATATGAAAGGCACGAACAAGATCGGGAGCATGGACATCAGAGGCAAAGACCCAGGAATTATCTTCCTGAGCATAACCCTTCCACTTAACCAGATACTGGAGTTTCCGTCTTGAAACACGAGAATCCAAAATCTTCTCCACAATATACTCCAACTCCCCCTCCACCAAATCCGGGGCAGGAGGATCAACAGATGGAACCATAGGTGCCACGTATCTCCGCAACAATGACCTATGGAATACGTTATGTATGGAAAAAGAATCTGGAAGGGTCAGACGAAAAGACACAGGATTAAGAACCTCAGAAATACTATACGGACCAATGAAACGAGGTTTAAACTTAGGAGAGGAAACCTTCATAGGAATATGACGAGAAGATAACCAAACCAAATCCCCAACACGAAGTCGGGGACCCACACAGCGTCTGCGATTAGCGAAACGTTGAGCCTTCTCCTGGGACAAGGTCAAATTGTCCACTACATGAATCCAAATCTGCTGCAACCTGTCCACCACAGTATCCACACCAGGACAGTCCGAAAACTCAACCTGCCCTGAAGAGAAACGAGGATGGAACCCAGAGTTGCAGAAAAATGGCGAAACCAAGGTAGCCGAGCTGGCCCGATTATTAAGGGCGAACTCAGCCAAAGGCAAAAAGGACACCCAGTCATCCTGATCAGCAGAAACAAAGCATCTCAGATATGTTTCCAAGGTCTGATTGGTTCGTTCGGTCTGGCCATTAGTCTGAGGATGGAAAGCCGAGGAAAAAGACAAGTCAATGCCCATCCTAGCACAAAAGGCTCGCCAAAACCTCGAAACAAACTGGGAACCTCTGTCAGAAACGATATTCTCTGGAATGCCATGTAAACGTACCACATGCTGGAAGAACAATGGCACCAAATCAGAGGAGGAAGGTAATTTAGACAAGGGTACCAAATGGACCATTTTAGAGAAGCGATCACATACCACCCAAATGACTGACATCTTTTGAGAGACGGGAAGATCTGAAATAAAATCCATAGAGATATGTGTCCAAGGCCTCTTCGGGACCGGCAAGGGTAAAAGCAACCCACTGGCACGAGAACAGCAGGGCTTAGCCCGAGCACAAATCCCACAGGACTGCACAAAAGAATGCACATCCCGCGACAGAGATGGCCACCAAAAGGATCTAGCCACTAACTCTCTGGTACCAAAGATTCCAGGATGACCAGCCAACACCGAACAATGAACCTCAGAGATAACTTTATTCGTCCACCTATCAGGGCCAAACAGTTTCTCCGCTGGGCAACGATCAGGTTTATTAGCCTGAAATTTTTGCAGCACCCGCCGCAAATCAGGGGAGATGGCAGACACAATTACTCCCTCTTTGAGAATACCCGCC
Organism: Ranitomeya imitator; assembly: GCF_032444005.1. NCBI lineage: Eukaryota > Metazoa > Chordata > Amphibia > Anura > Dendrobatidae > Ranitomeya > Ranitomeya imitator. The sequence goes on from NC_091282.1 coordinate 1,110,299,347, forward strand.
GGCTCAGATAAACCCGGAGAGTCGGGCACAAAACTCCTAGACAGAGCATCCGCCTTGACATTTTTAGAGCCCGGAAGGTACGAAATCACAAAGTCAAAACGGGCAAAAAACAGCGACCAACGAGCCTGTCTAGGATTCAACCGCTTGGCAGACTCGAGATAAGTCAAGTTCTTATGATCAGTCAAGACCACCACGCGATGCTTAGCTCCTTCAAGCCAATGACGCCACTCCTCGAATGCCCACTTCATGGCCAGCAACTCTCGATTGCCAACATCATAATTTCGCTCAGCAGGCGAAAACTTCCTGGAAAAGAAGGCGCATGGTTTCATCACCGAGCAATCAGAACTTCTCTGCGACAAAACAGCCCCTGCTCCAATCTCAGAAGCATCAACCTCGACCTGGAACGGAAGCGAAACATCCGGCTGACACAACACAGGGGCAGAAGAAAAACGACGCTTCAACTCTTGAAAAGCTTCCACAGCAGCAGAAGACCAATTGACCACATCAGCACCCTTCTTGGTCAAATCGGTCAATGGTTTAGCAATACTAGAAAAATTGCAGATGAAGCGACGATAAAAATTAGCAAAGCCCAGGAACTTTTGCAGACTTTTCAGAGATGTCGGCTGAGTCCAATCATGGATGGCTTGGACCTTAACAGGGTCCATCTCGATAGTAGAAGGGGAAAAGATGAACCCCAAAAATGAAACCTTCTGAACACCAAAGAGACACTTTGATCCCTTCACAAACAAAGAATTAGCACGCAGGACCTGAAACACCGTTCTGACCTGCTTCACATGAGACTCCCAATCATCCGAGAAGATCAAAATGTCATCCAAGTACACAATCAGGAATTTATCCAGGTACTCTCGGAAGATGTCATGCATAAAGGACTGAAACACTGATGGAGCATTGGCAAGTCCGAATGGCATTACTAGATACTCAAAATGGCCCTCGGGCGTATTAAATGCAGTTTTCCATTCATCGCCTCGCTTAATACGCACAAGATTATACGCACCACGAAGATCTATCTTGGTGAACCAATTAGCCCCCTTAATCCGAGCAAACAAATCAGATAACAATGGCAAGGGGTACTGAAATTTTACCGTGATCTTATTTAGAAGGCGGTAATCTATACAAGGTCTCAGCGAACCATCCTTCTTGGCCACAAAAAAGAACTCTGCTCCTAATGGCGACGATGACGGGCGAATATGCCCCTTCTCCAAGGACTCCTTCACATAACTCCGCATAGCGGCGTGCTCAGGCACAGATAAATTAAACAGTCGACCTATTGGGAATTTACTACCAGGAATCAAATCGGTAGCACAATCACAATCCCTATGCGGAGGTAGGGTGTCGGACTTGGACTCATCAAATACATCCCGGTAATCAGACAAGAACTCTGGAACCTCAGAAGGGGTGGATGACGAAATAGACAGAAATGGGACATCACCATGTACCCCCTGACAACCCCAGCTGGACACAGACATGGATTTCCAATCTAATACTGGATTATGGACTTGTAGCCATGGCAACCCCAACACGACCACATCATGCAGATTATGCAACACCAGAAAGCGAATAACCTCCTGATGTGCAGGAGCCATGCACATGGTCAGCTGGGTGCAGTACTGAGGCTTATTCTTGGCCAAAGGCGTAGCATCAATTCCTCTCAATGGAATAGGACACTGCAAGGGCTCCAAGAAAAACCCACAACGCCTAGCATACTCCAAGTCCATCAAATTCAGGGCAGCGCCTGAATCCACAAATGCCATGACAGAATAAGATGACAAAGAGCAGATCAAGGTAACGGACAAAAGAAATTTTGACTGTACCGTACCAATGGTGGCAGACCTAGCGAACCGCTTAGTGCGTTTAGGACAATCAGAGATAGCATGAGTGGAATCACCACAGTAGAAACACAGCCCATTCAGACGTCTGTGTTCTTGCCGTTCAACTCTGGTCAAAGTCCTATCGCACTGCATAGGCTCAGGTTTATGCTCAGATAATACCGCCAAATGGTGCACAGATTTACGCTCACGCAAGCGTCGACCGATCTGAATGGCCAAAGACATAGACTCATTCAGACCAGCAGGCAAAGGAAATCCCACCATGACATCCTTAAGGGCTTCAGAGAGACCCTTTCTGAAAATAGCTGCGAGCGCACCTTCATTCCATTGAGTGAGTACGGACCACTTTCTAAATTTCTGACAATATACCTCTATCTCATCCTGACCCTGACACAGAGCCAGCAAATTTTTCTCTGCCTGATCCAATGAATTAGGTTCATCGTACAGCAATCCGAGCGCCAGGAAAAACGCATCGATATTACTTAATGCAGGATCTCCTGACGCAAGAGAAAATGCCCAGTCCTAAGGGGTCGCCACGTAAAAAATAAATAATGATCCTAACTTGTTGAACTGGGTCACCAGAGGAGCGAGGTTTCAAAGCCAGAAATAGTTTACAATCATTTTTGAAACTCAGAAATTTAGTTCTATCTCCAAAAAACAAATCAGGAATAGGAATTCTTGGTTCTAACATAGAATTCTGAACCACAAAGTCTTGAATATTTTGTACTCTTGCCGTGAGCTGATCCACACATGAAGACAGACCTTTAATGTCCATCGCTACACCTGTGTCCTGAACCACCCAAATGTCTGGGGGAAAAAAAAGGCAAAACACAGTGCAGAGAAAAAAAAATGGTCTCAGAGCTTCTTTTTTCCCTCTAATGAGAATCACTAGTACTTTTGGCCTCCAGTACTGTTATGATGAGGTAATTCAGTACCACAATAGAAGTCAGAGCACATACAGTGATCTGACAATAACCCAAAAACATAGAACGAGCTCTGAGACGTGGGAACTCTGCTGACCGCAATCCCTAATCCTCTCCAACCACACTAGAGGCAGCCGTGGATTGCGCCTAACGCTCCCTATGCAACTCGGCACAGCCTGAGAAACTAGCTAGCCTGAAGATAGAAAATAAGCCTACCTTGCCTCAGAGAAATACCCCAAAGGAAAAGGCAGCCCCCACATATAATGACTGTGAGTTAAGATGAAAGACAAACATAGAGATGAAATAGATTTAGCAAAGTGAGGCCCGACTTACTAAACAGAGCGAGGATAGGAAAGGTAACTTTGCGGTCAACACAAAACCCTACAAACAACCACGCAAAGGGGCAAAAAGACCCTCCGTACCGAACTAACGGCACAGAGGTACACCCTCTGCGTCCCAGAGCTTCCAGCAAGCAAGAAAAAACAAAATAAGCAAGCTGGACAGAAAAAAACAGCAAACAAAATAACAAAAGCGGAACTTAGCTATGCAGAGCAGCAGGCCACAGGAACGATCCAGGAGGAAACAGGTCCAATACTAGAACATTGACTGGAGGCCAGGATCAAAGCACCAGGTGGAGTTAAATAGAGCAGCACCTAACGACATCACCACATCACCTGAGGAAGGAAACTCAGAAGCCGCAGTACCACTCTCCTCCACCAACGGAAGCTCACAAAGAGAATCAGCCGAAGTACCACTTGTGACCACAGGAGGGAGCTCTGCCACAGAATTCACAACAGCCTAGTGTCTATAATACTGTCTTTTTTTTTTTAATTCTCCCTAAAAAAAAAAAATAGTGGGAAATTAATATTGCCATTTGTGCTTGAGTGACAGTCCTGCGTGCTACACAAGGCCTCGAACGCTCCCTTTTCTTGGAGTAGGAAAACCGCTTTTAAAGTGGTAAATTCTAGCTACAGACGTCTGGTTTGTAATACAATATCTTAATAGGTGTATAGAGGCCTATTTCCAACAACATCACTCCAGTGTTTTCATGGTACTGTGTGTTTGCTAACTGTGTAAGAAGGCTAATGGATGGTTAAAATTCCCTTTGAAAACCCTTGTGAAAGTATGTTAGCACAGCTGAAAACAGTTTGGCTGATTAGAGAACCTATAAACCTGACTTTCCTTTGAGCTAGTTGAGAATCTGGAGCATTACGTTTGTTGGTTCCATTAAACTCTCAAAATGGCCAGAAAAAAAGAACTTTCAAGTGAAACTTTTGACAGTCTATTCTTTTTCTTAGAAATGATGGCTATTCCATGCGAGAAATTGCCATGTAAGAATAAATGAATATCTTAGGAACTTTAAGAAGAGATATGATGATCATCCCCTTTCAAGACATTTTGCCAAATTACATGGAGGCTCTATCAATGGAATAGATATAACAGGCATTTAAATTATCAAACAACACTGGCGTGGAGGAGATTTCATTAAGAGAATGTCAAAAGCTGAAAGTCAGTGGATTTTTGAATTGGATACATTGAAGCCAAGAGGACTTAATAATGAAATCAAACTATTTGCATGTAATTGACGGTGTACCGCTATAAAGTGTCTCTGGTAGGAGATTAGGTCCATCCATGAGGAAGTAAAACGCCATTTTCAGAAATGCGTAGGAATTGCTCCTATTTGCTTACTGTCAGTAAGAAGTTTGCATCACGTGACCGCTTCATACCACGTGACCGGTGATGTAACGAAGGTCCTATAGGAAAACACATGCTGCTACTAGCACTGCCAGACCCAGATGCTGGATTTAAGCGCTTGTCACTAGCCGGGACAGCACTTTTCTGAGTCTCCCTACAGGCAGTTTTATATGAAGAAGTTATACTAGCCTAGAGCTATGTATGGTATCCAGCAATAACAGGATTGTTGTCCAAGATTAATAGTTCAAGCACAATGGCACTTTACCTACCAGGACTCTCTAATAGGCATCTAAAGGTACAGTCCCCTGCGTTTCTAGTGATCACCTTATAAGCATAAATAGGCAGCTAATATTGCTATAATACCTTTGACATTGAAATTAATTCCTGGAAGTATATAAATACACTTGCTGAACTCATACTCTTTTTAGATAAGTTTTAAAAGAAGGATTGGGTTTATTTATGGTCTTATTTGCATATAAGATTAATTTAGTTTTATTATATAGGACATCACCCAATGCACTTTAGTCATCAGGATCTTTTGTCCATATGTATAAGGTAAAATATGCTTCTTACTATATTTCCTATTGGTTACTACCGGGTTACTCTCTGTTTCTAAAGTGAAATCACTAAGGCTTTGTTTGCTTCAAAGATATTGAAAGGAGTTAGATATAGTCCTAAGGATAAAATAGAGTTATAGATATCTTGTTAAGGCATTTAGAGTGTCAGCCATTTGACAGGAATTAATTCACTGCAAATCATTTTTTTAGGAAAAATGTACTTGGAGAACTCATATTCAAAATATTTGATCATATTTACAGTTAATGCCTAATATGAGTGAAATTATTTAATTAACAAATAATGCTAATCACAAGATGTTAGAAAAAAATGCATGTTATGCTGCAATTAACATTCAGTGTATACTAGACCTAATGTTTCTGCTTAAACATGTCAAAACAAGTATTTTATTTTTTTTCTTCTCAGCTTTGTGTGAAATGATGATTTCCACAGTAAGCTGAACAGCATTCACTGCCCTCTCCTTACAAGACAGATAATCAAACATAATACAAGAGCAATCTTTTTGGAATTGATAAAATAAGTTGGTCATTTTATTTGTGCAGACACGAGTCTTCATTTACATATGCATTTTACTGTGATCATAAATTCATAACTTTAGATAATATAAAGCCATATGAAATGAATTTGCTTATGTTTGCATCATCAGTATTCTTAGTATTTACGATAGACTTTTCTTCTTTTAAACAGAATGTTATTCATATGAAATATAAGTCAAGTGAAGTATAATGTTTGCAATTAGTGCTAAATAAATAATGAATGCTCTTTCCACAGGTTTGAAAAAAGAAATACACAGAAATAGTGGTTTGCTGGATGCAAACAACAGCATTGACAGAGTTATTGTGGCTCTTTGTATCAATGTCTGATTTTTTTGCATCTATAACTTGTTTATCTATATTAATAAGACAGCATTTAAGGTATCTGGCAGTGCTTCATCTTTCCATCTGCGTATACCTCAATATTAGAGATAAGAAAATCGTCCGACATTCAAATGCAGCACATCACTTGAATTTAGCAGGAAAATTTGATTTGCATCAAATTTATTGCAAATTGAATATCCATTAATGTATATATGTTTATTATACAAACTCTGAGCCTTCAAACATACTGTAGGGTGTAAAAAAATAAATACAATAAATACTATAAAACATCCTTTTCAGTCTTCTATTACTTCCATCGCACCCTCTGTTTGTGCGCCCCTTCGACAGCTAGCCGTTTTTTCGACAGGGCATCTTTTCTCTAGTCTATTCCTTCAGGTAGTTGGACAAAATATTTGTGCCATTCTATGCCTTCCACTCCCACAATGGGCTGGTCTTTCTCTATGGATGGTAACGCAGTTAGCCATTTTTGTGCATATGCTGCTATGCACCTTCTTCTTTAACAAACATCATGTAACATGCAGGGGTCTTGATCAGTTGCATGTAGATTGCGATTCCACCCACGGCTGTTAGGGGCACATATCAATTAATAAAATCTGTTCACATGTGCCAGAAAAGTTGCGAGCTTTTATTCAAAGTTTGCATTGATGGGGAGGTAACCTATGACTTACCTACACGTCATTGGTCATAAAGGGGTTAAACACCATTGACACACGTGATGTGATGACTTTGCCTTCCTCAGACTATTGGTAGTGCTACCTTTAAATGTGGTGGCAGTGGTTTCCAATGTACTATGGTTGACGATATGAGCAGAGGCCATTATAGTTAACAACTGAAATTATTTTAGTATTCGAAGTTTGAAAAACATAAATAACCGGCATCAGACGGAACTGTATTCACAGATGAGATTGACAGAATTTTCATATAGAAGGTTATACATGGCAACATGGCAGCATTTCACATTTCTTAATTATGATCACACAATCATTTGAATCTATTTTACCAAACTTTATCTTTTTGCTTGCTCAAGTAATGTGCATAGTGCCCAGTGGCACAAATTTACTGAAAATACTTTGGAATTGACAGTACATGCTCATTAAAGGGAGGACTAGCTCAACCCCTAAATTGATGTCACTGATGACTAGTGATAGGTGCACCCGAACAGTAAAGTTTGACAACCATGCCGAATGCCCAGTATCTGTGCACGGACACCAAACACTGACTTCTCCAGAAACTCGGTGTTACTGTTCGTGTTTGGTTGCCTGAACATTGGGTGTCTCCCATACTGTCATCTGGGTGACACGATGAGAAACACCGGTGGCTCTGATGGGTTGTAAGTTTGTTACCACCAGTCAAATCGCTGTGGTCCCCATGATGTCAGATGACAGCATGTGAGCCAGCATCTGTAACAGCGGTAAAAAGGTTGCTGCCGATCATAGGAGTCGGCTGATGAGATTACTGCTCTCAAAACTCTACACCTGCTCTCACTGAGAGCAGAGAGAAAAGGTGAGGCTGATGATAGCATTCATCAGCCGGCACCTGTGCAACACAAAAATTTAAAAAATAAATAAATGGCCGGGGTTCTCCTCTATTTTTTATTAAAAGCTCAGGTAAAGCTGACAGCTTTGGGCTTCAATCCTCCGCCGTCAACTTTATATTTACTTGTGATAAAAAATAGAGTGCCCTATTTTTTAATTATTTAAAAAATTCAACCCTGTTAAATTTTTGCTCCCCTGTTTGTTGAGGGCTTCAGTGATGAATTCACAACTTTTCAGGCATGTCAACTGATTTGAACAGCTGACATGTGCCCCTAAGAGCAGTGAGTGCAATCATAATCCACCTGTGGCTGTTAACATGTTAAAATCCGCTGTTAATCTCTGACAGCAGCAATAAACATGATCGCTACGGAAGCGCGTCACTAGTCCCGCCCATTGGTGCCTGTGTCTCACAACTGTGGATCGTAGATTGGTTGGCATATCAAACCGGCATCTGCAGCAGACCTCTGTGGTTGTCATACCCGGATAGCTATGAGGGCCAACCAGTGGTCCACACTCATAGCAAGTGAGCATTTCTTCTACACAGAGCAGGGCTGAAGCGATTGGATTATCGCTGCTTGTAGTCTCCCATGGAGACTATTGAAGCAAGTGTAAAGTAAAAAAAAACTTTTCTAAAAAATAAAAAAGTTTAACAGTTCAAATCACCCCCTATCTACCGCATTCTAAATAAAACAATAAAAACAATACACATTTTGGTATTGTCGCGTTCATAATCGCCCAATCTATTAATATATAAAAAGAATTAATCAGATCAGTAAACGGTGTAACGAGAAAAAAATCTAAACGGTGGAATTAAGGGTTTTTTTTGGTCGCCACAGCATTGCATTAAAATGCAATAATGGGTGATCAAAATATCATACACCAAAATGCTATGAATAAAATCATCAGCTAGGCAGGCAAAAAATTAGCCCTCACCTAGCCCAGATCACAAAAAATGGAGATGCTACAGGTCTGAGAAAATGGCTTTTTTTTCAGAAACTTTGGATTTTTTTTAACACTTAACCCCTTTCCGACATTGTCAGTAACAATATGTCCCTGCACCCTGGTACTTATTAATACGGGACGGATTATTACATCCAGGTGATTGTGCACATACACAGGCTGCACACAAGCAATCGCCGCTGGGTCTCAGCTTATTCTTGGAGCTAAAACAACATTTTAGTGGTAAAAATGTAGTTTATTCTTTCTTCACCACTCAATTCTGTGAGGCACATGTGGTGTCAATATGATCACTGTACCCATACAAGGATTCTTTGGGGAGTGTAGTTTGTAAACTTTGTTCACATCTAGGGGTTTGTGTTGTTCTGGCACCTCATGGGCTCTGCCAATGTGACATGGCAACCTCAAACCATTCCAGCAATATCTGAACTCCATTATGGCGCCTCTTCCCACATATGGGAGTATTCAGGAGAAATTGCACAACAGATTTAATGGAGCAATTTCTCCTGTTACCCTTATGAAAATCTCACTATCGGGTGATGAGACATAAAATGATCTCCACAGTGGTACTTGGATAAAATAAATGTATTTATTTTTAAGCCAGATTAAAATGCAAATTGTACATTACAAGAAGGGTACATAGTCCTGAAAAAGAGGGACCACACTTCCATAGGATATTTCTAAAACAGTGGCTGCATACATGAGAACCTAATACTAAATTACTCCCAATGGAATCTCTGAATGAATAGCAGGTATATATCATATGGGCACACGGTGGCTCAGTGGTTAGCACTGCAGCCTTGTAGCGCTGGAGTCCTGGATTCTAATCCCACCTTGGACAACATCTGCAAGGAGTTTGTATGTTCTCCCCTTGTTTGCGTGGGTTTCGTCCGGGCACTCCGGTTTCCTCCCACATTCCAAAGACATACTGATAGGGAATTTAGATTGTGAGCTCCATTGGGGACAGTGACGATAATGTGTGCAAAAAACTGTAAAGCGCTGCAGAATATGTTAGCGCTATATAAAAATAAAGATTATTATTATCCAACTGCAGTTTTGAAAACAGTTTCTAAACACAGGTATCTCTATTGACTAATGTTTAGGTAAATCTAAGTTTGTCCCTAATATGCCCTGGTGTATTGCAATCTGTGATGATGACACACATAATATAGATTAGTGATGGTAAATTGTATACCTCATAAGCAGCCACGTGAAATTCCTTGGCATCCCTCTGCCCCGACGCGCGTTTCGCAATGCTTCTTCGGGAGATATGTAAGAAAGATATCCAACAACAACATCACATTCTTAATATGAAAATAATTATTCAATTCTACACAAGTTTTAGGTATTTTTAAATTTAACTGAAGTTATCATATTTCATCTGCTAACCATTCAAAGAAAATACAATAATTCTGCAAATTTACAACACCAGCTAATATGCTGTAGAAATATTATTTTCTGCCAGATTTAAGGAGCTTGGAGAGACCACTAGAGCTGTCAGCCAAGAACAAAGAACCCAGGAAATTTGACTTGAAGGGAACAAACTAATGAAAAAGCATAAAATGAGTAAGTTATGTATCTTAACAACAGATTAGTGCCGACACAGTGTCATAAATTTACCGTATATACTCGAGTATAAGCCGAGATTTTCAGCCCATTTTTTTGGGCTGAAAGTCCCCCTCTCGGCTTATGCTTGAGTCATATACCGGGAGTTCAGCAGGGGAGGGGGAGCGGGGGCTGTGTAGTTATACTTACCTGCTGCGGCGCGGTCCCTGCAGTCCCTGGCTTCCCCGGCGCTACAGATTCTTCCTGTACTGAGCGGTCACATGGCACCGCTCATTACAGAAATGAATAGGCGGCTCCACCTCCCATAGGGGAGGAGCCGCATATTCATTGCTGTAAATGATCGGTAACTGTGACCGCTCAATTACAGGAAGAAGCTGCAGCGCCGGGGAAGCCAGGGACTGCAGGGACCGTGCCAGGAGCAGGTAAGTATACGGGGAGCGCAGCACTGCGTGATATTTACCTGCTCCTCGCTCTGGTGCGGCTCCATCTGCAGCGTCCTCTAGCAGTGACGCTCAGGTTAGAGGGCGCGGTGACGTAGTCAGTGCGCGCCCTCTGCTGAGCGTCAGTGCTGGAGACGGAGCCGCACGAGGAGCAGGTAAATATTGAAAGCGCCGGCGTCCTGAGCGAAGACAGGTGAGTATGTGATTTTTTATTTTTATTGCAGCACCAGCAGCATTATATATGGAGCATCTATGGGGACATAATCAACGGTGCAGAGCAATCTATATGGCACAGCTTGATAAGGAGCATCTATGGGGCCATAATCAAAGGTGCAGAGTAATAAATACATGGGGCACAGCTTTATAAGGAGCATCTATGGGGCCATAATCAACGGGTCAGAGCAATATATATGGCACAGATTTATAAGGAGAATCTATGGGGCCATAATCAACGGGTCAGAGCAATATATATGGCACAGCTTTATAAGGAGAATCTATGGGGCCATAATCAAAGGTGCAGAGCATATATATATATATGGGGCACAGCTTTATAAGGAGCATCTATGGGGCCATAATCAACGGTGCAGAGCAATATATATATGGCACAGCTTTCTAAGGAGCATCTATGGGGCCATAATGAATGGTATAGAGCATCTATTTTTATTTTTGAAATTTACCAGTAGCTGCTGCATTTCCTACCCTAGGCTTATACTCGAGTCAATAAGTTTTCCCAGTTTTCTGTGGCAAAATTAGGGGGTTCGGCTTATACTCGGGTCGGCTTATACTCGAGTATATACGGTACCTGGTTGTCTTTGGCACAAATTCTCTCTGACCCAAGAATGTCTGTCTGACCAGCCAATTAGGAGAACTGGTGACACCATCCTGAAGAGATTGGATATCATGACCAATTATGGTTTCCAGCATGCAATTTAATGTAGATATATGATAGTTTTGTGCAAGCTATTGTATACTTTGCAGTACCCTGATGCAATTATTGAATTATGATTCTAATTTTTTGTCCAGATTTTCCCTCTAGCTATTCTTCGGGATTTACCTACGATACGATATGATACGATACACTTTATTGATCCTGTGGGAAATGATGGTATCACAGCAGCACAACTTACATCATAAAAATCATAAAATGAATTACTTAGTTGACATGACAGTTTGTTGACAGAAGAACATTATACATTAGAATAGGACATACACAGCGCGTGAACTGAAAAGTAGAAGAAATAAAGTGGACAATCACCTTTATGATTTAACCCTAATGTTATTGCTGTACATCCCCATAGCAGTTGGCACAAACAATTTCCTATATTTTTCCTTCTTACACCTCAGAAGTATTAGCCGGTTGCTGAAGGTGCTCTTCTGTCTCATGAATAGCTCATATAGTGGATGTGCATTATTGTTCATAATTGTCATACACTTTCTCAGAGTTCTTCTCTCTACTACTTCCTCAAGAGAGTCCAGATTGCAGCTAACAGCAGAGCTTGCCTTTTTGATAAGCTTATTCAGCTTATTAGCATCAGAGGCCGGCACACTACTACCCCAGCACGTGATTGCAAAAAAGATGGCACTTGCCACCACCGACTGGTAGAACATTTCTAACATTTTGCTACACACATTAAAAGACCTCAGTTTCCTTAGGAAATACAATCTGCTCATCCCTTCTTGTAGACAAACTCTGAGTGGCATCTCCACTCCAGTTTGCTATCCAAATGGACCCCCAAATATTTGTAACTCTCCACCTGCTCTACCTCCTGACCAGCAATAGTGATCGGTAAGCATTCCAACTTACTCCTGCTATAGTTGGCCACTGACTCCTTGGTTTTCTTAACATTTAGTTGTAGATAGTTACCATTGCACCAATCCACGAAATTCGACACCACCCTTCTATATTCCTCATCCCCTCGATCTCCCCTAATACATCCCACAACCACGGAGTCATCCGAAAATTTCTGAAGGTGGCAAAGATCAGATTTATACTGAAAGTCTGATGTATACAGTGTGAATAGAAAGGGTGCAAGCACCGTTCCTTGGGGGGCACCTACACTGCTCAGTAATCTGCTTGACACAGCTGCTCCCATCTGTACAAACTGTGGCCGATCTGATAGGTAGTCAGTTATCCAATTTCTCATCCCCACCTCCACCTTCATATCAGTCATCTTTTTGTGTAGTAAAGGTGGCTGCAGGGAATTAAATGCACTTGATAAATCAAAGAACATCGCTCGCACCGTGGTTCCGTCAATCTCCAGAAATGAATGTACACTATGTAACAGAGAAAGAATAAATACGTACTCTGCTATGACTTTTGCCAAGCTACTCTTTGTCACATTGCACCACCTGACCTCTTCAACTCTGACCAGGAAAACTTCAGCTATGTTTTTTGTTTTTATTTGGCCCTTATGATAAACTCTCGGGTGTAGACCCCAATTTTTATTTTTTTTACACATAAAAGAATGGTGGTTAGGGTTGAGCGAAACGGGTCGGCCACTTTCAGAAGTCGCTGACTTTTGGCAAAGTCGGGTTTCATGAAACCCGACCCGACCCCTGTGTGGGGTCGGCCATGAAGTTGGCGATCTTCTGAATCTGGAATCGGAATTCCGATACCGATTCCCGATATGTTTAAGATATCGGGAATTGGTATTGGAATTCAGATTTAAGTGTAAAATAAAGAATAAAAATAAAAAATATCGCTATACTTACCCTCTGACGCGCCCTGGTACTAACCGGGAACCTTCCTTCCTTCGAATCAGCGCTTTCAGGACCTTGCGGTGACATCGCGGTGACGTCGCGGCTTGTGATTGGTCGCGCGACCGCCCATGTGACCGCCGCGCGACCAATCAGAAGCCGTGACGTCACCGCGACGTCACCGAAGGTCCTGGAAGCGCTGATTCTTAGGAAGGAAGGCTGCCGGAAAGAAGCAGGGCACGTCCGAGGGTGAGTATATTCCTATTAGGTACCTAATAGGGCGGTCACATGGGCGGTCGCGCGACCAATCACAAGCCGCGACGTCACCGCGACGTCACCGCAAGGTCCTGAAAGCGCTGATTCGAAGGAAGGAAGGTTCCCGGTTAGTACCAGGGCGCGTCAGAGGGTAAGTATAGCGATATTTTTTATTTTTATTCTTTATTTTACACTTAAATATGGATTGCAGGGCCTGAAGGAGAGTTTCTGCTCCTTCAGACCCTGGGAACCATTGGAAACCCAATGCACTGCATTGGGTTTCGAGTTTCGGCCGACCCCGACCCCGACTTTTTTATAGGATCGGACGATTTCACTCGACCCGACTTTTGAAAAAGTCGGGTTTCGTGAAACCCGACCCGATCCTATAAAAGTAAAGGTCGCTTAACCCTAATGGTGGTACTTTATCCCACTATGTTCCTTATTGGATTATAGCAGGCAATAATGGAGTATTGTTCACTAGTCTTCTCTCTATAACAATAATGTGAAAGCTAATTTAAATCCAACCATGGATTTTATTATATCTGAGGTTTTAAAAATGAATGAAATATAGTAACAAGCTTTAAGTTTATTCAGTCCCCAAGAAAACAAATCCTTTCAGCATGTTGTCAAGGCATGCAATTATATTTTACAGTAAACTCTCTACAACATCATGGATATTATTAAGATGTACTTCAGATCATATTTCTCATAAAGAACTTAATAGTCATAATGGAAATCGGTGCTAAATACTACCCAGAGCTAGATCATTAAAACCTACCATTTTATGACAACCTTGTAAACAATGCATTTAAGTTCAGGCTATTGTAATTGCCATATGAATATGACTTGTAAAAGTACATGTGCAATGATCACATTTAATGTCTGCTCATTAGATTAATAACATAATTATAATTAGACATGAGTTCAACAATACATAGCACTTTATATCTGGGTCTAGTTGATGCCAGTAGACATTACAAGAATACAAGTAACAGAAGTAATTAAACATGTCAGAGTTCCTCAATGCTAACAAGTTGGGCTGATGTGCAATACAATGTTCTTTGTCAAGCAATGCATTTTAAACAGTGTCTGTATTATAAGTTAGGTATTCTTTACAATTCATCTTTACCTAGCATAATAATTTATGCAAAGTAGCAAATACATAGATAAAAAAAATTGAAGGATATTGCAAGTCAACCACATGAAACCGCTATCTTTAATGTTTTTATTAAACATTGCATTTACCGTGTACCTCTCTGTGGTCTATTAGTTAAAAAGGTTGCTGTATCAGGTCTTATGGGTTTTTTGGACTTTACAGGTAGCCTGGTACATGCTGACCTTCGACGTATGGATACATCCAGGCACTATGAGGGCCCGATTGCCGCCATGAGCCAACTAATTCTGACAGCTGACATTCAACACTCAGTGCCAGGAGCGATCACACACAGCTCCAGGCACTTTAACAGCCTAAATGCTGTGATTGAACTTAAGCAGCATTTTGGGAGCAGGCAAAGGGAGGAAAGCCCCTCTTCTCTTGGATCGAAGACCTCACAACCTCATCAGGTGGTCCCCATCGTTGCCAGGTTGACCCAATATCATCTTGATGACATCCAGGTCACCAGGCACTGGGAAGTTTGTTAAATCATGAGCAGTGAATGATCTAACTAACTTGTGTCTACTTGGCTGACAGGTTATAAGGAATAGGAATGCTCCTGCATTGCTATACCTTATAACTGCCATCAGATTTCAGAAATTGAAAGTCCCATAGTGAGAATAAGTTAAAAAAAGTAAATAAAGTGAAAAGAGTTGTAAAAATATATATTTTTTTAAATCACGAAATAATAATAATAATAATAATAATAATAATAATAATATATTTGTATATATATATATATATATATATACCCGGTATATATATATATATATATAAAATGTACCTATAAATAAATAATTTTATGAATAAAAATATATATAAACAATAAAAGCAGACATATTTGGTACTGAGCGACATAAAACTGTCCCACTGGTTAACCCGTTTAGTGAACACCATAAAAAAAATATAAAATATGCAAAAAACAATGCTTTCTCATCATACTGCTGAACAAAAAGTGAAATGTAATATGATCAAAAAGACAAATATGAATAGACGTAGAAACAATGTCATCTAGTTTCGCAAAAACAAGTCGTTATACAATTCCATCAATCAAAAGCCATGCAAAAATAATATTTTTTTCTATAAAATAGTTTTGCTTGTGTAAAAGCGCCAAAACATAAAAAAATATATAAATGTGGTAATGCTGTAACCGTACTTACTCAAAGTATAAAGGTGCCTTATCAATTTTACCACACGTGGAACGACACAAAAAACACAATTCCTGAATTGCTGGTTTTTGTTAATTTTCCCTCCCAAAAATTAGAATAGAAATCAATCAAAAAATGTAATCTCCCCAAAAATGTTACCAGTAAAAACATAAACTCGTCCTGAAATATAGATAAATTATAGCTCTCAAAATATTGGGATGCAAACACAATTTTTTTGCAATAAAATGCATGTGATAGCTGCCAAGCATAAAACCTCAATATAAATCTGCTATCGCTGTAATCACACGGACTTGAAGAATAAAGTTGCCTAATCATTGTCATGATCCTGTGGTAGAATTTGAGCATTAGCCTCCGGGGTAAATGCTGGTGGCCTCCCTTTGGATAGGGGAGGGCTTTTTATAGCTGCTGGAGGCTTGCATCCTTGTCAGTTATACTTCTGCCCTCGGCTGAGTTAAGTGACCCCTGTATGCTTGTGTGTTTGTGCCTTGTGCCTGCCTTGTGAGTTTGCATCCCGTTTTGACCCGATTTTTCTCTCCCTCTACAGCCCCTGAAAGAGTGTCAGTGGATGTATTTTTTGAGGCCTTAGGGCACATTTACAATGAGCCGGGTAGAGTGCATCTGGCAGAGGATGTGGTGATGAGTGTTTGTAAGAGGAAGCACTCGGTCAAGTGCTTTTGCTCGGGATTCAGACACTGGGCTGCAGAGGTTTCGTGGGATGATGCCGCCCTCCGGGGCTTGTTCCGTAGAAGCCTGTCAGATCATCTGAAGGATGCCCTGGTGCTTCATCCTCCACCTGGTTCCCTGGAAGATGTCATGAACCAAGCGGTTCGTATGGATTGCAGATTACTGGCAAGAGGTGTTATGCAACTGGAAACATCATTGTTCCCCACTGGAGACAAAGTTGTGGCTACTTTTGAGGCTATGGAGGTGGGGGCCATTGCTTTGAAAGAGAAAGAGAGAAGACGTCATCATGAGTAGCAGCTATGCTTCTATTGTGGAGAGTCGTGGGACACTGGAAGAGGGATTGTCCTTCCTGTCCTTACCCATTCAGGATGGCGGGAAACGACTTGGTCTGGGTGGTGGTTGAGGAAACCATCCAGACACTCAGGTACACTTTTCCTCATTTGCTAAAGTTTTGCTTCCAGTGGAACTATTGGTGGTTGGTTGTCCTTATTTTTCTACAACTTTTGTGGACTGCTGTTCGTCCATCAGCTTAGTCAGTCCTCATTTCATTTCCCAATGCAAGATAGGGACAGTTAGACTCCAGACTCCGATGAAAGTGGTGGCCATTGACTTCTCTCCCCTCACTAAAGATGGAATTTGTTACTTCCCAGAGGTATTTTTCTTCAAAATAGTCTCTGATCATGTTGAAGAGATAAGTTATTTTGTCTTGGGGAACTTGCCTGCAACTTGGTGTTGGGAATGCTCATGTTGCAATGCCATAACCCTATCTTCAACTTGCTAATGGGGGAGATTGTTCAATGGGGCTCTAATTGTGTGAACCATGGTTGTGAATCTGAATTATTATCTGAACCTGTTAAGTCTGACTCTGTGTTGTCTGTTGGTCTGGAGGGTATTCCGGAGTACCTGAAGGACTTTGAAGATGTGTTCTCCAAAAGCGAGGATGAGGTTTTACTGCCACATAGACCCTTTGATTGTGCCATTGAATTAGTTTCAGGGGCTAAGCTACCAAAAGCCCATCTATTCAATTTGTCTGGTCCTGAGCGTTTGGCCATGAAGGAATATATTGCTGAAAGTCTTCGGATGGTGCATTTACAGCCTTACGTCTCTCCAGTGATGCAGATTTGTTTGTTAAAAAAAAGTTGGTGGCTTGCATCCTTGCCTCGACTTTTGGGAACTCAGCAAATTAATGGTGAGAAACACATACCCTCTTCCCCTTATCCCAGAATTATGTAACCAGTTATCAGGGGCCAAATGGTTCTCCAAATTAGATCTCTGGGGGGCTTATAATGTGATAAGGGTTCGTGAGGAGGATGAGTGGAAAACTGCGTTCCTCACATCAGAGGGACTTTTTGAAAACCCGGTTATGCCATTAGGACTTACTAATGCTCCCGCTATTTTTTAGAATTTCAGTAATGTGGTATTTACTGACCTTATTTGACGTTTTGTCTTTATTTATTTGGAAGATATTTTGGTGTTTTCCCTGGGCAGTCAGACTCATTTGGAGCATCTACCTACCATTCTCCAAAGACTCAGGTGAAATCAATTATTTGCTAAATTGGAGAAATGTTCATTTTTTGTACAAGAACTGTCTTTATTGGGTCTTATTGAAATCTCTGAGGGGTTCCGTTTGGATCACAGGATGGTGCAAGCAATCGTTGATTGGGTTCAACCCCGAGACCTTAAGGCTCACCCGATTACTGTGATCACTGAATATTAAAATTTGGTATATATTGAGTCGGCGAAAAGATTGACCCCTAGACAATCACGTTGGTCATTTTTTTCCCCGGTTTCAATTTTCTATTACTTTTTGTCCTAGTTCTAAGAACGTTAAAGCCAAAGCCTTGTCCTGAAGTTTTGAAACCTGTATCTCCCCCCAAGCCGCCATCCTCCATTCTTCACCCCGGGGTGGTGGTAGCGGGGATCTTGTCTGAGTTGGAACGAGAGATTGTGGAGGCTCAGTCTTTTTCCCCTGCTTCCAAACTAAGAGATAAATTGTTTGTCCGGGACCAATTTCGGGCTAAGCTCCTTCAGGAATTTTATGAGTCTAGATTGAGTGCCCATTCTTGGATCGCGGCCACACGAGAGGTGATGGCAAGGGTTTTTTGGTGGGCCTCACTGGGTTCTGATGTAATGAAATGTATATCTGCATATGGTGTTTATGCACGTTCCAAAAGCTCTCATAGCTGGCAAGCTGGGGAATTAATGCTTTTACCAGTTCCTGAGAGACCATGGACTCATCTGTCCATGGACTTCATTGCCATTCTCCCTCTGTCCAGGGGTAATACTGTGATATGGGTGGTGATGGATGGGTTTTCTAAGCAAGCCCATTTTGTTCCTTTAGCCTCATTTCCCTCAGTGGAGACTTTGTGCAGATTGTTTGTTCAGCATGTGGTCAGTTTGCATGGGGTACCCCTGAATGTTGTATCTGACAGAGGTGTGCAGTTTGTGGCTAAATTTTGAAGGATGTTCTGTAAGAAATTTCTTTGTCTTTCTCTTCCACATATCACCTGGAGAGTAATGGGCAGACAGAATGCACCAATCAGTCCTTGGAACAGATTCTTAGGTGTTTGCCCTCTAATAGGCAAGATGACTGCTTCATCGCTTTACAGTTGCCTGAATTCGCCTTCAACAATCGAGTATCTCAGTCCACTAGTATGTCCACATTTCTGGTCAATTATGGCTTTAATCCTCATTTTGGGGAATTCTCACGATTGGATTCCGGTTGTCCCGGAGTGGAGGGATCTGTTCAGCAGTTAAGGGATCTGTGGGCTGAGCTATAGCATAATATTTCCAGGGCTCAAGGGAGGTATAAGTGTTTGCTTATAGAAAGAGAACTCCGGGTCACATGTTTTAGGTTGGGGAGAAGGTTTGGCTTTCCATACGGAATATCAACCTGAAGTTACTGTCTGCCGAATTAGGCCATAAGTTCATCGGGCCTTACAAGATTGTGGAAATAGTCAATCCCATAGCCTATAGATTGCATCTTCCAGCCTCATTTAAATTGTCTAAAGTGTTCCATAAATCTGTTAAAACCAATAGTGTCAGTCAAGGAAGATTCTGGGTCGGCACCTCCTCCTTGCTGGAGGGTCACAGGGAATATGATGTTGGGCACATTGTGGATTCTTAGCTTGTGCACTGCTCTTTGCAGTATTTGGTGCACTGGAAAGGGTATGGGTCGGAGGATCGCTCGTGGGTTACTGCTCACTTGGTGCATGCTGCCCATCTGGTTCGAGCGTTTCATGCTAAACATCCATGGAGGTCTGGGGATCCAGTGGCCCCCCATTGAGAGGTGGGTACTGTCAAGATCCTATGGTAGGATTTGAGCAGGAGCCTTGGGAGTTAATGCTGGTGGCCTCCCTTTGGATAGGGGAGGGCTTTTTATAGCCACTGGAGGCTTGCATCCTTGTCAGTTATACTTCTGCCCTTGGCTGAGTTAAGTGACCCCTGTATACTTGTGTGTTTGCGCCTTGTGCCTGCCTTGTGAGATTGCATCCTGTTTTGACCTGGTCTGTCCCCCACGTTGCACTTCCCTGCCGATTAGGTTTCGTCTGTGGATTATCTGGTTCTCTGATCTTGGCTTGGTTCTCTGATCTTGGCTTGGTTTCTGACTTCCCTTTCGATTGTTCCCTCAGCTCTGGTTATACCCACTCGGTTTCCTGACACCCACTTGCCCCCAGTAACTCTTCTGCTTACACGCTTGTCAGCGCCTCAGGCAATCACCCCCACTAGTACCCTCAGTGCTCCGCTGATCACTCTGGGAGCTCCAGCGGCTGACTCCTTCCAGGCCCCTACTCCTAAGATCACGTGCCACAGGTCCTGCATGCCTGTGACCATGTTGTTCTATGTCTACCCATCCCATTCTGCGCTGTGTGGGACTCGTGTCCGGACCTGGACAAGTCATCACGCGATCCCTGACAATCACTTAAAGCACACAAGGAGCATCATAAAAAGAAACAAAACCTTCCTCCCAAATATTACAATAAAGCTGAATGCTTACACCGGGGTTTCTGTGTAAATCTTTGAAATACGTGATTCACATGGAACCCCCGGCAGAAGATTCCCTATAATGAGGCAGATGGAGGCACTGTGGATGCCATCTGGCCTATGATCTGGCAGTGTCCATCTTTCAGGCCTGCATAAAAGTGCAGTCGGCCACAGTTTTGTGCACTTCTGAAAAGAAGGACGCCACTGAACAGAGGCCAGACGAAGTCCAGAGTAACTCTGTGGCCTCATTATGGTGAATGGATCCCTCGGGGGTTTCATCTAAATCACGACACTCAGAGATTTAGATGGAAATCCGGATCTAAAAGCTCAGTGTAGTGCGCAGGATAAATGTGATACCAAATGTTATGTAAGGTAACTTCAATCCACAAAAAAGCAAGTCCCCCGTCAGGTTTGTCATCTGTTAACAGAAATATGGGAGGCTTCCACATTACTGGTAGTGCAAAAACTCTGGAAAAGCAAAATGGCTCCTCACCCTCCAAAAGAAATTCAGGGAAATCTGCGCTCCCATATCCAAATGCCCCCCTCCCTTCTGGCCCTCAGTCTACCTAAACCACATATAGCGTCCACATGTTTGACATTTCTGTAACGATAAGAGGTTTCCTAATTTACAGATGCGTTTCTCCAGAAGCATGAGCAGGGCATAGAATAGTGGTCACTATAAAGTGCTAGTCACTACAGAGAACTGGATAACACAATGGCAGTTTACAATTTCCACTCAGCAACATCCATTACTGCTTGTTTATGAAAAACAGCCATGGAGTCAAAATCGTCACTACATCTGTAGATAAATTTCTGAAGGGGTATAATTTGCAAAATTGGGTCAGTTGAGGAAGAATTCTGCTCTTCTAGCACATTGGATCTATATATGTAGATTCAGCAAATTAATCTAAGAAAATCTGTGCTCCAGAAGGCAAATAGTGCTCCATCCAGAGTCTTGCCATGTGGCTAAGCAGTACTGTACAGCCACATTTGGGATATTGCCAAGTTCAGTAGAAATTGTGAGAAAAATTTGATACCATTTTTACCCACATCTTGTGAAAAAATGTAAAATATGGGGCTAAATCAAAATTTGGGTGTATGTAATGTAATTATTTTTTTCTTCTCTGTACAATAGTATAAAATTCTGTGACACACCTGTGATGTCAATATGATCACTGCACCCCTAGATGAATTCATTGAGAGGTGCAGTTTGTAAAATGAGGTCATTAATGGGGAGCTCTGCTGTTCTGGCACCTTAGGGGCTGTCCCAGTGGGTTATGGCACTTGCAAACCATAACAATAATATACTGTATGCACTAAAATATGGCGCTCCTTCCCTTCTGAGCTTTGCACTGTGCCTGAAAAGTATTTTCCGATTACATTTAGGGTATTCTTGCACTCAGGAAAAAAATGAACCTCAATTTGTTCTAAAAATTTCTGCTATTAAACCTTAGAAAAATTAAAAACTTGGGGCTAAAGCAACATTTTAGTGGTAAAAATGTACTTTCTTTTTTCACCGCTTAATGATACAAAATTGTGTGATGCACATATGGTGCCAATATGATCACTGCACCCCTTATGAATTCATTGGAGGGTGTAGTTTGTAAAATGAGTTCACATATGGGGGCTTCTGTTTTTCTCACATCTCACGTCTCTGCCAATCTGAAATGGCACCCTCAAACCATTCCAGCAAAATCTGAACTCCAATATGGTGCTTCTCTGCTTCTGACCTTGGCACTGGGCCGCAAAAGTAGTTTTCCCTCCACAAACAGGGTATCAGGCACATCAGGGGCTCTCCAAACACGACATGGTGTTTGCTAATTGTCCCCGCAAATTTTTCACTCCTGCCGTGCACCCAAATAGTGGTTTCCTCCCACATATGGGGCATTGGCATGCTCAGGAGAAATTTCACAACAAATTTTGGAGTCCTTTTTCTCTGTTACACTTGCGAAAATACAAAAAAACCTCTAAATTAAAATTTTTGTGAAAAAGTTAAATGTTCATTCTTTTTCCACATTTCAAATTACTATGAAGCACCTGAAAGGTAAATAAACTGTTAGGTCTCGAGTTCCCGCTTCTGCACAGGGGGAATCTCGAGCCGTCTCCGCTGCGGTCTCCCATTCTTATCCAGCCGCAGTGGAGTCTGCTCAGCAGGGACGTCGGTCCCAGCGTCTTGCTCAGTCTCACTCTGTACAGAGAGTTACTGCTGCTTCTTCAGCTTCTGCCATTAAAGTCAGTGCTGGTCAGCAGCGAGCGGACTTCTCTGGGACTAAGTCCTTGTCTGCACACACTGAGCATGCCCAGGGCAAGATCTCCCATTGGAGATCGAGGGTCATGTGCTCAGGCTCTGCAGCACATTCCATTGGTCCTCTTGGAAGGTCTTGGAAGGGCAAAGTTTCTGTGGCCACTTCCTGTGCTGCAACTATATAAACTGCGCATGACCGCACGGCCATGCGCTAGTGTACAATTGTTAATGTGTGTATGTTGTGAGTGCAAGTCGTCCTTGGATACCCCTACCCTATTGAATGTCTGTTCGCGGAAGGTGTATGGTTGCTATCTAGTGCCCGACTTATCCTACAGCATGAATCACACATTACAGCGTCCAGTTGCTGTGACCGCCAGTACGGCGCCGTGCACTTCCTCTGTGCTTTCCTTACCCAAGCCTGGGTGGTTAGTGGCGTTCGTCAGTGCGGCACCGCATGCACTCTTGTGCCTTAATATGGTTATTTAGTTTCCTTACACACCCAGTTGCGGTGTTGTGCCAGCAAGGGTCTAATCGGACTTCAATCCTAGTTGGGGTTGAGTTCGCTGACTACTTGCTCGCGCTCTATGTGCGGTACCGCGGTCCTGTGACGCAACAGGATCGCTTCCTTCACGCTGGGTGAAGTTTAACCCACGTGTGTATACTTATGAGTACCGCCATATAGTCCGTCATTACTTGGCAGCAGGTTCCATCTCTGCACGGTGGACCCCGGGCTGCGAACGCACCATATTCTATCTGTCTTATTATTTGGTGCGTTCCGCTAGCCCTAACATAGTAACATAGTAACATAGTTAGTAAGACCGAAAAAAGACATTTGTCCATCCAGTTCAGCCTATATTCCATCATAATAAATCCCCAGATCTACGTCCTTCTACAGAACCTAATAATTGTATGATACAATATTGTTCTGCTCTAGGAACACATCCAGGCCTCTCTTGAACCCCTCGACTGAGTTCGCCATCACCACCTCCTCAGGCAAGCAATTCCAGATTCTCACTGCCCTAACAGTAAAGAATCCTCTTCTATGTTGGTGGAAAAACCTTCTCTCCTCCAGACGCAAAGAATGCCCCCTTGTGCCCGTCACCTTCCTTGGTATAAACAGATCCTCAGCGAGATATTTGTATTGTCCCCTTATATACTTATACATGGTTATTAGATCGCCCCTCAGTCGTCTTTTTTCTAGACTAAATAATCCTAATTTCGCTAATCTATCTGGGTATTGTAGTTCTCCCATCCCCTTTATTAATTTTGTTGCCCTCCTTTGTACTCTCTCTAGTTCCATTATATCCTTCCTGAGCACCGGTGCCCAAAACTGGACACAGTACTCCATGTGCGGTCTAACTAGGGATTTGTACAGAGGCAGTATAATGCTCTCATCATGTGTATCCAGACCTCTTTTAATGCACCCCATGATCCTGTTTGCCTTGGCAGCTGCTGCCTGGCACTGGCTGCTCCAGGTAAGTTTATCATTAACTAGGATCCCCAAGTCCTTCTCCCTTAACATAAACTTCTTGAATGTGGTTTTGAGCACCTTCATGGGTGTTATTTTTATAATGGTGTAACTTTTGGATATTTTCTCTCATAGAGACCCCTGCAAGTCACTTGAAATGTAATGTTGTTAATGAAAAAAAGATTTTGTTGGAAATATGAGAAAACGCTAGTCAACTTTTAACCCTTATAACTTCCTAAAAAAGTTTTTTCAGAAATTGTGGAGATGTAAAGAAGACATGTGGTAAATGTTATTTTTTAACTATTTTGTGTGACATATCTCTCTGATTTAAGGGCATAAGAATTCAAAATGTGAAAATTGCAAAATGTTCCAATTTTTTGCCAAATTTACATTTTTTCACAAATAAACACAAGTCATATGGAAAAAATTTAGCAATATCAAGAAATACAATATGTCTTGAATTAACTATCAGAATCAGTGGAATTCATTGAAACAATCCAGAGTTATTTCCTCATAAATTGTAAAAATTGGCCTGGTCATTAACATTCAAACCACCTTGGGGGATAAAGGAGTTAAAGTTTAAAAGTTGTAAAAAAAATTATTTCCTACTTCAATAATAATTATAAAAATATAATTATTTCAATAGTAAATATGAAAATCAGCAACTTTGTAATATATCTTATCATAGGAATCTGTTTATTTTTTAGTTATTCTGCAGGACTGATCATTAATTTTAACATTCTCAATTCTCGAGTAAATCTGAATTCTGTGAAGCAGATTTTTACATTACTGAGATAGGCAATGACAGTTGCTACTAATGATATTCCATGCAAAGGCGAGGGAGAAAGGAAGAGAGGTGCTTATCGTCTAGATCGTCCCTTCTTCTTTTCTCTCCCCTGTTAAAGACCTTAATATTTGTGATCCAATGTCTTATTTAAAATAAATACACATTTTTCTTAACGAGCTGTTATAACCTATTGACCAGATGCAGATTTCACTTAGAATAGGCCTCCAGGGATTATTTAAATGAAATTGGGTGTTACCAGTGTGCGACATGTAGATCAGGAGACTAGAATTTCTGTCATTCCATATCTCACACTGGTAATGCTTCCTTTAATTTCAAATAGGCTCTAGAGGCAGTTTCTCAGGGAGATCCAGCCCATAGATCTTAACAATTAATTTACATATTATGAAAAATGTGGATTTCTCTTAAATAAAACACTGGATCATACATTTCAAGGTATGATTTTATTCTGACCTGCATGCCCATATAGATGGTAAAATGAATCCTACTGACTCACTTTAAACTATCAAGCTTGTTGACTTCTTGTTTAAAACATCTCCATTATGAAGGTCATATTTAAAGGTTCATACAATGCAATATCTCTTTTACAAATGTAGGGGACTAAAATAAACTATTTCACTCACTTCTCCTCTCACTAGGTGCCAAAGCTCTTTGTTAAATCCTATGCTGATTATACTCATAGAGTGGTAATAAATGGATGCACATCCAATTGGAAGAGTGTTTTCAGTGGGGTACCACAAGGGTCTGTCCTGGGCAGAGTGTTGTTCAAAATGTTTAAATTATCGAGATAAGGGAACTGAAGAAAAACAAATCAAATTTGCAGATGATGCAAAGCTAGGAGGGATAGCTAACATTACAGAAGACAGAGAAAGTATTCAGAATGATCTACTGTAGATAAGTTTCAAATGTCCCATAGTATTGAAGTACAAAAAGAAGTTGTATTAAACATAACCGAGGTACAAGGACATGGGAGGAAGGATAGGACATGCACATAAGAGCAATATGGAGCAGATAGTACAGAAATATACATCCATGTATGATGTACAGCTGTAATTAAGATCACGGTATTAAAATTCATCATTGCACTTTCCCATGTGACCTGACGATATCTATGGCAGACATCACTCAAATGAGTCTGGTTTGGACATACATAGTAAATAAAGAAGTATTTATCTTATTCCCAGAGGTGGCCTGGCAAATGCAGGTAGTGTGTCCTCCCTAATGCGTCATATACACAAAAAGGAGGAGGAAGTCCAGTCACCAGCAAAAATGACATAATAGGTAGAGGAAAATCAGGCTATGATTTTGAAAATCCTCCCCGATGCGTGTTTTGGCTAGAAAGCCTTTGTCAAGGGGCACTGTATGACCGGGATGTGAGGGATTTGAAAAGCGCCTCCCACCAATCATAGCGCAGCGTCCACTGTGTGACACATGCATCAACATGGTAACTGGGAGGCATGAGGCATGTGATCTTGTGCCAGTTAGGGGGTGAGGCGGACCTTCAGAGACCATAGTGCGCATGTACTGTAAGACATGGGTATAGGATCTGGGAATGTTTTGATTGCAAAAAATGCTAAGAAGAGACTTAGTATCTGTTTACAAATATTTGAAAGGATATCACAGTGTAGGGGGATCATCCTTATTCTCATTTGCCCATGGAAACACGAGAGCAATGAAATGAAACTGAAAGGGAGAAGATACAGATTAGATATTAGAAATAGCTTTTTGACAGCTAGAGTGAGTACGATATGTCGGGGGTTGGGGAGAGGGAGGGTCAGCACACCGCTGATGTGAAGGTCAGATGCAGTCTTGTGTCTTGCACAGAACTGCCCCAGGTGCAACCTAAAGATAAGTCAGGAAAGAGAGTTTTCCAGCGAGACAGTATGATGAAGATTCCTGGACGTGGTGATCATTTACATGATTTTAAAATGAATCAATAAATGTGGATTTTTATCTCCCTCACACTGTCTACCTCTATGTCCTGGTGATCAATGAGTGGAACAGGCTGCCATGAGAGGAGGTGAGTTTTATTTCAATGGAAGTCTTCAAACAGAGGCTAGACAGACAACTGTCGTAGATGGTTTAGTGAATCCTGCATTGAACAAAAGGTTTGACATGATGACCTTGGAGGTCACATCCAACTCTTACATTCTATGCTTCTATACTGGCTCATTTGCTCCCTCTAGCTACATCCTTCCTTTCTGTTTTTAGTCTTTCACTCTTTGGCAACTGCAATGATCCTTAGCCCTCAGATGGTATCTCTTGAGGCTCAGTCAACATCTGAGGCACAAAACACTGAAAATGGAAAAGAAGGCAGGAACTGTTGGAAGAAAGCAAGTTAGCGGAGGACAAGGATCTTAAGCACCAGGAAAAGTTTTAAGCTATTTTTCAACCCCTTCCACAATTAAAAAAGATTCAAACAAAATGGCTGACAGTAGGATGAAATTTTGCTTATTTTGAGTCAAATCAAAATGCAAAAAAAAAATTGTGGGGAACCTTATTGTTTTTCTTAATTTGAAACAAACTCAATATGTCTTAAATCTATTTTATCATCTTTAATAGAATGCACTAGATTCAGAGACTTTTTAGTATTTAAGGCTTCTTGTTTGCACATTTTGTGCAATAGATGTCTTTGAAAATGTTTCCTTTTGGAGCTGGAAATATCGTTTCACGAGGAATACTCCACTAACATCACGGTAAAATATATTACCTAATATTCACAGTGGATTTTTTAATGTTCTCTG
Organism: Ranitomeya imitator; assembly: GCF_032444005.1. Taxonomy (NCBI): domain Eukaryota; kingdom Metazoa; phylum Chordata; class Amphibia; order Anura; family Dendrobatidae; genus Ranitomeya; species Ranitomeya imitator. Next base: position 1,110,326,968 of record NC_091282.1, read on the forward strand.
AAATTTTACAATATCAGGCAGAGACACTTTGGGGCATTTATTTTGTATAGATATAGTCTTATATAGCAGAAACAACACTATTATAAATTCAAAAGACCTCCATTACCTAATTTTCTATTTGCAGCATGAAGTTACACCGCAGACTTGTTTATTGTGCTGAGAAATGCAAAGAAAATCTTTGGTGCATGGAATGTAAAAAAAGCATTATTGTTCAAATTCCATTTTTACTGTATTCACTATGCTATAAACTTGAAAAATTTACTTAATTGTGAGGGTTAGTATGATACGTCTTTTTTATGCTTTGCTAGTTTAAAAGAAAGCTAAAAACAGTGTTTTTGTTTTGACATTTAGAACTTTTATTTTTCTGTTAATAATACTGTGTGAAGTACTTTTTTAGTACATTAAATATGACTTTTTGATAACTTTTTATTCAACATTTCAGGGGCATTGAGATCTTTAAATAACAGCAATTGTGTCTCTTTTTTCATGATGTTTGTTTTCAGCCATTTATAACTGTCATTTGGCATATACTGTAAGTCACATGTTGGGAGGGGGTAAAAACATTATACTTGCCAAAATTACTAAATATGTAATAGATTTGCATGAATTCCTTCTACAAATAAATTAATTAAGGACTCAACCGATAAATTTTTCCAGGTGACTATACAGAAAGTGCCGTAACCCTTGTAAAATGTTTGTGAGTCTTTTCTGAGCACTCTGGACATAAGTTAATAGCAAGGTTGCTTACAATTATTTACTGCAAAAGTCTATCTCCTCTTGCAAGCTAACATAAGACCTTATTTCTAAAACTAGGACAGTTGAGTTTGTTAATTTTTCCCGAAATAATTATCTGTCAATTGTCATAAAATGAAAGTCATATAATTGTCATATTATGTATGAGGATAAGCATGTCACAGGTGAATCCATTGAATCCTACTTGACTTTTCAATGAAATTCACATATACCATTGTCTCTAGAGTTCCATCTGATTATTGAATGTCTTGCTCTACTATTTATACTGTATTCAAAATAAATGAGAGAGCTCTTCTACAGATTCCTGTTCAGCAGAGAAGCACCCAGTCAAGAAGTCTGTTGCAGTAGAGCTAGAAGCAATGTAATTATTTTTAAATTAACCCTTTAGCCCCGGAGGTATTTAATTTTTTTTTTTGCTCCCCTTCTTCCCAGAGCCATAATTTTTTTATTTTTTGGTCAACATAGCCATGTGGAGACTTGTTTTTTTGCGGGATGAGTTGTACTTTTGAACTACACCATTGGTTTTACATCAGAGGTGTCAAACTGCATTCTTCAAGGGCCGCAAACGGGTTGTGTGTTCAGGATTTCCTTGTATTGCACAAGGTGCTGGAATCATTCTGTGCAGGTGATTAAATTATCACCTGTGCAATACAAGGAAATCCTGAAAACATGACCTGTTTGCGGCCCTTGAGGAATGCAGTTTGACACCTATGTTTTGCATGATATCTTGTACTGGAAAATGGGAAAAAAATTACAAGTGGGGGAAATTGCAAAAAAAAAGTGCAATTCCACAATGGTTTTTAATTTTGCTCTTTTACCATGTTCACTAAATGCTAAAATTGACCTGCCATTATGATCCTCATTTCGGTAAAAAAAAATTCCAAAGTTTGTCAAAAAAAAAAAAAATTGTGCCATTTTCCAATGCCCATAGCATCTCCATTTTTCGTGATCTCAGGTTGGGTGAGGGATTATTTTTTTGTGCCGAGCTGATGTTTTTAACGATAACATTTTGGTGCAGATACAATATTTTGATCGCTCGTTATTGCATTTTAATGCAATGTTGCGGCGACCAAAAAAAACGTAATTCTCGCATTTTGATTTTTTTTTCTTGTTATGCCGTTTAGTGATCAGGTTAATTCTTTTTTTATATTGATAGATCGGGTGATTCTGAATGCGGCGATACCTAATATGTGTATGTTTGATTTATTTTGTATTGTTTTATTTTGAACGAGGAGAAAGAAGGGTTGATTTGAACTTTAATATTTTTTTATTTTTTAAATATTTTTCAAACTTTTTTTTTACTTTTTGCAAGCATCAATAGTCTCTATGGGAGACTAGACGCTGCCATAACCAGATTGCCTCTGCTACACACAGACGATGATCAGATCCGCATATATATAGCAGAATTGCTGACTTCCTATGAGCACTGACCACATAGAGACCTCTGGTTTTCAAGCCTACCCATCGGTGAACTGTGGTCATGTGACATGGGTGGCGATGGGTGGCTATATTCCGGCGTGCTTGATGGAAGCGCATGTTAAATGCCACTCTTAGATTTTGACAGTGGCATTTAACTAGTTAACAGCCATGGGTAGTTCACTATTCCACCTGTGGCTGTTAGAGGCACATGCCAGCTATTCAAAACAGCTGACATGTGCTGGAAAAGATGTGGGCTCAACACCAGAGCCCACATCAAAGGGAGGATATCTGAGATCGGTGTACTATTACGCCCGATGTCAGAAAGTGGTTAATATCTTGCAATACATTTGTGTTCTTCCAGGAAGTTAGCCATTGTATATACTGTTGTTTACATATAGGTAATGGATTTCACTCACAATTGTGAAAACAAAAATTTAGTAGAGAATTTTACCAAAAAAATTTGATTCTCCTTCAGGTGTTCACAATTTTATTCAATTGCAAAAAGCCAGGAAAAGGGTTGTAAGAATTCCATGAAAAAAAGCATTCAGCACTGATCTTATATATTGTTAACCAGAAAGAGAATAATCTGGGGCTTCTGAACACATAGCAATGGAGGTGATCTGAAATTTAGAAAATTAGAAGAAAATATAGCACTCACTTAACAATTAATTAAATTCAAGCTGCTGCATCACACCACACATTCATATGTGCCCTGCTACCTCTTATTCCTGCTTTTCCTAAGTGTTTGACAAGCTCTTCAACCTTCACCATAGAATCATAGAATCAAAGAATGTGTCACACTCACCCAGACAGGTTGGCGCGGGCGTGCGGGGGTGTGGCCCCACTGGACCACAGACCAAACTTCCCTGGAAGGGGTGTAACTAAGTAGCTTCCTAGGTGTTCGCTGGAGCCTCTGATGGTGAAGTCAGACTTGTGCAATAGGAAGCTACCAGGTACCACTCCAGGGTGGTGTCTGGCTGTGGCTGCTGATCCCACCGGGGAACGAAACATAGACTGGCAAGCGGGCATGGCTGGCACTCTGGCAGACAGACAGGCGGGCATGGCTGGGACACAGGCAGACAAACGAGTACAACAGAGACACTGGCAGGCAGGCGGGCATGGCTGGCTCTCTGGTAGGCTGGCAGATACAGCTGGCTCTCTGGCAGGACAGGCAGACAAGGCTGGTACACTGGAAGAACCTGTAGGGATCAGTCTGCAGACAGGTATGTAAAACAGGTAAGAACCTGTTCAGACAGGAGGACTTAAGAAAAGGTAGAGGAAGACTGCAAGAGCGGATGCAGAGCAAAAGCACAGGAGCTAGAGCCAATAACAGAGATGCCGGAGGTGGAGCCAAAAGCAGGAGGCGGAGCCAAGTTCAGAAACGCAGGTGGCGGGTCCAAGATCTGGAGGCGAAGCCAAGTGCAGGAGAAGTAGAACCACAAAGAGCGGAGCCAGGTAGAACCGCAAGGAGCAGAGCCGCAGAGCAAAGCCAGAGTGCAGAGCAAGGTCAGAGTGAAGCCACAGAGTGCAGAGCAAGGTCAGAGTGCCGAGCAAAGTCACTGAGAGCAGAGCTAGAGCTAAGCCACAGAGAGCAGAGCTGAGTGCAGAGCAAGACACAGAGTGCAGAGCTGAGAGCAAAGCCACAGAGTGCAAAGCTGAGAGCAGAGCAAAGTGAGAGTGCAGAGCAAGACACAGAATGCAGAGCCGAGAGCAAAGCCACAGAGTGCAGAGCAAGGTAATAGAATGTAGAGCAAGGAGCAAAGCAAGGTCGCAGAGAGCGGAGCCGAAAGCAGAGCAAAGCAAGACAAAAAGAACGCACAACAGGGAAAGAAATTCAAGACAGGGATATAAACGAACACAGGAACAGGACTAGACTAAGACAGAGTCAGGAATGAGACAAGGCACAGAGACATGGACACAAGCCAGGGTACAACGCCCCTCTGGGTGGCGGACATAGGCCAGGGTACGAAGCCCCGCTGGGTGACTACACAAAGACATAGGCCAGGGTACTAAGCCCCACTGGGTGGCTACACAGGACACAGACCAGGATACAATGCCCCCTTGGGTGGCGGAACACAAGAGTCACAGAGACATGGCCTGGCACTTCAGCAGCTAAGAACTGATTGAAGGAGTAAGTTGCACAGGCCCCCACCAATGGGTGGGGATGGCTTAAATACAGGAAGCCTCATGGCGATTGGCCAGGGACACCTTAGCAAGGTGCACTCAGTGCAAAGGAGTTGCTGATGCCGCCCCCCTATGCACACAGACAGATCATGCACAGAGCAAACAGCAAACATGAGGCACAGAGCATGGAGCTGGCAGCAGAGAGAAGTCACCACAAGGCCCAGAGAAGTAAGTGAGTTTGAGTGTAATGCAGGTGGGGAATGGGAGGCCATGCAGTGATGCCAGCAGGGTTGTTTCAGTACCCCCCCCTTTACAGCCCCTCTTCTTCAAACTCGCCAGGATGATCTGCAGAAGAATAATAGGTTCACACACAGTCCAGGCCAACATGAAATCTTCAGGGTAGAATAAGGCAGGAGGGTCACCAGGAATCTCAGAAAACAAAGTCTCTTGGTGCTCAACAGGGTTAGCTTCCACAATGAGCTGGACCACCTCCTCCAGGTACATAGGTAACAGGGACTTGAATGCTGCTGTTTTAATATCTTCACCAGCCGGACACATGGAAACTGGAAACCTTCTCATAGGGTTCAACTTTTGCCCGACAGGTAGCAGAGATGTTCTTAGGTACGGAACACAAAAAAAAATCATTGGTGAGTGTGGAGAACAACAACTCCACTGGGTCAGAGAAAAATTGAGGTGAACAAACTTCTGTTTTGAAATCTACACCAGCCGGCCACAAGGACGCTGAAGGTATCCACATAGGAACTATCTTCTGCCCGTTATCCAAAAGAAATTGTCCAAACGGCGTGAATGTTCCAAGGAACCGATTACAGGTATAGTCGTTGGAGATGTGTGGAGAGATCGTCACCGCTTCCCCATCTTCGGTGACGTTAGCACACCTTGACACTGATGACTAACTGTTTACTGGTATAGTCGCTGGAGATGTGTGGAGACATAGTCACCATTTCCCCATCTTCGGTGACATCAGCACACCTTGACTCAACGACTAACTGTTTACTGGTATAGTCGCTGGAGATGTGTGGAGACATCGTCACCGTTTCCCCATCTTCGGTGACGACAGCACACCTTGACTCGACGACTAGCAGACCAGCTGAAGAAGATGACACTGCTGAGTGTCTTTGATGCATGGGAACCAGACACCTCTCAAGACTGGGTAAGTTCAAACGAAGCACTTTACTGGAACTCTTGACCAGAGCGGGTGGTAGAGTCCTTGGCTCAGAATGACCCATGGGCACAACAGACATCATATGGAAAACAAACTTCTTTGTGTATAAGACTCCAACTTGGAGCTGTAGTTGTCCTTTCAGGACTAGACTGCTGTTAAGCAGGGCTCGGCCATTATCAGGCAACGCCCACAACGGGTTCTGGAGCTGTAGAATGGAGACCATACACCGACTCCGTATGACAGGTGGCTTAAACACACCAAGGCTCCCAGAAGGCAGAGAAACAGTCATTAACTTTGATGGAGAGGAAGTACTCTTGCCAGGGATAGTCTCTCCTAATGGCCCAGGGTTTTGGAGTTCAGGCTTCACAGGGCGAAGACCATCTGAATGTTCTTTACAACCACAGGGATACCGTATTTCAATCTCAGCAACAGATTCAAGCTGCAGATTTGCCAGCCCCCTCTTATTAGACCTCTTGGATCTTGCTCGGGTGGCTGCTTTGGCAGGTTGTGGAACAGGTGAGTCTTGGATGGTCATGGACGGAAGTGACGGTTTACCCACAGGTTTCTCTCATCTGGACCGTCTCTGTGAGCTTGGAGGGGAAGACTTTTCAGGAGACACAGAAGTAGGCACATCGAAGACTTTATGGAAGGCCGCCAGGAAGGCCTCCAAGTCCGTGATGATGGGACCCCCTGCTTCAAAGAGGGGGTTGATCATTACAAAGCATCTCCTGCTAGGTAGGACATTATGTATGCCACCTTGAACAGATCAGAGGGGAAATCGGAAGCATACCATTCAAATTTCAGCATACACTGCTCCAGGAACACACGGCACAGTTTTGGATCCCTGTTATGAACAGGTGATTCAGAACCACAATGGACCTAGTGGTTAAGAGCACACAAAGTGACCTGATAGTTACTAACATAGGACGAGCTCTGAGACATGGAAACTCTGCTGACCGCAATCCCTAATCCTATCAAACCACACTAGAGGTAGCCGTGGAGCGCTCCTGACAAAAACCTAGGCGCCTCGGGCACAGCCTGAGAAACTAGCTAGCCTTGAAGATAGAAAAATAAGCCTACCTTGCCTCAGAGAAATTCCCCAAAGGAAAAGGCAGCCCCCCACATATAATGACTGTGAGTAAGATGGAAATACAAACACAGAGATGAAATAGATTTTAGCAAAGTGGGGCCCGACTTACTGAATAGACCGAGGATAGGAAAGATAGCTTTGCGGTCAGCACAAAAACCTACAAACAACCACGCAGAGGGGGCAAAAAGACCCTTCGCACCAACTAACGGTACGGAGGTGCTCCCTCTGCGTCTCAGAGCTTCCAGCAAGCAAGAAAAACCAATATAGCAAGCTGGACAGAAAATATAGCAAACAAAAGTAACACAAGCAAAACTTAGCTTATGCAGGGCAGACAGGCCACAAGAACGATCCAGGAGAGAGCTAGACCAATACTGGAACATTGACTGGAGGCCAGGAACAAAGAACTAGGTGGAGTTAAATAGAGCAGCACCTAACGACTTAACCTCGTCACCTGAGGAAGGAAACTCAGAAGCCGCAGCCCCTCTCACATCCACCAGAGGAAGCTCATAGACAGAACTAGCCGAAGTACCACTCATGACCACAGGAGGGAGCTTGACCACAGAATTCACAACAGTACCCCCCCCTTGAGGAGGGGTCACCGAACCCTCACCAGAGTCCCCAGGCCGACCAGGATGAGCCAAATGAAAGGCACGAACCAGATCGGCAGCATGAACATCAGAGGCAAAGACCCAGGAATTATCTTCCTGACCATAACCCTTCCACTTAACCAGGTACTGGAGTTTCCGTCTCGAAATACGAGAATCCAAAATCTTCTCCACTATATACTCCAACTCCCCCTCAACCAAAACCGGGGCAGGAGGATCAACGGATGGAACCATAGGTGCCACGTATCTCCGCAACAATGACCTATGGAATACGTTATGGATGGAAAAAGAAGCTGGAAGGGTCAAACGAAAAGACACAGGATTAAGAACCTCAGAAATCCTATACGGACCAATGAAACGAGGATTAAACTTAGGAGAGGAAACTTTCATAGGAATATAACGAGATGACAACCAAACCAAATCCCCAACACGAAGTCGGGGACCCACACAGCGCCGGCGGTTAGCGAAACGTTGAGCCTTCTCCTGAGACAATGTCAAATTGTCCACCACATGAGTCCAAATCTGCTGCAACCTATCCACCACAGTATCCACACCAGGACAGTCAGAAGACTCAACCTGCCCTGAAGAGAAACGAGGATGGAAACCAGAATTGCAGAAAAACGGCGAAACCAAAGTAGCCGAGCTGGCCCGATTATTAAGGGCGAACTCAGCCAAAGGCAAAAAAGACACCCAATCATCCTGATCGGCAGAAACAAAACATCTCAGATATGTTTCCAAGGTCTGATTGGTTCGTTCAGTCTGGCCATTTGTCTGAGGATGGAAAGCCGAGGAAAAAGACAAATCAATGCCCATCCTAGCACAAAAGGCTCGCCAAAACCTCGAAACAAACTGGGAACCTCTGTCAGAAACGATGTTCTCCGGAATGCCATGTAAACAAACCACATGCTGGAAGTACAATGGCACCAAATCAGAGGAGGAAGGCAATTTAGACAAGGGTACCAAATGGACCATCTTAGAGAAGCGATCACAAACAACCCAAATGACGGACATTTTTTGAGAGACGGGGAGATCCGAAATAAAATCCATAGAGATATGTGTCCAGGGCCTCTTCGGGACTGGCAAGGGCAAAAGCAACCCACTGGCACGAGAACAGCAGGGCTTAGCCCGAGTACAAATCCCACAGGACTGCACAAACGAACGCACATCCCGCGACAGAGACGGCCACCAAAAGGATCTAGCCACCAAATCTCTGGTACCAAAGATTCCAGGATGACCAGCCAACACCGAACAATGAACCTCAGAGATAACTCAACGCGTCCATTTATCAGGGACAAACAGTTTCTCCGCTGGGCAACGGTCAGGCCTATTAGCCTGAAATTTTTGCAGCACTCGCCGCAAATCAGGGGAGATGGCAGACAAAATTACCCCCTCTTTGAGAATACCCGCCGGCTCAGACAAACCCGGAGAGTCGGGCACAAAACTCCTAGACAGGGCATCCGCCTTCACATTTTTAGAGCCCGGAAGGTATGAAACCACAAAGTCAAAATGGGAGAAAAACAGCGACCATCGAGCCTGTCTAGGATTCAACCGTTTGGCAGACTCGAGATAAGTCAAGTTCTTGTGATCAGTCAAGACGACCACGCGATGCTTAGCTCCTTCAAGCCAATGACGCCACTCCTCGAATGCCCACTTCATGGCCAGCAACTCTCGATTGCCAACATCATAATTACGCTCAGCAGGTGAAAACTTCCTGGAAAAGAAGGCGCATGGTTTCATCACCAAGCCATCAGAACTTCTTTGCGACAAAACAGCCCCTGCTCCAATCTCAGAAGCATCAACCTCGACCTGGAACGGGAGCGAAACATCTGGTTGGCACAACACAGGGGCAGAAGAAAAACGACGCTTCAACTCTTGAAAAGCTTCCACAGCAGCAGAAGACCAATTGACCACATCAGCACCCTTCTTGGTCAAATCAGTCAACGGTTTAGCAATACTAGAAAAATTATTGATGAAGCGACGATAAAAATTAGCAAAGCCCAGGAACTTTTGCAGACTCTTCAGAGACGTCGGCTGAGTCCAATCATAAATGGCCTGAACTTTAACAGGATCCATCTCGATAGTAGAAGGGGAAAAAATGAAACCCAAAAATGAAACCTTCTGAAAACCAAAGAGACACTTTGACCCCTTCACAAACAAAGAATTTGCACGCAGGACCTGAAACACCATTCTGACCTGCTTCACGTGAGACTCCCAATCATCCGAGAAGACCAAAATATCATCCAAGTATACAATCAGGAATTTATCCAGGTACTCTCGGAAGATGTCATGCATAAAGGACTGAAACACTGATGGAGCATTAGAAAGCCCGAATGGCATAACCAGGTACTCAAAATGGCCCTCGGGCGTATTAAATGCTGTTTTCCATTCATCGCCCTGTTTAATACGCACAAGATTATACGCACCACGAAGATTTATCTTGGTGAACCAACTAGCCCCCTTAATCCGAGCAAACAAATCAGACAGCAGCAGCAAGGGGTACTGAAATTTGACCGTGATTTTATTTAGAAGGCGGTAATCAATACAAGGTCTCAGCGAACCATCCTTCTTGGCCACAAAAAAAGAACCCTGCTCCCAACGGCGACGACGACGGGCGAATATGACCCTTCTCCAAGGATTCCTTTACGTAACTCCGCATAGCGGCGTGCTCAGGCACAGACAAATTAAACAGTCGACCTTTAGGAAACTTACTACCAGGAATCATATTGATAGCACAATCACAATCCCTATGCGGAGGTAGGGCACTGGACTTGGGCTCATCAAATACATCCCGGTAATCCGACAAGAACTCTGGGACCTCAGAAGGGGTGGATGATGAAATAGACAGAAATGGAACATCACCATGTACCCCCTGACAACCCCAGCTGGACACAGACATTGATTTCCAATCCAATACTGGGTTATGGACTTGTAGCCACGGCAACCCCAACACGACCACATCATGCAGATTATGCAACACCAAAAAGCGAATATCCTCCTGATGCGCAGGAGCCATGCACATGGTCAGCTGGGTCCAGTACTGAGGCTTATTCTTGGCCAAAGGCGTAGCATCAATTCCTCTCAATGGAATAGGATACTGCAAGGGCTCCAAGAAAAACCCACAGCGCCTAGCATACTCCAAGTCCATCAAATTCAGGGCAGCGCCTGAATCCACAAATGCCATGACAGAATAGGATGATAAAGAGCAGATCAAAGTAACGGACAAAAGAAATTTCGACTGTACTGTACCAATGGTGGCAGACCTAGCGAACCGCTTAGTGCGCTTAGGACAATCGGAGATAGCATGAGTGGAATCACCACAGTAAAAACACAGCCCATTCTGACGTCTGTATTCTTGCCGTTCAGCTCTGGTCAAAGTCCTATCGCACTGCATAGGCTCAGGTCCATGCTCAGATAATACCGCCAAATGGTGCACAGTTTTACGCTCACGCAAGCGTCGACCGATCTGAATGGCCAAAGACATAGACTCATTCAGACCAGCAGGCATAGGAAATCCCACCATGACATCCTTAAGGGCTTCAGAAAGACCTTTTCTGAAAATTGCTGCCAGCGCACATTCATTCCATTGAGTGAGCACAGACCACTTCCTAAACTTCTGACAATATATCTCTACCTCATCCTGACCCTGACACAGAGCCAGCAAATTTTTCTCTGCCTGATCCACTGAATTAGGTTCATCATACAGCAATCCGAGCGCCAGAAAAAACCATCAATATTACATAATGCAGGATCTCCTGGCGCAAGGGAAAATGCCCAGTCTTGAGGGTCGCCACGTAATAAAGAAATAATGATCTTAACTTGTTGAACTGGGTCACCAGAGGAGTGGGGTTTCAAAGCCAGAAACATTTTACAATTATTCTTAAAACTCAGAAACTTAGCTCTATCTCCAGAAAACAAATCAGGAATAGGGATTCTTGGTTCTAACATAGAATTCTGAACCACAAAGTCTTGAATATTTTGTACTCTTGCAGTGAGATGATCCATACAAGAAGACAGACCTTTAATGTCCATCACTACACCTGTGTCCTGAACCACCCAAATGTCTAGGGGAAAAGAAAGACAAAACACAGTACAGAGAAAAAAAATGGTCTCAGAACTTCTTTTTTCCCTCTATTGAGAAGCATTAGTACTTTGGGCCTCCAGTACTGTTATGAACAGGTGATTCAGAACCACAATGGACCTAGTGGTTAAGAGCACACAAAGTGACCTGATAGTTACTAACATAGAACGAGCTCTGAGACGTGGAAACTCTGCTGACCGCAATCCCTAATCCTATCAAACCACACTAGAGGTAGCCGTGGAGCGCTCCTGACAAAAACCTAGGCGCCTCGGGCACAGCCTGAGAAACTAGCTAGCCCTGAAGATAGAAAAATAAGCCTACCTTGCCTCAGAAAAATTACCCAAAGGAAAAGGCAGCCCCACCACATATAATGACTGTGAGTAAGATGAAAATACAAACACAGAGATGAAATAGATTTTAGCAAAGTGAGGCCCGACTTACTGAATAGACCGAGGATAAGAAAGATAGCTTTGCGGTCAGCACAAAAACCTACAAACAACCACGCAGAGGGGGCAAAAAGACCCTCCGCACCGACTAACGGTACGGTGGTGCTCCCTCTGCGTTTCAGAGCTTCCAGCAAGCAAGAAAAACCAATATAGCAAGCTGGACAGAAAATATAGCAAACAAAAGTAACACAAGCAAAACTTAGCTTATGCAGGGCAGACAGGCCACAAGAACGATCCAGGAGAGAGCTAGACCAATACTGGAACATTGACTGGAGGCCAGGAACAAAGAACTAGGTGGAGTTAAATAGAGCAGCACCTAACGACTTAACCTCGTCACCTGAGGAAGGAAACTCAGAAGCCGCAGCCCCACTCACATCCACCAGAGGAAGCTCATAGACAGAACCAGCCGAAGTACCACTCATGACCACAGGAGGGAGCTTCACCACAGAATTCACAACAGATCCCCATAGTACCTTGGCGGATCCACAGGAGCTTGCTGTTCATAGGCCAGAAGCTTATTAAAGATAGTATCAGAGACATTGATTGGTGCATCTTGCTCCGAGAGCGAAAGGACCTGGGACTCAGCGGGAACCAAAGCCTGTGCAAACTGTTACGCTCGCGCCCAGACTGGTTGGCACGGGCGTGTGGGGGTGTGGCCCCACTGGACCACAGACCAAACTTCCCTGGAAGGGGCGTAACTAAGTAGCTTCCTAGGTGTTCGCTGGAGCCTCTGATGGTGAGGTCAGACTTGTGCAATAGGAAGCTACCAGGTACAACTCCAGGGTGGTGTATACTGTGACTGCTGATCCCACCGGGGAACAGAACATAGACAGGCAAGCGGGCACGGCTGGCACTCTGGCAGACAGGCAGGCACGGCTGGGACACAGGCAGACAGATGGGTACAACAGAGACACTGGCAGGCAGGCGGGCTCGGCTGGCTCTCTGGTAGGCAGGCAGGTACGGCTGGCTCTCTGGCAGGACAGGCGGACAAAGCTGGTACACTGGAAGAACCGGTAGGGACCGGCCTGCAGACAGGTATGTAAAACAGGTAAGAACCTGTTCAGACAGGAGGACTTTAGAAAAGGTAGAGGAAGACCGCAAGAGCGGATGCAGAGCGAAAGCACAGGAGCTAGAGCCAATAACAGAGATGCCGGAGGTGGAGCCAAAAGCAGGAGGCGGAGACAAGTTCAGAAACGCAGGAGGTGGGTCCAAGATCTGGGGGCAGAGCCAAGTGCAGAAACTCTGGAGGTGGAAACAAGAGCAGGAGAAGTAGAACCGCAAAGAGCGGAGCCAGGTAGAATCGCAAGGAGCGGAGCCGCAGAGCGAAGCCACAGAGTGCTGAGCAAGGTAAGAGTGCAGAGCAAAGTCACTGAGAGCAGAGCTAGAGCTAAGCCACAGAGTGCAGAGCTGAGTGCAGAGTAAGACACAGAGTGCAAAGCTGAGAGCAAAGCCACAGAGTGCAGAGCTGAGAGCAGAGCAAAGTCAGAGTGCAGAGCAAGACACAGAGTGCAGAGCCGAGAGCAAAGCAACAGAGTGCGGAGCAAGGTAACAGAATGTAGAGCAAGGAGCAAAGCAAGGTCGCAGAGAGCGGAGCCGAAAGCGGAGCAAAGCAAGACACAGAGAACGCACAGCAGGGAGAGGAAATCAAGACAGGGATATAAATGAACACAGGAACAGGACTAGACTAAGACAGAGTCAGGAACAAGACAAGGCACAGAGACATGGACACAAGCCAGTGTACGACGCCTCGCTGGGTGGCGGACATAGGCCAGGGTACTAAGCCCACTGGGTGGCTAGACAGGAAACAGACCAGGGTACAACACCCCCTTGGGTTGCAGAACACAAGAGTCACAGAGACAAGGCCTGGCACTTCAGCAGCTAAGAACTGACTGAAGGAGTAAGTTGCACAGGCCCCCACCAATGGGTGGGGATGTCTTAAATACTGGAAACCTCATGGCTATTGTCCAGGGACGCCTTAGCAAGGTGTACACAGTCTCTATAAGAAACAGGAAATGCTGATGCCGCCCCCCTATGCACACAGACAGAGCATGCACAGAGCAAACAGCAGACATGAGGCACACAGCATGGAGCTGGCAGCAGAGAGAAGTCACAAGATGGCCCAGAGAAGTAAGTGAGTTTGAGTGTAATGCAGGTGGGGGATGGGAGCCCATGCAGTGATGCCAGCAGGGTTGTTAAAGAATGTTAGTGTTGGAAGAGACCTCAAGGGTCAACGTGTCCAACCCGCTGCTCAATGCAGGATTCACTAAAGCATTTCAGACAGATGTCTGTCCAGCCTCTGTTTGAAGACTTCAACTGAAGGCGAACTCATCACCTATCTTGGCAGCCTGTTCCACTCATTGATCACTCTCACAGTCAAAAAGTTTTTTCTAATATTTAATCTGTATCTTTCCCCCTTCAGCTTCATTCCATTGCTTCTCGTGTTTCCATAATACTGTGTTACAAAGATTTTGTCCCTCTGACAATTTTGAGTGTTCCTGATAGATTTTTTCATGCTGATTTCAGAAATGACTTCAGATTTTTCCTATCACATAAGGTTTTCAAGAAATGATTTGAAACATTACAATATTCTGTTATAATTCTAAAAACTCATATATGAACTTTTTCTAAAACAGTATATTCTGAATTTTCCACTAAAATAACATAAATCACTGATCTACACATATGCAAGCACTTATCATGTGAATTCCAGGCAGGCGCAGTGAATCATTCTGCTGACCGTGTACAGAGCATACCATATCTCCTGGGCAAGGGAGAAATCAAAAGACAATACTGAAATTACAGCTGGGGATCACCGAGGATTCATTTTTTGAGGAAAAATATTTCACTGACTGTTTTTAAACAATATTTTACCTCACAAAATGTATCCTCTGCAATCTCAAGAGAGCTCAGATGGGAGAAGTCATCATATGGGGAAAGAAAGAGTTGATAGGTGGGTGAGCACACAGGGGGAGAGATTCTCAATGCTGCAAACCCTGCCCTCATTGTGACATTACCACCCTCCAGATGCGATAGCATCGGGCCTCCATCTACTTACTGTCATATATGCGATTAGCCTGAATACTTTTCATTTTAAAAACTGAAGATTTATTTCGAAATGTCACGTCAATGTCTCAAAAGCAGTGATAATTTCTGCTACATATGGGGAGAATATACAATGAAAGCACAAAAGAAGGAAATGACTCCACTTGTTAAGAAAGCATATGAACTATACTTTGAATGTTCAATAGGTGATCAGGACAAACAGTGGGCATTTCATATATGCTGTGCATCTTGTTCTAGTAGCCTTAGAGCATGTCTGAATGGATCACAACCTTCAATGCCGTTCGCTGTCCCAATGATATGGAGAGAGCAGAGAGATCATGTAACAGATTGCTACTTCTGCCTTACAAATGTGACAGGATATTCAGCAAAGAACAAGAAATCAATAAAATGTCCTAATCTTCCTTCAGCCGTAAGACCAGTGCCACAGTGTTCCCAAGCCGCATAGAGTATGGACAATGGAGGGCGATGAAGATGAACTAACAATGTTAGTGGAAAATGAAACTGCTGCAGACCCAGACTTTGAGCCTTCTGCATCTAGTCCACATCTGTTCAGTCAAACTGATCTGAGTGACTTGGTCAGAGATTTGAATTTTTCAAAGAGGCAGGCAGAATTATTGGGATCAAGGCATCAAGAACGGAATCTCTTATTATCAAGAACAAGAGTTTCTGTTTTTCGCAGTCGACAAGAAGACCTTAATCAATTTATTAGCCATGTTGAGAGTTTAACCTTTTGCAACGATGTCTTGGGGTTGTTTGGTGCTCTTGGATGCAAACATGACCCAAAAGAATATACCAAATAAAAAAGAAGAAAAAAGAAGGAATCCGCACCACTGGAGCCGAACCACAATGAACAGTTCAAATCCTGGACCTCCGCTGGTCTACTGTAGATGTCGGGTGCTATAGCCGCAAG